>NW_017731628.1:2072997-2080716 GCF_001890085.2 Hipposideros armiger
CCTCAGCTGTTATAGACAGTTAACCTGTTCTCATTAGTGGCATATTTCCCACAAATCTGTTACTGTTTTATCAGCCTCCAACATGTGCCTGATTGTTAAGAATTTTGTGGGGTTTTTTAAATATTTTCTGATTTTAATGGAATTTCAGGGGAGAGCATTAAAATTGTATGTCCAATCAGTAGGCTGAGTAAGATGTATGTTCCCTTTTTAACTTAAAAAAAATAATAATAAGTCCTATTCTATTGAGAAATATTTTGAGGTACATTTATAGATTTATTTCCCTTATCTGAGCTTAATTTATTGTCTGACATACTTCAACAAATAATGTGATAACTTGATTCCCCACACTTCCCAATAGCTATCTCATTGTCTGTTACCCATTAGTTTGTGATGCTTTATTGGAGATTAAGTGCTGTTTCAAAGCAGGGTTTTTTATGATGTCAATAATCCACTAATTAAGTAAAAGTAATTGAGGGCCAGCCACTGTGTACTTACTATCTTTCTTTCTACTGACCAGTATACCTCTCCTTGTCCTGTGAGCACACTATTTTAACCTGTTTCAGTTTCATCATTGGAAGTTCCTCTTATTATTATCTTAAACAGCCACATAACTACTTACCTTTTTAAAATCCAGATAATATATCACTCTTTCCTTAACAGATATCATTCATATTCTTATGTATTATTCTTATATGTTATCCTGATCTAAGTGATTTATTTGAAGCATTTAAAGCATTTTGCATCATAACTAAGATTTATTCTTTAAGGCTTCCAAGTTCTGACTTGTAGATTTTTAACTTTGGCTACAGATGTGAGAAAACATATGATTCAGATTTTTTTTCTCTTGCTTGCTTTTTATTTTATTTTATTTTATTTTATTTTATTTTGGTGTTTGGAGTTGAAATAACTTCATTGTTTTTAATTATGTATGTTATTTTCTCCTACTCCATCTGGCAGAACTGAACTGTAAAATTGAAACCAGAAGGTTGCAAATCTCAGTTAGTTCATGAAACTTAATTGTCAGTGTTAGCATTGTGACCAACCATTATTATATGTGTTTTGTTGTGGCGCCCCAGAAGCCTTCGGAAACTTAGGCACAGCCCTTAGTCAGAGCCAGTCAATTACTCCACTTTCCAGGTGCTTGATTTGCCAACATACAGCGATTGCACACTGGATTTGGAAGGTGAGCAAACATGCCCATGAATATTTGGAAGTTTATTTTTCTTTACTGTCGCAGGCACATCTGTTAGCAGGAATTTTGTAGTATGCCTCTTGAAGATTGCTAAGATAGATTTTTAACCATGTCTTTTACAAATATTTTGTCACACAGGGCTTATGGAGAAATCATTAGCAAGTATAAACATCCCCTTTGCTTTACACAGTGGACTTATTATAATAATATTCTATCAAGTTAATTACCTGAGACACTAAAAATTATATTTTAAGTGTACAATAAAATTGATTTGATGTTTGCTGTATCCTGGAGAGCTTTTCTTATTTAAAAGTACTATTTGAAGTAGCACTCCGCAATGAATAAATTTTGAAAGAAAGGAGGTAATGAGACCATATACTTCACATGAGAACAGTAAGCTTCCTCACTGTAAGAATATTGACCCAACAGACTATATCCGACTGTGTGATACCTCTGCAAACATTTTCATGCTACTGTTAGGCATTGACTTGTAATTTTGATAAGATGGATAGGTAATACTTCTTTGCACCTCTTCATATTAATAGAGTTAAAATCTATTATACCTTCACAGGGAAAACTGTGGCTTGCCTCATAGGCAATTCACACAAAAAATGGCATTCTGTGCGATACATTTGTTGATGAATGAGTGACAAAAAGAGTGCATTCCTTCCACGTTTTTGTACCAACTGTTGGTGATTATGCAGGCTGTAACTCCCTTCCATTGATAACACATGAAACGGGGGAGGAGGGGTTCTGTCTGGTTCCAACTAGCTGCTTTGAGTTGGTGGTTGTTACTCCTGGGGACCTGAAGTCAGGAAAACACAATTCTGTCCTTGGAATCCTGGAAATGTTGCTTTTCATTACAGTGCCCAAAGCTCTAAAATCAAACTTGTTTACGGGTAGTGGAAGCAATTTCATGGAGAGGCATGCTAGCATAGCTGTTCAAAGCACAGACTCTGAAGTTAGACTCCTNTCTTACTGTATTATTATTATCATTATTATTATTATTGGTTATTATACTCTGAAAAAAGTCAAAACAGCCTGTTTAGGGTGGTACTCTGCTAAAGCGTGTTTATAGCCTTTCTAAGTATTTCTGTGGTATTTTAAAAATATTTTCATAGTATCCATAGTGAGGCTTTACTTAATGACAGTAATTGTTTTGGGTGGCATCAAGGCATCACATATTTCACATTTGTTGACATTTTTAGAGTATCTGAGGAGATCGAGAGACCTCTTTGTTTCTATAATATCTCAAAGAAGTGTATTATTCTAAAAACATACCAGCTATTAGTCTATGTATTTACACTTTTATTTTAGTAATTTGACATGCCTCAGAAAGGACCACAGGTTTGACATTTGAATTTATTTGGCTTCCAGTTAAAAAACAACAACAACTTGTTTTAAAGAATCTACAAGAGGCTAGATATTGCTTGCCAGCCTGGTATTCTTTTTTCATTTTTAAGATAATACCCATGAACAAAAAGCATTAAGTCAGGATTTGGTATAAGAGTTTCCAAAATAACTGTTTATGTCCATGCCTCTAATAGGCAAAAAGTAAAAAAAAAAAAAATCTAAGTTGAGTAAGTTTTACAGAGTTGCTGCTTTAAGAATATTATACAAGTGAATGGTGTTATGAGAAGAATAATATAGCAATAATTAATGATAAGTAATCCAGTAGTAGAAAAATGGTGGTGGTTTCTTTTAGCAATATGTATTCACTCTATATAATGACATGAGATTTAATGATCCATGTACAAGATCAAAAGATGTTTTGACTTATTTATTTGAGGCCTGTAATTGCTCTGAGGCAAGGATTCTCTGCCTTGGCCCGCTGGTGAGCAAAGTCTACATTTTCATACACACGCAGAAAGAAGGATTTATGATTATACTATAGTATCTTAGGGCTGTCCTAACAAATTACCACAGACGTCGTGGCTTCAAACAAATCAATGGATTGTATCACAGCTCTGGAAGCTAAAAATGCAAAATCAAGGTGTCGGCAAGGTTGGCTCCTTGTAGAGGCTTTGAGCGAGGCCCGGTCCCATTTCACCTTTCGCCTGCTGTTTGGTGGCCCGCATTCCTCGGCATTCTTTGGTTTGTAGATGATTCACTCCATTCTCCACCTCTTACCGTCACATGGTCTTCCCCTCTCTGTGTTCCTGTGTGTCCTCTCTCCTTCTTCTTCGAAGGAGTCAGCCATTGGATTTAGGACCCGCTCTCCTCCAGTATGCCCTCATCTTAAAGAATTACTTCTGCCTTGAACCCCATTTCCAAATAAGGTCACGTCCTGAAGTTCATGGTGGACATGAATTTGGAGGGGGACACTATTCAACTCACTACAGTGATCATCTGGGAACAATCAGTGACTCTGCGACAATTCATAGCGTACCTATGCTCACAGATTCTTTGGTCCAGAGAGATATTGTGACAACAGTTAATTCCTTGGTTAATTTCTTGATTCATGAATAGTGCAGGTATTAGAAGCCTACATCAGTTCAACTATGAACATGTATAATAAAATTGATAAAAACTTCTAAAACAATCTCTCTGAGATGTTTTACCTAGAAATTCCATTTGTTATTTCATTCCTATTCTATTAAATCCAGAGGAATTATGTCATGATGGACAAAGGAGTATTCTTCTAAGGATCCTAAAATAAAAGTTACAGATTGGGATTTGGAAAAGAATTTAGGGATTGTTAGAAATTTCTATTACTCGAGTAGCTCTGGTAAACAAAGCAAATCAAGTCCATTTGACCTCAAGCTTTTTGCAGCTGATTGCACACACCATCAAGCTCACCATTTTTAGTCTTTCTCACAACCTGGTGCAAATAGTCATTTTTACAGTAAGATACAACTTCTCTCTCACACCCTTGTTACCCTGTCTCTCTTTTCCTGTTTTAATTACAAATCAGTTTGTCCTTCTTATTGTTTTTCAAGTGTTTTCAAATATTTTTCTCTGATGAATCTGATGTTCTGTAGTCGTAGTTGGCTTAATGGTAGATACTGTGAAAACCATATAATTAAGAAAGCTGTAATGTTGTCTTTTTATGATTTTATAATTGAGAAGCAAGAAAGGACAGGCTATATTAAAGTACTATTATATCCCTTATAGCTACATCATTGGAAGATTTGAAGTCGTTCTTATGTTTCTTACCCAATATGCGACTTTGGTTTTTCCAGCGGCTCCTCTGTTTACAATATGAACAGGTGTACTTACAGATCTTGGTTACTTCATCTAAATAGCCTTAAGTTGTATTAATTTATATTTGTCACTTTTTAAGACTCTCTGGAAACATCCACCTACATCCTGGATATTTTCTAACTGGTGATTTTTCATTTCAATGTGTTCGCTTATCCCCTAATTCAAATTTGAACATATTTATAATAAGAGGGGATAGGTTTCCTTTGACTTTAGCTGTCTATTTCACAATACTGTTTGAAAGTTTCCTAAACTCTAATTTTGTATTTATTTACTTTATCATTTTAGATATTCGTTCAATTGCCTTTAAGAAAGAAGGATCTGAAATTGTCTTATATTATAAATGTGTTATTTTTCTTGCTCTCTCAAGGCAATTGTTTTTACATACATGGATCATTTAAAGCTTCTCTTATTTTGCTACTTTTAAACAACTTTCCTCATCTGAGGGAAAAAACAAATAACCTGGTTTAGGTACAAATCTATAGTCCAGGACTAAAAGAATCTAACAAAATGCTGAATTCTGCCACGAATTTCTGCCTGTCTTCTTGAGGTTTGGAAACACTCGTAATTTGTAGTCTTTGCTTGGCTCTTTACCACNTTCTAATCCTCACTTCTCCTGTGTAATCGTGTGCCTCCCCCTAGCACTGCTGGAGTGTACTTTTCCACTGTACTGATGTGGGCTTAACCACATGACTTGTCTTTCCCGATGGGATGAAAGAGGGCAGCACTCAGAGGTTTTACCTGGGCTCCCACCTTCTATAATAGTCTGGCTCCCTGTGCTTCTCCTCTGCCAAGAGAAAAGCATGTCCTGAGTAGCCACTGGTTGAAGAATGAGATACTGGAGCATATTTGAAACACAACATAGCTCAATGTAAAGCTTTCCTAGCTCAACTGAAGACCCGTGAGAAAGGAGAGAAAGATTTAGTTTCTGAGAATTTTGTTTACTCAGCATTACTGCAGACCTGGCAGACTAATACATTACAGTTGTAGGTATACATGAATATAAATAAAGACATAAATTTATGTAGATCTCCAGTTAGATGACAGTGGCAAACAAAAGAAGCAGTAGACAGTGGGTCCTCAAAAAGATTTGCCAGATCAATGAATAAGTAATGAAGTAGTCAAACTTGGACTCTAGCAATATACTAAGAATTCTGAGTATGACAAGACTCGACCTGTCTTGGTTTCTTGATTGTGCAAATAATAAATATTTGTTGAACGGAAAAGGATGTGGCAAGTGCATAAATTTTAGAAATTTACAGTAAGGTGAATAGTCTTTCTGAATTCCTGCCTCTCTATTGCCTGCATCCCATCAGGAAGATATGAATTAACCACAGAAAAGTTTATAAAATCTATTGCTAATAAGATTATAAGCTGCTGTAAAATAGGTTAACTTTCCATTTACTGTATAGCCCCCTTTTTTTAACTAAAACTATGTGGTCTATGCATATTTAGGTCCCTTGTTGATGAAACGGCAGATGGCTATTGATTGTGGAAACACCTGGCCCCATAAATCTTTACCTATTACTAATTTATTTTCTAATTTTACAGAATCTCTCTTCTTCTTCCCCCTGTTTTACTTATCAATGACAACTACGTTTTACAAATAAGTATCTTAAATGTTTAGCATGTTGATAGATATACTTTACATAGAAGAAAGAGAAAGATTTGAGTATCAGGATGCAGACGCTAGACAGAGGCACACATAGCACAATGATGAACAGCTCTTTTCCTGAGGGGTTTGCATGGGACAAAGCACACCCATTTCATGTCATCCAGAAAAGTGTTTTATTATAGACAGTAGAGGATAAGAGCTCAGTAGAACTGAATGGTATCTCTGAACTCATACCAACTAAATTCCTAGTAATGAATGACATTACTCAGTGCCCTTATGTTTAGTAAAAAGAGTAATCCTTGAGCTTGTAAAAGGAGAGCTGTGCTGGAGAGGAGTCCTCATCCTGGAAGGATGTGAACTTGGCCTGCAAGCACGGCTAGGAACCCACTGTGCCTTTTGATAATAAGGCCATTTCCTGATTGCCACTCTAGAATTCATGATGTAGACTATTTGGACATGATACAAAAATGTGCATTTTAACGAATTTCCCTGATGACTTGATGCACTTCATGTTTGAGAAGAAATAATTCAGGATGAAGAACCGTAGGGATGATAGGAAAAGGAGAAAAACAACCCTAGTCAGGAGGGTGCTTTTTAAGAAAAGTGGCTTAAAGGAATGTGGGAATCATGCAGTCATGATGCTTTCCCTAAAATCAATAACCGAGAGAAGCTTTAATGGACAATCTCAATTATAAGTAAAGTAGTAAATACAGGGGATTTTAAAAAATGGGTATTTATAAGGCAAATATTTATTTTTGGCTCCAGTTCAACTTGGAGCAATTGTTGTCTTGTTTATCTGCTCACCTGTATTAGTCAGAATTCTCCAGAGTAATAGAACCAACAGCATATAGATGAAGGAGATTGATTACGAGGAATTTTCTCCTGCAGTTATGGAGGCTGAGAACTTTCACAATCTGCCATCTGCAAGGTAGAGAGCCAGGAAAGCCAGGGTGTAATTCAGTTTAAGTCTGAAGAACAGGAGGCCTGAGAACAGGAGGAACCAGTGGTGTGAGTTTTAGCCTGAGGGCAGGAGATGTGCCGAGATTTCCCAGCTCAAGCAGTGACACAGGTGTGGGGGGTTAGGTGGGGGAAGGCAGAGTCCTCCTTCTCCACCTGTTGTTCTATTCAGGCCCCTCAATGGACGGGGTGGTGCCCCCCACGTTAGAGAGGGTAGTGTGCTGAGTCCACTGAGCCAAATGCTGATCTCATGTGGAAATACCCTCACAGACACACCCAGAAAGAATGCTTAATCCGGGCATCCTGTGGCCAAACTGACGTCAAATTAACCATTGCAAATTCAGCGACATCAGGAGCAACCAACCGATGTCACTATGTTTGTTAGTTTTCCAAAAATGTCCAAAGTATCCAGTGCTGATACTTTGCCTATCTCTATAAACAACCCTGTAGACTGTCCGTGCTCTCTTTACTGCTAGAGATAGAGTTGTTAGTATCTTTAAAACTGACCAGATTAAAGATCCAACTCCAGAAGCCACAGAACCAATTCAGAAAACTTATACTAAAAATTTTATTCCTTTAGAATCTGACTTCTGATACCAATTTCTCTCTTAGTCTGTTTTGGCCGTTATAACAAAAATATCATAGACTGGGTGGCTTAAACAACAAACATCTCCCCCAGTTCTGGAGGCTAGGATGTCACAGATCAAGGCGCTGGCAGATTTGGTGTCAAGGAAGGTCCAGAATTGCTGGCCAG
>NW_017731628.1:2082251-2083318 GCF_001890085.2 Hipposideros armiger
ATGATAGATGATTGATAGCTAATACACACACATATACCTATATTCAATTCTTCACATTAATATTGAATCAATGTGCATAAGAGAGAAACATTGGGGTTCCAATTCAAGGGACACAGGCTTTGTTAACTTCCTCATCTCCTAATTTTCTTTTCACTGCGGGTGCTCCTCCAGTGGCTCTTGGAGAGAGTGTAAAAGCTTGTGCTCTGAGGAAGCACTAATGAAAAGAACACGCCCCAGCCTAACAGATGGGTAAGTGTGCTGTGGGATGAGGCTCACGTTGACTTGGAACTGCCATCACACCACCTCCTGACTGCGTCCCCAGCGGCTCCCACCATGTGCACCTGTCGTGTCGGCCCACACTTCTCCCCACACCGCGAGACACCCTCCCTGTCAGGTGAACCTTTCCCCTCCACGCAAGGTTTTCCTCTGCGCGCATTTTGATTATTTACCGCCTCTCTCATGTGGATTTGACGGTGATTGTTGTTATAACTATTTTACGAATGTGTGTGTTACGACAGTGTGCTGCCTCTTTAAATACCTTGGGTGCTCCAGCTTTGAGAGGGCGACGCCTCCAGCCACCTGTGGCTGTAAAACTGTAGCGACCACCTGAAGAGTGTCAGATGCGGCTTGGCGATGGGTTTTTTCTCCTTGTCTGTTGTTCTGGTGTGATAGGAGGTTGTAATAGATGCAAGTTCAAAATCACATCCAACTTTGGCAGGTTACTGAGGTGGGAACTGGAATTTGGAAAAGATATGCGATCCCTTCAAGAAAACAGGGTTGGCTTTGTCCTCTGCTTACATATGGCCTCTTTGAAAGGGACTGTGCCCCTTAAACAGGGTTGAATAATCTCCTTGAACGCATCCCTGACCACTAACTCTCAACTCCTCCCCGCAAAGCTGGCTCGGTTTCCTTATTGGGTTTGAGATTAGATTGTTGCCTATCATTATAGTTACATTTACATTTGGAGTTATAACTTCATGTTTATAAACACATTCCTCCTAACTGTAAGCTCCTTGAGGGCAAGAACTCTATCTCATTCACTTCTGAATCTTCAGTGCCTGTAACAG
>NW_017731628.1:2090652-2118455 GCF_001890085.2 Hipposideros armiger
TATACATCACTTTCATGTTAGTGGTTAATACTAAGAATGAAAGAAAGGGGAGAGGGAAACTATATGAAGAGGCTTCAAACATATCTCCAATATTTTTATATCTTAAGAAATGCTAACTTACTGGCAGTTATGGTTAGATAATGGTTGCCTGTAGTTTCTCTGTTTGAAGTATTTTATGCACAGAAATAATTATGATAAGAGTCAAGGTATATATACAGAAACAAAAGTTCCTAACATGGGAACCCAGAGGTTATTGTACTTCTTCAACCACTAGCCCTGCTAAATGGTTAACGTAGCTCTTTTATTGACAATCCAGTTGAAGACAAGATTGAGTCACAGAAAGTAGTACCTGCCTAGTGGAATAGTAGATTTGTCATTTTTTTCTGCCTAGTCTCTTAGACACCTATTAGGTTGAACCACATGCTATTATCATTTTTCATTGTTCAAAATGGACAAATATTTGCATGTCCATGCTGTTCGACTTAGAAGACACATTACTGTAGTGGGTCATTTCCCCTTCTCTAAGTGCTGCTTTCCCCTTCAAAGGCACATTGCTCCTTATCATACAAATGGGGGAAAGAATCTTATTACTATCTCAAAAGTGACTCTAACAAGCTGAAAGTGATTTTACAGACCATGTGAAAAGCCAGTCTTATGCCACTATTATCACCCCTCTTCTAGAGATGAAATGCACTAGATTTACGGTGTGCCTTTGAATCCCTCTTTTCTTAATTGTTTTTATTTTAATAAGTGCAGTAAATGAGGGTATAATGTAGAATTACATTTTGTTTGCCCAAATAGTCCAAAAATCCTGATCGAATTGTTTATCCAAAAACAAAATAGTAATAACTATTCATGTATTCACATGAAGCTTTTGAGAGAAAGATCAAAGTTGCAGATTCTTTGAGACACAAAGGAGATAAAGAATCAGTGAAAGGTCACTGGAGGCCAGGAAAAGAGAGACTAAAGGCAGCTTGCTAAAAAAGAAGTTCATTTAAACACAGCAATTTGAAAACAGACACAACAGGAGACAATCTATATTATCTTTTATTTGCTCAATCTTTTTGGTTTTACTACTCTGCCAATTCCACCCCTGCAGTTCAGACCTGGCAGCAAAATCTCTGTTACTTTTCAGCAGCTTTTCACAAAACGATAAGGAACCCAATTTGAAGGGGGTGGGGGTGGAGGGGCAGGAAGAATGGACTGAAATCTCTGACTTTCCCCTTTTCGCAGTGTGCATCATATTTTTTAATGCTTCACCCAGAACCTGGTAAGGTTTGACAGTGGAAATTTGGGCCTGACCTAGAAATGTGTCTGTCTGTGACTACCGTACGCCTTCATCTTAATGGCTTTATGCATCATATAAAGTCTTCAGCAGTGTCGTGTATTTCTTGGGGATGTAATGACGGTTAGTCGATCCATCCTCGTGTCCTCCGAAGGTGAAATCCTGTGATATGTGGAGCCCCAGGACCGTGTGACTGCACCAGGAGAAACAGCATTTCAACTATTATCTTACCAAGTGCAATCAGTGATTTGAGCAAAGCCCATCTGTCATATTTTAGGTGGAGAGTTACACACTCAAGATGGATTTTTAAAAACACATACTGTTGCCATGCTTTGGCAGATAAGGGTTTATTTTTCAGTTTGAAACTGTAATTCTCCTTCATCTTCCATGTGATTTTTATGAAACAAATCCCAAGGGATGGCTGCGTTTTAACTACCTCATGGTGATTCACACCAGTGACATTCAGCGTGCATTCCGGAAGCATCAGTTCTGGAATAGATTGATCAGTATGTCTATTTGGATCGAGCTCCTTATTGCAGTTGTTTCTGAATTAAAGAATGACATTTTCCAAAGGTCTTTAGTTTGCCAAGTGAGTTGGGGTAATGAGTCTCTGTGTTCCTTTTCAACCTTGCTTGGTTGAAAATGTTTTCTAATGAGAATCCCTGATTCTCATTTTCCAAAGGGAGCTGTCCAAGGTTTCCTTCATGTCCCCGATATGTTTCTTTTTTACTAGATTTGGATCCTTTCCAGTGGGTTTTTATTTCAATGATGTTTCCCTGGTAACTTCTGCACTTTAATTTCCCCTGAAGCTAATAATTTATCCTCTGATTAGGAAGTCATTGCTTCTTTCACTGCAGCCCACTGTGTGGGTGATGAATCCTACAAGGAAACGTTGGACTTTGAAGGGAACTTGTTTCCCATGTAGAACTTTTCTGAGAGTAAAGAGGAAATTTGGATCATTGATGAGCTTGGACCAGCATCAGATAGTCCCTTCTAAACACCCTGGATGGCACAGACATTTTCCACACAGACCGCAAATTAATCACGGTCCCCTCCTGGCCTATTATGACCATGAATTGGAGACACTGCAGCTGAGCTTTTCTGATTTGGTGCTGCTGAACTCGAGTTTCCTCAGAAGCTCTCCAGTTTTCTTCTGTAGCTAACAAGGAGGGGAGCGGGAGGGAAAGGATATAAATGAATGAGAATGAATTAGATTTATGCATATGTTTAACTTCCCTTCCTTGAATCAGAATTAAGCCCCTGAAAGAGTATTTCAGTTTCTCTATGGCACTGTTGTTGTTGTTGTTGTTGTTGTTGTTGTTTATTATCGCAGTAATTCCTGACTTACAGTTCCGTTCAGGGAGAACGTTCGTAAGTCGGAATCGTTAGGCAGTCTGACAAAGTGAGTCTTACACACCTTTGACACAAATACACAATGGAAAGCCAATGGTTGAATGATTCATGTTATAAGAACGAGCGACGTCTACCATCTTTTCCCCTCGGTCCAATCTCTTAATTATTTTCACTTTTGTTTCCATGGTTATTGCTTTGCGCTTCCTAGCAGTCCACTCCACATCACCACTGCTTTTCCTCTTGCTTCTGGACATCCCGGGCTCTGACTGAGCACTGTACTGCTGTACACTATNAACATTTCAACATCTATGTGTTAATTTGTAGAATTGGGCATCAGAAACAATTTAAAAGTATGCCGTTGTCTGTGATTGCAAACTATTAATATGATGTGTGAAAAAAATCAGAAAATTGTTTCACCTCCCAAATAAATATAAAATTGGTAAATTTGTCAAAAGCAACCATATCAGGCCTCTAGATATTGACCAAAGGTAGATAAAAAAAACCAATGTGTTTAGTTTTTAAAAAACAGCTAGATCTTTTAAGAACACTCGGAGTCTGTGGGTTCCTTGTTGGGCGCTTTCCGTCCCCTAACCATAGCCCAGTTGGTGAGAAAATGGTTTTACCCGCATGTGTCTGGATACAAAAACCAGCAGCTTTGCTTCTAGAGAGGGTGGATTTAATCTGGGATGGAAGGCCAAACCCTGTGACATTGTCAGCTAAATCTGACACACGGGAAAGAAAGGATGAACTCTGCAGCTTGGTGAGCCTGAGGTTGAGCTCTTGGTTGGGATGAGTAACAGAACAATGAGGAATTGAACAGAAAGTGCCTGGAGATGAGACAGCCATAGATGAGCTGGATTATTAGCTCTCCACATACCCCTGCCCATCCAGGTAACCAAATGAGTAGAGAGACCCAAGAGAGCCTGGCAGAAAATAAAAGCCAAAGAGACTTGAAAACCAGGTCAGTGGTTAATGTGCTCCCCAATCCTGGCTCAGACAGCCCAACAGCGGGTAGAAACTTCACTGACTCAAGGTGTTTGAGCATGACTTTTGCCCAAATCACTGACTGACCTCTAGGCTGTGCAGATACAGTGCAAACCACTAGAAGGCCCATCTAAAATTAGAAATAAGAAAACAACTGAATAGAGTTATAAGGAGGTAAACAGGACATGGAACGCAGGTTCCAAAGTTGAAAAGTAGGAGTGTTATAAAAAAACCCAAAAACTCTGAAAAATATATTGGAATCCAGAATTGATAAAAGGTCTTATATAAACTTGCCAGTATTAATGCAAAAATTATATGCAACATGCAGAGAAACAGGGAATTGTAATCCATATTCAGGAATAAAAGTGGTGAAGAGAACTTAGTTTTGAGTGGGCCAGATGTTATACTTAGACAAAGACTCCAAAGTAATCTTTGTTTAAATTATGGTTAAAGAACTAAAGAAAACTGTGTTCAAAGTATTAAGGGAATAAAGATGACAATGACTAACAAATATTGAATCTCAATAGAAAAGTAAAAACTATTAAAATGAACCAAAAGGTAATACTAGAATTAAAAAGACTAATAATCATAACAAAAATTTACTGGAACTGTCCAATAATAGATTTGAGATGGCAGAAAAATGAATTAGTGAACATGAAGATAAACAACAGAAATCATCTCATTAGAATAATACATATGATGACAGCCCTGATGACCATTCCAGAAAAAGAGTTCCAAAATTGCTTTGAAGGGTGGACNTCTGTCATTTGATGTGACCATTTGGAGTTTTATTTGTGTTTAAAAGTTAATATAGTGAACAGAGTGCAAATGTGCGGTGTTATATCTTGGTTTTGTAGGTACAAATTTTACATGAAAATACTACATGAGCTATTTTACTGAATTTGAATAATAGCTTTAAAATTGAAATGTATCCTCTTAAATTATTCATTGCTTTAAAATTAAAAAATGAACATTATTTCTAATTGTTTCTTGATGACTATTGAAAATAATGTTATCATATGGAACAGCGGAGTGTTTTAAAAATCTATTGTGTGTCACATACCCTAGATATGCCACTCAATATAGATATTATTGAGCATCACCTTCAGTAATGCCTTGAGTACACATTACCTAGAGATGCTAGACTTTGAGCTTGATGCCTCGCTAGAATGGCACCTTTTGTCTCCCTTAGGGAGAAGGTGCTGGAAAAAGCTGTTCACAAGAGGTTCTGTTAATCAAATGTATTCACCTTTATGCCTTCTAGGCACATAAGAATGGACTCTCCCCTTTGAAGGTTAGCCCGGGCAGGGTGATTTGCTTTGGCCAGTGACTTGGGAGCAAAAGTGATGTCTGCTACTTACAGGTGAAAGCTTAAATAACCACTGGGGCTTGCCACATGGCCTTGGGCTTCTGCAGTGACTGATGATACACAGACCCAGGGGAAGCACCTGTTAGCCTGTGTCACTGATTTCAGCATAGGCAGAACACCCCACCTGCACCCCCAGCCTGCTATGAACATGCAGTGTGAGTCCACATTTAACTGTTGTATGTCAACTCACTAATTTGTTGTTGTTAATGCTGGAATAACTTAGTTTACCCTTTCTGATATGTCTGCTGACTGTTAGCTTTCAAGTTNTTATTTGTTTGGTAAAAATTAAAAGCCTCTGCAGTTGAAAAATAATGTCTGGATTTTCTTGAAAAATTTTGGAGCATGTCTGTCTAAAGGTAATATTAATCTAAAATTGCAGATGAGCAGTGTGGATGGACCTAGAGGGTATTATGCTAAGTGAAATGAGTCAGACAGAGAAAGACAGATACCATATGATCTCACTTATATGTGGAATCTAAAGTACAGAATAAACAAACGAACAAAACAGAAATAGACTCATAAATACAGAGAACAAACTGATGGCTGCTAGAAGGAAGGTGGTCTTGGGAAGATGGATGAGAAAGGTAAAGGGATTAGTAAGTTCAAATGGCTAGTTACAAAGTCAAAGGGATGTGGAATGCAGTATGGGAGATATAGTCAATAATATTTAAAAACTATGCATGTCAGA
Organism: Hipposideros armiger; assembly: GCF_001890085.2. Taxonomy (NCBI): domain Eukaryota; kingdom Metazoa; phylum Chordata; class Mammalia; order Chiroptera; family Hipposideridae; genus Hipposideros; species Hipposideros armiger. The sequence continues at coordinate 2,096,332 of NW_017731628.1, forward strand.
TGGGTACTAGACTTATCAGGGGGAATCACTTGATAAATTATATAACTGCCTAACCACTATGCTGTACACCTGAAACTAATATAAAATAATATTGAATGTCAACTATAATTAAAATATATAGTCATGGGATGGATGTAAAGTACAGTATAGGGAATACAGTCAATGGTACTGTAATAGCTGTGTATGATGTCAGAGGAGCAGTAGACTTGGTGGGGTGATCACTTTGTGAGGGGTGTAAATGTCTAATCACTATGTGTTTTGTACACATGAAACTAATAAAAAATAATAAAATTGCAGATAGGATGTATTATAATCCTAATACATTTGAATCTTTTTTTTAGTTGTTTCTCATGGAATGCAGACAATACTGTAAAATCTAGACACCCAGAGACCATTTTCAATTTTTTTCTGGAATTTAAAAGATTTTGATGACTTTTTAATATTGACTTGATTATATTTGCTAAAATCTTCTATTTGTTTTTGAAAATTTATCTGGTGAAAACTTAATACCTGTATTTATCCCAAAGCCCTTAAAACACTATAATTTAGCCCTAAAGCTGCTTCTGATATGAGAAGAATAATGATACTATTAATCATGAAAATTAAGCATTCAAGGAAAATTTTCAGCAAAATATCAACGTTTGCATTTGTCTGCATTTTTCCTTCCATTGTTAAAGTTCACTTATTATATGGGATTCTGTATATATTCCTTCTGCCTGGTGCTCCCTTAGGGAGAGGTGGNAAAAAAAAAAAAAAAAAATTGTATTGATGTTGAATATGTTGAACTTAAGGTAAGCTAAGGAACCCAGAATATCATGAACCTGAGCAGGTAGTTGGAGAAATGAGGCTACTAATTGGAGGGAAGTCAGAGCTGGAGTTGGATGGGTGATCCATGAGGACGTGAGAGCTGACGTTTTGAAAGTGCAAAGAAGTAACGATGAGGTGGGTGGATGGGGAGGAAGAATAAGAAGAGTAAACATTCAGGAACTTAATCGGTAGGAAGTAAGTCAGTGGAAAAAATAGAAACGGGAAAGCCTTTTGCTTCCAAAGAGTTAATGCTGCTGTGAAATGTATATTACTTATAATAGAACCTAGTCTGTGTAGCAGGAAAATATGACTCACCTTTTTTCCCCTAAATGTTCACCCGATTTCTAAAATCAGAGCGTTTCTCACATTTTTTAGAGTGGCAGAAACTATGGCACTAAGAAATTTCTGACATTTTAGATCTTAAAGATGAGGTCTTCAATTTTTCAATACTTTAATTTTTTTATTTCTAGTCTCGTTTCATATCCATGTTGCATTCAATTTTCTTATTTTTCATGGAAAGGAGAAACATGAGCTGGAGCTGAAAAATGAATTTTATACAATCCAATTGATTTTAAACTTTGCCATTTGATAGGTAGTGGAAATGCCCTAACAGCGCTGCTGTGGAGTTCTCTAATTTGTTTTTTGCAGCTTCATGCTGCAAGCAATTTGTCACCTAAAATTCTAATAGAACTTTCATATATTGAAATGAGAGATGGAAGCAGCCTTGTAGATCATCATGGTTACGGTACGACAGAGTTTTAGACAGGGACTTATAAAATTTTAAATTGATCCTACATTTGACCTTAGACAAAAAGTCAAAAATGAACAACTAGGTACTGCACTCACATAAAAGGAAATATCTCATCAGCAAACAATAAATCTGTTCTTTAAACGCCAGTTTTAACAGACCCTTGTAATGCTTGAAGGCAGATCTTTGTCAAGTTTAAGGTCATTGTCAAACAGCAAAAAGGAATTCAATATTCAGGTATTCAAAAATATATTGTGATACAACATGGAGTTCATTGATATTTTAACTTGCATCAATAAAGTAATTATATGTCTATATTCATATAGCTCTAGGAACCTTGGGAATTTTTCAAATATATGACGGAGAGATACAAACATCCCATTGTTTTGAATCTTCATTTACTCTTCACAGGATTAGCTGGCCAGTCAACACTTTATCAGTCATAATTTCTGTCATCCCCAAACAAATAAGAACATGTGTTTTCATACCCCCTGCACCCCTCCCCCCGCACCCCACACACCACACACACTGCGCTAGCAAATGAGCACTGGAATTTAGATATCATTATCCTTAACTTTGAAAGAGTAGTCTGGTCAATAAAAGATGACCTTGGGAGTCAACAGATCTGCATTCAGATCCGGGCTCCAGCAGGAATTACAAACCTGAGCATGATCCTCAGTTTTCAAGGCTGTAATATACTAAAACCTACCTGGCAAGTTTGTTGTGAAGATGAAAAGAGATGATAATGCATGTAAGTTGTCTAAGATCTAGTAAGTAAGAGNTGTAGCTTCAATTAGCTACACTGCCATCAAGCTCTGAGAAATCCACTGTAACACAGCTTAAACCATTAGATTTAAAATGTCCATAAATACTAAGGGGCGTTGTAAACAGAGCCAACTTTAGTATATATCATCTGAACTTCAAAGCTTCGTTTACGTCTAAGTATTTAATATTGAAATGGCCAGAAAAACACAACTACCACATCCAACATTTATTCTTTTGTGTGTGCCTGTATGTTTTGCTCTTACATAAAAACAGGAAAGACCATTTGTTCCAGAATGTGGAAAACAGGGCAATATGTCAGACTAGATAACCTGACATTTCTTTTGAAAAATACAAGACTTTAAATGTTGGATATGATATTACAATCTTCCTCTTTAATATATTACCAAGTTTAAAACAATGTAAGGTCAATACCTGAGTAAAAAACAAACAAAGGGCATTGGAAACTCAGGCTTATAAGTACGCGTTTACTATGGCCACCCTAGGAGGCAGATAGATATTGTCATCCTAGATCATTGAGGTGGGTGGGCTTAATGCCCATGTGAATAGCAGCAATACGGTCTCTGTTGCATGCAGGGTGGTAAGTGGTACTTTGATACCTGCAGACATAAAATCAGGAGAGGCCAGTAACAGATTTGCCCGCCCAAGGGAGAACTGACATTGTTGGAGGATATGATCTTTCATGTCAGATGGCTGAAGCAAGAGCATTTTCAATGAGCCTGTTGAAAATACTGCACAAAAGAAGTACCATTAGCATAACAAGGGTAGATGCATTGTAACATGTGAGGAGAAAAGGCAGAGTATAAAATCGTAGTAGAGAAAAATTATCTCAGCAACAAAGTGTGTTTGCTTATAATTGATTTAAAGGCAAAAAAAAGCATTAAAACCCATAACCATATCCAGTATTGTTTGGGATATATATATATATATATATATATATATATATATATATATATATATNTATTATAAATGTGTTATTTTTCTTGCTCTCTCAAGGCAATTGTTTTTACATACATGGATCATTTAAAGCTTCTCTTATTTTGCTACTTTTAAACAACTTTCCTCATCTGAGGGAAAAAACAAATAACCTGGTTTAGGTACAAATCTATAGTCCAGGACTAAAAGAATCTAACAAAATGCTGAATTCTGCCACGAATTTCTGCCTGTCTTCTTGAGGTTTGGAAACACTCGTAATTTGTAGTCTTTGCTTGGCTCTTTACCACGGTAACTTAACTATTATAGATCTATTTTCTTCCCTGGAAATGTGACTGTTCTTTACCAGAGAAAGCCCTGAAAAAAGGGACCCTTTTGAAGTAAAACTGAGGAGAGAGAGAGAGTTAGAGAAAGATATATAAGTCAGATAGATTTCAGAAGGTTACAGAGTCTTTGCAAGAAATTATCTTGGAGTTTTCATTGCAACACATCACAGATAAAGGGATGATCTCTTACAAGAAGTAAAAAAAGATGACAAGATTAAAATCTGATTAAAAATCGGCAAAAGACATAAACAGAGCTCATATTATCACACAGAAACAAAACAATTATTTCAAGTGGCTTTTGAATACACTCATCTGAATACCTCAATGAGGATTTTCTAAGAACAGTAATAATTAGCAATAGCAAAACCTACAAAAAAAACTTTAACTTCACTCAGTCTGCTTATTGTTGTTAGCAGTGTTGCTATAGTAAATGTCAAATTATTTTGTGGGTAGTGTAGGATAAAACAAATGAGTAAATATGTTTTGAGGAAAGAGATAAAATTGTGGAATGATAGGAAAGTTAAAAACTCGATAGAGTTGGGTTTAAATTGGACGTTCCTAAATGAAATCATAATATATAGCTATGGTAACTGAAAAGGCCCAGAGACACCCAGATAACGTCCCTCTAACAATGAGTCTACCTCGCTCCCAGAATGTGGTTTCTAAATATCACGTCTCACTCACTAATTGAACTTGGGACTCCTTGAAGAAATATGCATTTCCATGTGTGGACATAGAAAGTACAACATGAACATGAGCTTGTTGCATCAAAATGGAAGACAAGTGATGAGTCCACGCCCAAATGACAGAACCTAGAACTCAGTCCAAAGGGCTCCAAGTAGCTAAATTGTNGACAAGAAAGGTAGAGTATGTTTTAGGCTGAAGGAAAGACTTCAATGTAAGGAAAGACTGGGAATTCAGGTGTAAGGCTAATAGGTAAGTTAGGCAATATTTACCTCATTACATTATAAAAACTGTATAAATTATTTGCATGTGTTTTAAAACTGGTATACTATGTTTAGTCATGAGGCACCATTGATTCTTCTTTCTTCTGATGGTAAGAGATCAGTGTTAAGTAACAAACAAAATATGGACACATACATGCTCATTAAAGGTTAGCAATAACCTAGTAGTAGAAAAAATAAGAAACTATGAATGCTTTTGTAGTTGGGCATAAATTTAAGAATCAAACTAATGGATTCAACAGTTCATATTAGTTCACTTTAGTTTTAATGGAGTTGAAGTGTTACCAGGCTGTATAAAAATATTCATTGAGACAGCTGGTCAAAACCCATTTAATCTGTCTCCATTTAGGAGACTTTAAAAATAAATGCTATGATGGTATGTTTTAATTTAGTTATTCCTATAAAGTTTAGATGCATTTACTTTTAAAAGATTTTTATTTTACAAACAGAACAAAACATAAAAACCTTGAGGGCATTTGACAAATTCTAGCATTTCTTTGTTTATTCCTATCCACTATGTCAAAAAATAATGTAAAAACTATATATTTTAATATTTCTTATTTTGTTCCTCCAAAGAGAAATGACTTTTTGTACTGTTAATTACCTTTAAATATAATATTATGCAAATTATTAAATTTATAATTAATGAGATTTAAAAATATAGTATGTAATAAGTTAACCTAATATTTATGGTATTTAAACTGCTTATATTCTACTAATTCATGAAAATATTTTTTTAAACTTAAAATGTGGGTCTATATTTTAATTGGCAATAAAACATAAGTAAAAATGTTATTAATGGATTCCTCAGACAGCTAAAAAAATAGTTATGTGCTTTTTCAAAAGCTAAGCTGAGAAGGGAATTTGATTCATTCAAGCTCACGGGTTAACAAATCAAGTGGGAAATCATTGACTCATGATATTACCAAAACTTTGCCCAAAGCTTAGCTTTATTCATGCGTGCATTTGCTCAGTCTTGTATTAACCTAACATTTGAATCGGTTTCATGTAAAAGCACTGTGCTGGCTGCTAGGAAAACTACTCACATTTCCTTAACTGTGGTAGGTTTTTCATGGTCACATGCTTCTGCATCTAATATTCTTTCTGAAATGACTTTCTCCTTGTGACTATGGAGTGAGTTCCTACCCGATTTCCAGTGCTCTCGTGAAGCTTCTCTGCCTCTCCCCAATCCCTTACAGGCAGATGGACTCCATTTCTTCTTTATGCCATTGTACAAATCTGATACATGACTCCATGATAGCATTTCTCACACTGCACGGTAAGGTGGTGGTGGTGGTGGTTGTCCCCATTGTTCTTACTGTATTTATATGACTTTATTCCCAACTAGACTTTGAATTTTTTCATGGCAGGACATCTATTTAATCCTCTGCTTCCTAGCATTTACATAGTAAATGAATGAATCCATCAATAAACAATAGTCGTTATAGGATCTTGTTTTGAAATTCATGTAAAATATCTGTCGCCTTTTTAGTGAGTTTTATTGCTTATTTTGGTGTATCAGTCCCCAGTTCTGCTAGGTTCTGCCATAATTCTTTTATTCACTCAAAATTCGGAGTGCTTTCCAGATGGTTGTCCAGTTGTCTCATCACAATTTATTGATATATATCTGTTACCTACTGATTTGAAATGTCATCTTTATCATATTCTAAAATTCTGTATCTATTTGCATCTATTTTTTTACTTCTTATTCTGCTCCATTGATTACTCAGTATAATGGATGAAAAATGATTCGTGTTCCAGTACCACACTTTTCAAATTATTGAGGCTTTATGTCTTAAAGTACAGAAGGGCTAGTTCTCTATCATTGATCTTCCTTTTAATTTTTTGTTTGCTTTTCTATATCAATTTTAGAATGACCTTATTAAGTTACAAAAAAAGTCTTTTTATTTCTTGGGAAAAGTTTTGACCTGTACTTCTTTAGTTTTTCTACCTAGGAATATTATTTTCCTTTGTATTTATTTAGTTCTTCATGCATGTGTGTGACCTGTGTCAATTGCCAAAAATGCTCCATGATCTGGCTCTTTCTCACGTTTCAACCAGTTCATCTTTCTGTTCCTGGGATGCTCCAGGCTGTTCAAGTCTCAGAAATGTTATGTAAGTTCTTTCCACTATCGCGCATTCTTTTTCTCCCCATGGCTAATTACTTTCATCATTTAAGATTTTGCTCAAATGACATCTCATCACAGGGTTGTTCCATCACCGTCTCATCTAAGTAGCACCATGTCATCCCAGTCGTTATCTTTCAGAGTATTGTTTTATTTTCTGTATAATGCTTATCACTTTTGGAAGCATGGTTGTTTAGTTCTTTATATGTTTATTTTCCAACTCCCCTAATCCGTGTAAGCCACCACAAGGGCAGGGGCATTGTCCCCTGGTTTCCTGCAAGGTCACCGATGCTGGAAATAGTGCCTGGCACTTACTAGGTATGCAGCACATATTAGGTGAATGAACAGATGGCCCTTTTTCAGCTCCAACAACTATATTCACATTTTTGCTACTTATATAAACCGGTTGAGTGGGTTTTCTACGTGAAATTATTTGACTGCATGAGAAAAGCAGTGAAGTAATAACTTGTGACTTTTCCAACTGAGTACCAGAATCAGGGGTCAGAAGAGTGAGACCCCCTCTCCCACAGCCCCCACTCCCATCTCTCAAGCTGGTCTTTGGCTGGACTGATAGGACTGACAGAAACACCATCTGTGACTCCTTAAGGCGACAAAATGAAAGGACTCAAGCAGAATACATACTCGACAACAGCTGAGCAGAAGGCACAATTTACTAATCTGTAATTCAGCCCTTTACAATTGGAAGGAACTCTAATCAGAAAATGCTCTGGAACAGTGGTTTCCGTGCCTGGCTGATGGTACGAGTCACCTAGAATGCATTTAAAAACCTAACCGTTTGAACCTCACCCTGGTCCTACTGAATTACAACCTCCAACGCTCATTAAAATAAGCAAACAACACTTATCAACACAATGTATGTGGAATTCTTCAATGTTGGGGAGTGCTGCTAAGCTGGAATAGGCAAGGGACCAAGAAGAGTAGAAGTGTGAACTGATACAGCTACCATAGATAATGGCTCACATGATTTAGATCTTTATGGAGTTGTGAAACTTATGGTTAAATAGCGAGCTAAAAATCTAACTTTGTTTAATACTCTACACAGGTGAAAAAGTGCTGAGGAGGGTATGACACTCAGACAAGAATAAGCCCTTACTCCACAACATAATAAAATGAATTCTACAACTTACCTGCTCTGTCTACCCTGGGACCAGAATATTTTACTGCTTATTCAACATCTAAACCTGTGCTGCTGGGTAGCAGTGTGTTGGTGGGTTCCTGAACTTCATTATAAAGATGTTGAGTCAGCATCTCTGAAGGTGGAACTCAGGAATCTGAATTTTTATAAAATTCTTTGGATGATTTCTTTTGTACACTAATATTTGAGACCCTTGAGAGCATATATTTGGGAATTCTTTTGAGTCAGACTACCTGGGTTCCAATGATTCCAGCAGTGTGACCTAGGGCAAGTTTTCTATCCTTTTTTTACTTCCATTTTCTCATCTATAAAATGGAAAGCCAACAGTGCCTACTTCAAAGGGTTGTCGTGGAAGCTAAATAAGCTCATCAATATAAATAAAGTATTGACCAGAGTGCCTGAAAAAGAAAATTTTCTCAGTAAATATTAGGTCTTATTTTTATTAGCCACTTGCTTTACTTGTTTATCCCTACCTGAAATTTTCAATTTATCCTATAGCAATTTCTTGTGCATTGGTTCTCAAAATGTGGTCCCTGGACCAGCATCATTAATGTCACCTCAAAGCTTGTTGGAAGAGGAAAATTTTGAATACCACTCAGACCTACTAGATGAGACACTCTAGAGGAGGGACCCAACAATTCATGCTTAACAAGCTCCCCAGATGACTCTGATGCATGCTAAAGTTTGAGAATCGCTGACTTAGGGGACTGATTAATAAGAGGATTAATTAAAAAAAACTGTAACCATACTGCAAAACAAACAAAACACAGTTTACTAAACAGTTAATTTAAAAGATGCACAATCTTTCTTAAACACATACCACACATCACATATCAAGCCTCCCCACCATACTCATACATTCAGTCCAAACTGAATAAGTCTCTCTCTCTAACCAACGTTCAATTCCTCTCAGACCCATGACTGCTCTGCTTTTGTTTTTGACTTTTCTCTTATCAATATTCTTTCTGTATTATCTGCTGTTACTGTTCTGTATTCCACATTCTTCTCTGCCTTCACAGTAGTGTCTCCTGGAATAATTATTTTTCTGTGTCAGATCGTAGTATACAATAGACTGAGAGTAGACGTTGAGGACTGACAGAAATGAAATGAACCCAACTCAATTTGTTGACATTGGGAAAATTACTTAAACCCTCAGAACTCTAGGTTCTCCATCAGTTAAAAAGGGATACCAATGCCTACCTTGAAATTTTCTTGTGAAGATTAAATATAACATGTAAGTTGTCTAACACAGTGCCTGGCATATAAAGAGCATCAAATAAATGGTAGCTAGTACACTAATTGCATAGAAGGTTCAATATTACTCTCAGCTGGGGCTAATATTAATATTTTGTATGTAGAGCATTGACCAAAATGTATACTGTTTGTTCTGTGTCTGTTCTATTTGCACAGAAACTCAGGGCAAAGTGGCACTCTCATCCAATAAAACTCAGCAAAACTGTCTATAGACTTCCTAGTTACTGTCAAATTCCACATGATTATAGCAGCTTGAGGTGTAAGGATTAGAAGAGTTGTCCTCACCATGTGTACTCCTCTGGAGTAAGCAGAAGCAAATTACAGTTGCTTATTATAAGCTATATATGTTTGGGGTCATTATACCTTAGTCATGTTGTCAAATAGAAGTCACAATCCCCCCTCAATGTATTTACGATTGTGAATTTGCTTCCAGTCTGACACCACTCTACCACTAACTAGACTAGAAAGTGACACTCAATAGAGTTCTCTCTTTATGTCTATGGTACAATCCTCATAGCAGCTGATTCCTGTCTGGGCATTCAGAAGATCAAGTTGCAAAGCATTTATTAGAATATGCTTTTGGTCTTACTCGTTTAAGCTGAGGAGGCTGCAGTCCAGAAGACTAGATTCCAGATCTATGTTCTGATTAAAATTCTAACACTATCATAACCTTGAACCAATTACTTCATTTCTCTTACAGCAGAGATAATCATCTCAACTTCCTCATTTATAAAATAGCTAGGTAAAGTTGGATTAGGTCAATTTTAGTTAAGTATCATATGAGTACTTGAAAATAATATGTGTTCTCTATCTTGTTTTACATATGTCAAAATTGACATCTGGATTGAATTTATAATTGTGTTCAGATTTTCTGTTGTCTAACTTATTAAACATATTTTAATTTTAAAATTGAAGTATAAAATACATGAAGTGCACATATTTTCAGTGTGCATTACAATGAATTTTCACAAACTGAATATATCATTGTATCTAGATCAAGCACCCCAATCAAGAAAAAGAATTTTGCCCAAACCACAGCCTCCCTTATATTCTCTTTTAGTTTCTGTTCTCCCAAACTGATCACTATCTTGACTTCTAACAGAATAGATTTGTTCTGGTACTTTATTTTATATGATTCTGTACAGGGAGCTTCTTAGCTTAGTGGAGTTCTAACTTTCATCGGTGTCAAAAATTCCCCCTTCATTCTCTCTTCAAATATTGCTTCTGCCCCATTTTCTTTCCTCCTTCTTCATTGCCTCCAATTACACGCATTATGGACCTTTTTACTGTGTTCTTTACATTTCTCCCTTTATACTCTCTGTTTCACTTATACCTTTTATTGACTTATCTTAGAGTTCACTAATCTCCTCTTCTGATTTGTCTAACCTGATGTTAAACTCATCTATTAATTCTTCATTTAGGTTATCATAGGTTTTAGTTATAGAATTTCCATTTGATTCTTTTTGTTTCTAGTTCTCTGATAAGACTTCCCATTATGTCATCTATATGTTAACATATTAGTAATAGTTAAAGTTTATGCCTGATAACTTAAATATATAGATTTTTTTGTGTTTGCTCCTATTATTTTTTCCTTTTCTTTTTTGTGTTCATTCTGTTATTTTGTTTCATGGAATGCATTGTGAATTTTTACTGACTGCTCCATATAACTTTGGAAAACATTTAGAGACAATGATGTTATATTTGTCTAGAAAGCATTTAGTTTTGCTTCGGGTAAACATTTAAGCTAGGAACAGATTCCCTAATCCAATCAAGAATTGATCTAATTTCAAGCTGGATTTCAGTCTGTGTGAGAAATAATCTAGTTGTTTACATTATTAGTATTTGGTCCTCCATTAGATCCAAATGAGAGTCTAGAGTGTTTACCAGATTCCCTTCCTTTTTGTGGACCATATACTCAAGTTTTTGTTTGCTTCCAGCCACATAACATTGCCAGAAACTCAGCTCAGCTTCTCAACCTTTATCACTTCTTGAGAATCAACATATGCATCAAAGAAAAAGAGTGGTGATTAATGTTGGACTTGTTTCGTGGGGTGCTTTCATTCCTTTTTGGATTGTGATTCCTTAAGCAAAAAAGAGTTGGTATGCAAAAAGCCACTCTGCAATAATTGGAATCAGAAATCCCTGGGTCCCATTTTGAGAATTTATTTTATAAGCATATAGTCTTCTTTATGTGGACTTTTGGTATAATCAGTACAATTAAATGCTTTGAAATCACACATTTTTCCCCACTACAGACTCCCATTGTATATTTTGGATTTCTGTGTGAATCTTCTATCAAAAATTGAAATTTTCTTGCAAAAGTTAGGTTAGTGAGTGACCTAAATGTTTATTTATCGAAACCATCTTCAATAACTATACAGAACAAAACGACCTGTTTATAGACCTGAGTCTCTAAGAGTAAAATATTTACAAAGTCAAGTACTACCATAGCCACTGTTTGACTGACTGATTAAATTCAGTGACCCATAAAAATAAGAATAACATTTTTAATTATGTTAAGTAAAGATATGATAGGAAATTGGGTATCTTCTTTTTTAAAAGCCATGTCAAAATCATATTCCATAAAAATAATTACTCCCATATAATACTCAAAATGAAGATTCATACTTTTGGAGATAGAAACTGCTTACATTTTTTTCTTGTTTTTATCATTAAAAAATAATGAGTCTTTTATATATATATATATATATATATATATATATCTTACCAGATGTGTCTTATAAAAGACCTGAGAAAATACTTTCATGATATTTTCAAATAATTTCTTTGGGGCCCTCAGAGATTGACAGCTTAGTAAGAGGGGAAAATGTAGTGTTCTTTATTTGAAATGAAATAGAACACCTTAGAATCACTGAAATTGTCAGGAGGCTTTGTGAAAAGACATTCTTATGCAGGCAACTGCAAGTCCATCTGTTGTTTTAATTTGTCTCTCTAATAATTCCCAGGAGTTCCACTTGGTTTGAATACTGGAATAAACAGAAATGAATCAGGCTATTTTCTTTTAATATTAATCCAAAAATTCAATGTGGTATATTAACCATCTCCTGCATCACTTCAAGGTTGTTTGATTTCATTAACCTTCACAATATTCCAATTAAACACAAGTATATTCGTTTTATATTTTGTACTTGATTTCTTTAGATAATCAAACTGCAATTTTTAGTGATTTTAGATATGAATGCCATTGCAATTTGTAGAATGTTTTTCCTTTTAAGACAATCTGACATGCTTAAATAATACAATAGTACAAAATATTTGTTCCTTATCATAAGAATGGAACTACCTATTTTTATTATGTATTTTATAATTTGATAAAAAATCTTTAATATATCTTAATTTAAGAGAAAATTTTGCTGTGCTTTGTCAATAGAGCTTGTGATTTGAAAAACAATATGTCATATACCCCAAGTTCCCTGCACATAGATTACATAATGCCCTTTTTATGGTATGTATATTATTAGTAAGTTACATATAGTGTTTATTTTTCTACAAGCATACTTTTTTCTGTTGAAATTTCTGCAGCACTTCTTCAACAATGGTTATAAATTAAAAACATTAAACATATTTTCTTATCTGAAGTATAATCGAACACTTGTAATCAAGTTCTTTGGGAGCACAGTGCAGCCCCCCTGATCTGCTGCTATAAGTTTAGAGAACACTTACTGTAAGCCCAACAACTCCATCTTTGATTAGATCTTCACACCACTGTTCAGCTAGAATAGTGATTTCCCTGCTACTGCCTGATGTGAAGACCCAATCCAAATGCCAGATGATGAAAGAAAAACCCAGTGAAACTGAAGTGGAATCGTGATCCTCATTTCTCGTAGGACTTCCTTCTCCTTTGCTATTCCTCCCACCACTCTCCTTCCCCAGTGCCAAATTACTCTGTGGAAGAAGAGAGACAGGCAAGGACAGCTGAGCAGGTTGGGCAGTCAAGGAAACTAGGAGTCAGGCCATGAGTCTGAGGTTTCAAGTCTGGGTTGTTAGAGAAGAAAACCTAACTTTTGAGTTCATCCTTTGCATTTTTCATTGCACCACCTTCATTCAAGCACTGGAACAAAATGTTATGAATGGGAGAAATGTTCAATTAAGGAAGAGATATATAAAACATTGCAAGTTGTAAGCACCAAAGGGGAACAAGGAAGCTGAGACCAGAGAAATCACTTGACTAGATGAGTCAGGTTCTAGTCTTACAGAGTATTGATGAAAACTGACTTTGTCTATACAGGTGTATTTGTTTTATTTAGTGAAACTAAAAGGCTTGCTTTCAGTAAATTACCTTATTGACCACATAGAGACGTGATGTGATATTTTAGAACACACTGATATAGTCTAAACTTAGGGGACACTGTTGGTGACACTGTACATTGTGGGGAGGAGGCATGGAAGGGTTCTGAACAGCATTGTACCAGAAGCCTTCACAGAGGCAGAGTGACAGTAACTTCTGATGTGCCAATATTGGAACAGAGACAGTTTAATTAGAAAGGAATTAAGATGTATTGACTGAGGGAAATATTCAGTGTTAATTGGGTGGCATTCTGAATGAGACTGCTATGTAATATGGCTGCTTGTCAAAGGAGGACTTAGACTGGTCTTCACTCTGTCTGAAACTGTCGTGATCTTTTCACAACAGATTTCAATGATGACCTAGTAAAGCTTATGAAATCTTAGTGTTAAAGTATGTGCACGTGTAGATGTGTGTGTAACATATAAAAATGAGTTTGGTCTAATTTTCCTTACAGTTCCTTTCAATACAGCCATGGCAGAAAATATGATAAATTGATATTTGGGGGAGGGGTGTCTACATAAATTTTAGACATAGTTTTTAAACCCTAATAAAGTGTAAAGCAAACAAAATAATGTTGATGAGTATAACATTCACTTTGTAATTCAGACAAACATTTCAAGAGGGTGATAAACTGAAAATTGGGTGAACGGTCAATGTTGGCTGATGAATTTTATTATAATTTAAGCACTTGTATTTAAGAAACTATATATTAAAATATTTATGTTACTACAATTTGAACACTTCATTGAGGTATACTTTAGATATCATAAAATTCACCTGTGTTAAATGCACATTTTTACTAAATTGAGTTGTGTGACCATCACCACAATAAATTTTAGAACCTTTCCATTATCCAAAATAAGATAATAGGTTTATTTATTATACTAAAAATTGATTAATTATTCATTTTGTATTCAATAAGTAGAATTTATCTGTAAATACATATTAAACAAGCAATTTATAAAACATTTCACTTTTAATTTTTGACAAATATATGTACCTGGTTAACACAGACCTGTGAGGTGACCAGTCTACATGTCACAACTTCCAACAATCCCTAATAGTAGTGCTAACAAAGAGATTTAGTAAAAATTTTAACTAGATTTATAAAAGCATACAGATAAATTTTTCTCTTTAACTTGGAAATATAATGTAATCTAGTATCAGAGATCATAATATAATATAGAAAGAATAATATAAACATATACAGAAAGATAATTCACAATATCATTTAATAAATGTTGCAGATAGTTACTATTATCATTATTATCAATAATTAATAATAGTGAAGGGTAATGCATGACACAACATGTCACATAAGGGAACATATATTTTGAGTCATGGGATCAAGGGGGAATTTTTTGGAAAAAGATACTTTCTGACATTTGGAGGCTGGGAAGAGCTAAATAAATGAAATAGAGGGACTAAAAGATCACTCTGAGCAGAGTTCAATAATATAAGCCAAACCGTAATGATGGGAAGTCCAGTGTCCCCCTCAAAAGATTTATTTGGTTGGGAGGTATAGCATAAGGAGGAGTTCATTGTAAAATTGGAAAGGTAGTTTACTTTTTAGTAACAATTGACCTTAATACTCTAGTAACAAGTCTGGACTGAAACCTGTTGGAGATGCACATTTTTTTAGCGAAAGCCTATAATGGAAGGATTATTTATACGTTAAACTGGTGATACATTCTTGGATTGCTCACAGAGGAAAATCAGCAAAAACACAACTTCACGTAGGAGAATGTTGTGGAAGTCTGAGGGATAAGGGCTTAATTAAGATGACTGCTGTAAAACAGAAAGAAAAGGGTTCATCAGAAGAGACATCAGCAATGAGAAGCAGCAAGCTTTGGTGACTGAATAGATCTGGATGGGAAGGTGGAAAAAAATAAAAGTAGAATATGCTAAAACAGAACACAAAACACACCAGGTGTGGGCGCAAATGTGTCAGGTGTTTGGCTGGTGGTGGGGGAGGCTGTGAGTCCCCCCGTTTGATGGCATGCCCCCTTTTTCATTTTCTCTTATGTGCACATAGTCCCTGAAGGCCCTGGAGTTGACATCACTAACACTCGCGTGTCAAGTTTGGGTGATTAGAAAAAGCACCTAGTAAGTTTGCACTAGCTAGCTGAAGAGAGGGAATAAGAAAAGACATGTGTTGTGTTTCTTGAAATGCTGAAAAAAATCTTTAAAAACCCATTTACTTCTCATCTTATATGCTCTTGGGTCAATTTTGTTCTGTAATTATCTAGGTCAACAGAAATAGGTGAGTCTGTTTCATTTTGATTTCATGTCAGTTTCACTTTTTGTATTTCCATGCACAAGCACGGAAAAGAGCAGCTTATTGATTTTTGGTCAAATAATCCATACAACATATCATATTTGGTACCATTGCACATAGCACGTCTCGTCGACAGCTCTCAGGGCCCTTTGCAGCTGACTCACTGCTTGCAGCTGGTACAGGTCAGGCCCCTGAATTCCACTCTCAGACTGTTCAAAGTCACCATTTCAAATGATACGGATAATAATCTAGACTGTTTTGCTTGTGTGGAACCCTATGCACTTCCTGGTTGTGTGAGTTCTTTATAAACCAAACTTGAAGTCTGCAAGATAGAATTTGAGTTTTCTCATAGTTGTCTCCCACTCCCAGTCTGAAGCAGCTCTTTTTACTTGCAAATGAATGCATCCTAAAAATTCATTCATTGACTTTAAAAAAACCATAAGCTCTTAGGGCTTCAAGAAACCTTTGAGACAACCTAAACATACACATTGATGTTCGCATGAGTCATCTGAGACACAGAGAAAATTCAGTGACTTACCAAATGTAAAATAATTAGTAAGAGGATCCAGGGGCCTGGACTCTCTGCTCTGTGTCCTCTGTACAATGCCAAACCAACTACACAAGTTGTAATGCATAATCGTTATTTTAGGGGTTTCTGACGCAGAGTGATATTGTCCTGCAGAAGTCCCCAGTCTAACCTCATTGCATTTCCAGCTCCACAGAAAGGTAAACACCCGGGTTGGTGAAATAGGAACCTGTCAAACTTTTGAACTGGAGGAGTGACCTCACAGGCCCTGGGAAGGGGTTAGCACGAGCTACTCCGGCAACTGGTTTCAGCTGCTGTGGGGAAATACGTGAAGTCCTTTGATGCGTTTTTGCTTCTTGGTTCATCTTTAGGAGCTCTTCTCCCAGTTAGGGTGGTGAGCCCTTGAGGGCTGTCACTAAGATATGGGCAGAGGAAAGAGATGCTAATTAAGCTCTGCATTTAGTACAGAATGGAGGCTAGAGGAGCAAAGAGTCGAAGTCATCCCACGAGGGCCTGGGGAGGTCCATGCTACTGCAACAATCAGCATTTATGCTGCTCTTGAGCATCAAGTAGTGTTTTTCTTTCTAAGACATTGTTTCACATCACCCCTAAGAAAATTATCTTAGAGTAGAGCTTTATTGTAAAAGACGATTGAGCCCTCCATTAAATTATGATATACAGATACTTTCCATAGAGAACTTCATTTCATCATCACAGCAATCGTCTCTTAGTGTGGGTTCCCTCAGAGACGAAACCGAGACAAGTATTCAATGGAGGTGGTTTACTTGAGGGGTGCTCCCAGGGAGCGCTAGTAGGGGTGTAGGAAAGCCAGAAGAGAACGGAAAGCAGCCCACAAAAGGCATCTAATACAGCAGATCACGACTGTGGGTGATGGAGCTCAGTCCCACTCTGGCCTATTGCACGTGCGGCCAGAGCAGCCTCGACGGCCAGAGAACGCTCTTAGGCTTATTGCCGCCCAGTTCTGGAGGCTGGAAGCCCCACATCAAGGTGCCGGCGGGGTTGCTTTCTCCCGAGGCCTCTCTCTGTGGCTTGTAGATGGCCGCCTCCTCACTGTGTCCCCACACGGCCTTTTCTCTGTGTGCTCACATCCCTGTCTAAGGACCCCAGTCATGTTGGATTAGGTCCAGCTAGACGACCTCATTTCATCTTAACTGCCTCTTTAAAGGTCCTATCTCAAAAGATTGTCGCATTGGGGGTTGTGGCTTCAATCTAGGAATTTTGAGGCAGCAGTTGAGTGTATAGCAACTGCACTGAATCCCTTCTTATTCAAATGAATTTATGTAACAATATGCCATGACTTACTGATGCTATTCACTCAGATAAGCGTGAAGCTTTGCCTCTGGATTTGTCACACCCAGTTTCAGTGGGCATGTGTGTTTCTATTCTTGATGACCCGTAGTGGTGGCACAGCTGACATCAGTGCTTGGCAATGTAGGGACCTGCGCCTCTAGGACACACAGGGTTGAATGGACTGAGGATGAAGTGTGTTGGGAGGCAAACGCGATGGAATATTCTTATACATACGTGACTGTCAAATAATGGAGACCGATTTCAAATACGAAAATTAGCTAAGTCCTGCAGACCAGAGAAGAACTGAAGGAAACTTGGGAGAATCCCTAAATTCTATAACCCATGCCTGCTGGCCATTTAAAAATCCCATTGGCTTCATAGAAAATGATAGATCTAAGCAATTACACTAAATTGTAAGTAGTATTCCTTGTGATAATAACTACTATGATTATTCAGGTAGCTGCTGTCAAATTTTAGAACTCTAGAGATGAACAAGGAACAATGGACACAAAATAAGAATTATGAAAATATGTCCAAGCTGACAAGAGTCGACTTCAATTTGTTTCACAAAGCTGCCTGACCATGAAAGATACATTACAGTAGGCTGAAGTTAGTTAATAAGTTTTTCTTGTACAAACCTGTTGAAGAATTTAAAGTTTTTTTACATGTCAAGTAAAAAAGCATACACACCTGGAAATACTCAGGCCCAGAGTCATGATGATCTGATGTCTTTGTTTGTAAGACAGTTTTATTCCAGTCCTAAAAAAAAATTAGAATACAGCTTTATTATAAAAGAAGATTGAGCCCATTATTGAATTATGCTTGTAAATATTTGCCAATCATAATAAGACTAATTTTGAGCTCATGTAAACCTGGTATGTGAATGGATTTTCATACAGAACATAATTCTTCTCCCCTGCTGTTATCAGTTATCACACAAGACACACCAGCCTATGTAAACCTAAATAGATTTGCTGTGGCCTAGATTTGAAGCATGCAAGGCTTAGAATACAATATAGCATTTTGCCACTTAGAATTAACTTTGAGGTTATATTGTCTACCCTCCCTCAGATGCGGCGCTGTTATTTTGCCTCCATTTCATGATTATGGAACTCCATTAATGTGCTAAAAAAGCTCACACTGGAAAACAGTAACAGATCTAGCCCTGGCCGTTCTGCTTATTGGCTGAGTGATATGAGGGAGAAGGAGTTGTGCTGTCAGGCAGGCATGAGTTCGAATCCAGGTGCTCCAGCTCATCATTTGGGGGCCTTGGGTCAGTTACCAAATGAAGACTGTATTTTTTGTGTCTAGCTAACCTCCGTTAGGATAACGATGCAGTAGGTCTTAGCCTATGGTTTGTAGATTGTCCTCTTTAAAATAGTTTTATGCTCACTTGCTCTGTAAAAAATCAAAACAAAACACAATTTTAGTGTTCAAATACTACAAATTTTAATTTTTAAAAAAATTCATAATGGGTAGAATAATTTTGCACAGAGCCCATAATAACCTAGCAGGTAAACCCATTCATTCCTACTGTTGCCAAATAGAGTCTTCCAGAGTCAGATAAAGTGGTTGTAACAGCAATAGGTTAACCCCCTCTGTGGTAAGTAGTTTGAGCAGTCAACTTGACGAGGCTGTAGTACCTATTCAACCCAACACCACCGTGTTACTGTGAAGGCATTTTGTACCTACAGTCAGTGCTACGATCAGCTGACTATAAGGAGAGGAGAGTCTACTTGATTATCTGGGTGAGCCACCAGAAGCTGGAAGAGACAAGGAAGGATCCTCCCCGAGAGCTTTCAGTGGAAGCGTGTCCTGTAGACACCTTCATCTCAGACTTCCAGCCTCCAGAACTGTAAGACAATACATTTCTGTTAAGGTAAGCTAGCCGGTCTGTGGTACATTGTTACAGTAGCCCAGGAAACAAATGCAGCTCACATGATTTTTCAAACTGGACGAGGTCCTCCACAATTTCCATTCAGAGGACAGTTGAAGTAATGAAACATGGAGGCCCAGCAATATCACATCCTGATCTAATAACAGTGAACATGAAACACCATTGCCAAGCGTGTTCATTCCAAGAAAGGATGCTCTGATCATGAGCATCTGCGACCTTGGGACAAGGGACAGATGGTCAGAGACAGAGGTGACTGATGGTCTCTCTCTGTCTCTCTCTCTCTCTCTCTCTCTCTCTCTGTTTATATTTGAGATAAATATAAATAAAATATAAACATATTATATATATTTATATAAATTTGCATTCTTGGTTATTGCACCTGTAAATAGACCTGTTCTTGTTTCTCACCTAATTCCAATGAAACACATATATGAAAGTTGGACAATTAAGTTCGCGAACTTTCCACTGTGTAAGTGCACTGTGGAAAGTTCGCAAGCTTGATTGTCTGACCTCGTAGTTACATGTCACGTGTTTGGTGGCCCTAAAAGCAGACTGAGATGGAGCTTAGCCTGCAGGGAGTTTGCTGGGGAGGGCTTTGGGGATCCACACCTTTTGGGGAAGGAAAGGAAAGGAAGCAGGATTGGCAGACAGAGAAGCTGGACTGTCCTGCAACCACAGTGCGGCCTCAGCCTACCCCACCATTCCCACAGGTAGCTCAGAGGCTCAAACAGGTTTTGGTATCTGGTAGCAAGCATTTATGGATATTATTTGTATCCGTGCAAATAAGTTTCCCCAGGATATGATAAGGGAACCAACTCTCCAAGTACTCTGAGATTCAATGTAGGATCAAAGGGGTAAGACTACAGGTGTTTAGAAGTCCTTAGTACAACTTCTAGTTCTGTGTACAAGTTTTAATTCTTTCTTGTGCTAGCTTCATAACTGTTCTCAGGATCTTCAGATGGAAACGGGGGCCTTGAAATACAAGATTCCGAGAGTACATTTAAACTCTCATGTTCCAGGATTTAAGAATTCACAAACTCTGTTGAGCTGCTCAATTCTGGGTTGATCTCTATCTCATCGTTACCTGGGGGCCAAGGCCAGGTTGGACCATCGAACCTAGGTTTTGTCCAGGAGGAGAAACCTCTTGCTCATAAATGAGGAACAGTCAAATTGCCTCATTTTAATCCTAGTTCTACCACTTAGTAGTCACGTGACCTCAGGCAAGTTTTTACTCTCTCTCTGCCTCAGTTTTCTCCTATGTAGAATGGAAATACTATTAGCACTGATCTCATAGGATTGTTACAAGGTGTAAATGAGTTACTACATGTGCAATATTTGGAATAGTACCTGGCACATTGTAAGAACCCCACAAATGTGTTTTATAATTTTTGTTAGGACAAGGTGATCTCCAAAACTCAACACCACCCATTCAGAAAAGCCTGGAGAGTAAGAAGGAATATTGTAATCGTCTCTTTCTGAATGTTAATTTGACAATGAGCACCATGATGAGACTGGCATTATTTCATAACCATTTTCTCAGACCGACCTCCCCTGGGATTATTCATTAAGAAGGAAAAGAACAAGGTCATCTTAAAGCAGGAAAAAAAAATTGTAAGAAATCACTCTCAGTTGCTAAGGAGCGAGAGACCAATACCCTTTTAGCTGTTAATGCAAATTCCCTGCACAATGGAAGTTCACAATAATGGCCTCCTTCCATTGCAATATGATATGCATTAGAATGTTTTAATAGGTGATGGAAAATTTTGAGGAAGGCTTTATATAGAAAGTTAAATTTAGAGTGAATTTTTGGAGAATTCTATTTAAGTCGTTGGCCTTCCAGTGTCAGCTCCCGTCATTAGCAAGGTCGTTTACCTGAAAATGGTCTCCTGCACTCTAATGGCTTGTTTGTCCCTGGAGCTGGTCTCCGGCTCCAACTCTCCTCCCTCGTGTGCGAATTCACAGTGTGTCATAGAGAAGATGGTGCTGTCTCAACTGAGTGTTCTCGTGCCAAGAGAAGGCGCAACAAAGCATGTGAGATTAGACACAAGCGAAGAAAGTGTGGGCTTTGTTTATTCGCTTGTTTCAAGAAAACTTTCAATATTCCGCTATTTTTTTCTACCCAGTTTAGAATCCTCATGTCAGGCAGGACGATAAATCTCACAGAGCTGAATCCTGCTGCTGATTATTCTGTTACTCTTGAGGAATGGAATTCAGTTGAGGTAGTAGTGAGCTTAATTAACATCAAAACACTTGAAGCATTGAGAGAATTGAGTATTTGGATTTTCTGTTTTTGTTTTTGCCTTTGCAAGCTGTGCTACCTAGCTTGTATGTCCTCCGTTCCTCCAGCCCCGCCCTTACTTTTGCACCAACTCTAAAATACTGCCCCCCCCCAACACAAACACAAAGGAAGAGGGCCAAGCTGGTTCTGCCATTAACTGGGGTGGTGGCTTCAGCGAGCCTCTGTGTGTCTGAAATTTCAGCTACAAAAATATATTGGCAGAGGGGAAGTGTTTATGATACAACCTCTCAAGTCGTACACTTTCATGTTCCAAGATTCATATTTAACTTTGTTTGGTTAAGAATAAGACTGCAGCGTCCCCATCACTTCTCCTCCATTTTCATTTATCCTGCACTTATTTCACATGTCCCGGGATGAGGCCCTCTATAGACACTTGAATCAATGAAGATCATTGCCTGCTTATAAT
>NW_017731628.1:2118895-2126642 GCF_001890085.2 Hipposideros armiger
CACACATTTTGATGCAGAAGCATACAAGGGACAATAGCAGCAGTGACCAAGCAGAGCTCAGAACAATAGGAGGCTTGGTCAGATGGAAGAGCCAGAGCCAAGCTACTTTGTCAAGTCATGGAGCCCTATTATTATCATGTTAGTAACTGGGATTGGCTCACCCGTGGGTGTTTATTATCTCCTGGGTGTGTCTGCTGTCATTCAGTAATGGCTGGCCTTTTCTAACGGGAGTACTACATTTCCCAAATGATTTTACCTTTCAAGGCATAACTTTCTTCCTAACCTCCTCCCTGTTTTTCACCTATTTTATATTTTTAACTGTTGACCTTCCTACGTGTATGAAAATAAAATGATGGAAGTTGTGGATTTTAATTCTACTCATCATTTTTTCTTCCTATGTATCAAGTTAATTCATAAAATTTTGAATGCTTTCATTGAAATAATCTAAATGAATATATATGATTTATATGAATACAATATAGATATGGATTATGTTGTTATTTTAGCTTTCTGTTAGAAAAAGTGGCTTGGACTTTTAAAGAAATCTAAGATTCGTATTGCCACTAATAGTTTAGGATTCAAATTTTAACATAATTTATAAGAAAATAAGTTATACTTTGTGAAATGAGTACATGCACCAATATAGTTCAATAATTTTCGCACAAAAAAGTGCATTTGGGGTAAATATTACTTTTAGAAAATCATTCCCTGTTACAATTAGGTTTTCGTTAATGTTTTGCCTTTAAAATGGGTAGTCATCTTCAAACATTCTATTTTATTTATTCAAAGCAGTAGGACAAGTGAAACCTTTTGTGGAAGAAAAGGACAGGAAGAGTTACCAATTTAGTGGTTTCACATTAGAGCGACAGTTTTTTAAATAATTACTATCTGTTAGAAAAGAACTGTTTATACCATTGTCACTAGCTAGTCATATAACTCTCATCCATTATAAACATTGTTCTTCAAGCTTCTGCCTCTCCCTTCCTTTCACTCCTCTCTTCTTTCTGCGGTCTTTCCCCAGCAAGTCGCAGGTTTGGGTCTCTATGGTACCAGTTTTAACTATATCCATTCTTCAGGCATCACATCTCTATAGTCTGCTCTTTCTGTACTGTGGTCCCGTGCTCCCAGAATTGGGCATCTCACTCAGATGATCAACAATTATGAAGCTGATGAAAACAAGTCTCAATAATAAATGTGTCATTTCTCTGACCTATGTCCACCCCAATACCAACAGCCACTACGGCTAAGACCTGTAGCTTTATCATTGCCACATTGTTGCTCACTCCACACAAACTACAAATTATAACTCATCCATTCCTGTCAAAGCATTTTCCCTTCCAACGGGGTGCATTCATTCATTCAACCAGTCTGTTTTATTAATAATACTTCAGTGTATAGGACATGGTGTGCCTTGCTGCTTTAGAAAGTGAAACAGCATAAATAACACATGGTTCTGTTGATTTTTTACCCTGTAATGCAGATTATATTTGCTCCTATCTTATCACACTTGTCACTTATCTAAGTCAGGTTGCCCAGTTAGTTATCTAATGTCCTAAGAGTTTTACTGCAGTCAGTTTCTCATCATTGTCTGAGTTATCTTCCCAAAGAATATCCAAATGCTAAAAACAAACAGAAAACAAACAAAAACAATAAGCTAACAACAATAAAAAACCCTGAAGTAAACTGACTCAATAAAAAGGTGAGCAGTGGTTTTCAGTGGCATTGGCAGCTCCAGGCCAGAGAAATCAACGCATGTTAGTTACCTTTACCATGAGATACTTGAAAGTCATCACACTCCATAAAAATTGAGTTTTTGGAAATCACTTTAGCTTCCTTTTCTTATTTTCCCCAAATCCATGAGGTTTATCTGTATTTCTTAAAATGGAAAGGTGTCTCCCCTTCTTAAGGAAAAAACGTGTCAGTTTACTATCATGCTGCGAATGGAGAGAATTAAGAAAGCTAAATAATACAAAAAATGGCATCGTGACAGCAAAAGGCTAGTGTAGTTTTATCCTAGAAAAAAAGAGGAGGTCATGCTTTACCTTAAGGGAGGAGACATTTTGCTTTCTGTCTTCCTCTTTCCAAAGGGCCCTATCAGTTTGTTCAGGAAACTGCTTTTATGTTGAGCAAAACAAAACACAATCTGCAATACACGTGCCTATAAAGTAGATGGACCCACAAAATAGATTTGACGCTTTTATCTCACCCAATGATCCATAATGATGGTTTTCTTGGCCTGAAGAGTCCTTCCACTTCCAGGGCTCCCATTTTTTAACTGTGCCCCAACCCCACCTTTTTTTCTTTGGTCTGTAATACCTACTATGGTGACTAACATTTAGTAAACACTTAACAGCTGTTTCACAAAAAAGAAAATTTGCACCTTCATTCTGCATCTGCTTAAGTTGACAATGAAATTTTAAAAAAGTAAATGATTACACTTAAAAAAGTGCTCAAATATAAACGAATCCATGACATAGACTCATGTGCCTTGAGACGTTGCTGACATTATACAAACGATGACTTCTCCTCGGAGACCCTGCAGCACAGCGCTGGAAATGGCGTCTTGTTGTTCAGCATGTTTCTTGTCCTTCCTCTGGGTTTTATAGCTGGAGGCAGGTGGCTCATTACAGCTTGAAAAGAGCTCTCCAAGTCAATTTCTGGGTTCTCTGCAGGAATAGGCTTTGTAGAGTCTCACTGGGTTTAGATGTGTTTGTTTGTTTATTTCTCTCCATAGTCAATATGGAGCTCACTTAAATTGATTAGCAGTTAGAGTTAGGGTCATTGCAAATTATTCTCTTAGCAACATTTCCACATCCAGACCAATAAGTTGCTTTTTAATTCCTACTAGTGGGCTGTGGGTTTTCACTTCTTATTCACAACTCAGATGACAGAAGCTTTGCTGTGTGGAGTCAGAAGCAGGGGTTTTTTTTCTGATCTTTAGAAATTCTTTGAAGGAGAATTTGTTACAGTATGGCAATAAAGTTTTATTACACCTGACAAAATAAGTATATATGTAATATATATACAAATAAGAAAAAAGACTTGAAAAACAAAATGGTTGAAAAACAAATTATAAATCAAGAAAAGTAAGATTACTTCTTCCATTTTACAGGCAATAAAATATATGTGCAGTGACATAGAAAGGTTAAGTGTTCTTATTCAAAAACCATACAAGGAGTGAGTGATGTGTCTGAGAAAAAAATCAAGGATCCTCCCAGCCTCATTCTCTATTCTCTGATCCTGAAACTGTATTTTTAGCTTTATACTCTGTCTCATGATGCTTTGCTACTAGCACTACCTCTGTCAGTGAAAAAAGGCAGCTCTATTCCCTTGTCCTATGAGGTCCTGTCTTTCACTATCCATCACCAACTACCTGCATAGGGACATCATACAAGCTTTTTTCAGGTGACAGCATGTTACTTGACTTTCCAAGACTATTCTTATTTTCTGATGATTGCCAAGGAATCTCATAATTATCAGGAATTTAAACCTTTATTTTTTTAAGTTGAAAATTATCAAAATACATATGTATATTTTTAAAAGGGGAAGTAATTTAACAGGATCTATAATTGCAAAAAAGTAATTGATCCCGCCCTGGCACCTGCCCCAAGACCTCAGAGAAACCACTTCTAATGGTTTTCAGGCTTAGTTCTTCTTTCAGCTACATTTGCAATTCCCAATAAGGTGCTTATGCTGTCTTTTCTTGATTTAGCTTCTTTTACGATAGATGACTAGATACAAATTTATCACTATTTCTCACATACACAGTGTTAGTATTTTTGGTTCTTTCTCGAGCCACTTTGATCATTTTAAATAATAGACTTCAGCCAGCATTTCTGGTATTATGGAGTTGTTATGGGTTGAATTGTGCCTCCCAATCCCCCAAATTCATATGTTGAAGTCCTAATATCAAAATGTCATTTTATTTGGAGACAGAGTCATTACAAAGGTCATCAAGCTAAAGTGGACACCCAATATGACTGGTGTCCGTTTAAAAGAGGAAAATTTGGACATAGAGACACTCATAGAGAGAAGACAATGCGAAGAAACACAGAAAGAAGATGGCCATCTACCAGCCAAGGAGAGACCCTGGAACAGAACCTCCCCTCACAACCCTCATAAGGAACCAACCCTGCCAAGCCCTCGACTTCAGACTTCCAGCTTTCAGTGCTATGAGACCTTAAAGACCTGCTGTTGTAAGCCACTCGGCTTGTGGTGCTTAGTACTGCAGCCCTAGCAAACGCACACATGAGCACAGAGTCCATTGTCTTGACCACACAGCAGAACTCTCAGCTCACTGCTGCTATTCTCAGTACAGACAGATGGGGGCGCCAGTCTCTGGACTTAGGCTGAGTTAGAGTTCCTATAGCCTCCGAAGGCAACTGGTGCTGCTTCTCTGAGGTGAAGCATTGCTTTGGTTTTTGAAGCCTACAAACAATAGGAAGTCAGTTCTCACAGTTCTGGAGGCTGGAGGTCCAAGATCAGGGTGCCAGCCTGGTCAGGTTCTGGTGAGAACCTCTCCAGGTTGCAGAGTGCCAACTTCTCCCTGTGTCCTCAAGTGGTAGAAGGGACCTGAAGTATTGGTTTGTTATTTACTTATTTTTGAGTCCATGAAAACTCTCCTTAAAGAAGAAAATTCTATGTAAAACATCTTTTAAGAGTTCAGCACAAATCTAAGACTGAGAAAAAAAAATAGATACTCATTAATTTCTAGAGCATATGCTGTGATGATTTTCCAGCTTCCTTTCTGTCCTCACACCTGGCCCCTTTCCTCCAAATCTCAGTTGTAAAATAGCGCCACATATGGATGATGGTCTGTTTCAGTTAGCCCATGAGCCCATGCCATGCATAACACCATTACAAAACCCTCCAAGAGACATTTCCTTAAGGAAGAGACGGTGCTTAGGCTTCACAGTAATTATGGAAGTAAGACGCATGATATATACGTAGATGGAAGGATACAGGACTCAATGAGGAGTTACAGAAAGTTACAGATTTTTGTCTATTGTTAAATAATTATAACGTTGAGCACATCACTTAGCCTGTATCAGTATCTCTCTGCTTACTTATTATGTAAGGATAGCAGAGAACTCTCTCCCTCTAAATCTTTTAAGAATAAATATTTGACTTGTTTCAATCAACTACAAATTGTTTGAAGCGCTTCAGAGATGAATTTGCTATTCTAAAAAATTAGAATTCTTACTTGGTAATGACAGTTTGGGAAGAAATACCGCTATTTGATATTGTTTTAGACAGAAGTACAATCTTACCTAAAACATAAAAACAAGATTATTCTGTCAAATTTCTACTTGCATGTGCTCAATACAAACTCTGAGAACGATTTCTTGGCAAGTTAAACTTCTTGACTGGCAAGTTTCTATGAGCAGAAAGCTTCCATGTGACTTTTGGGTTAGTTGAACAACATGCTATTTATTAAAATAGCCTATTTAAAAAAAAACCGAGTGTTCTCCAACAATAAGTTAATGTGTTTCTCATTGTAATTTGTCATTTTGATTAGTCAGGAATCTCATCTTTCCCATTGAAATTAGGCGATAAGCATTAGCTTCTTGCCTTTTCTCCCACACCTTGAACATTCATTTTACTGAAAAATTAACTCAATTATATTTTCCCACTTAGAGGACTGACCCACTCTCTGAAATAATGATGGACACATGAAAGATATTATAAGGTTGAGTGAGACTTGAAGACCTAATGGAATTTATGAAATGTACCAAAGAAGAAAGTAGTGTTACAAATAATGATGAAAACAAATCTAGTGTTAATCTAACTAGCTTCTCTCTGGATTAGTTAGATTAAATGGACCCATTACTCTAGTCTACAATTAGAAATCCAGTTTCAACATCCCTGCCTCCTGCTTGTTCGACAGAACGCAGTTCATCACACATGAACCTCGTCAACACACTCCCCTCTAGTCCACATTTTCCCTTATACTTACCGTCTCTATTTCCTTTCGGACGCCTCTCCGTCCTATACATTCTCCAACCCACTCACCACCCCTTCCCAGGAAGGGAGGAAGGATTATCCCCCTCAGCCTGAAGAAGGATCACTCTGCCCTGCTGACTGCCCAAGGACTTTCACCTCCGAGACCACATGGAGGCTTCAGCCCCTGCTCCAGACACCACTGCACCTTTGCCTCTTGGCCAGGATCTTATGACATCAACTGTTTGCACTTCTGTTTCCATTTCCAGTATCTCTCCTGCTCTGTGCGCTCCATCCTCTCTATACCCAAATGTCAACCTTCAATAGAAAGAAACAATAAAAAGAGCATCAGCATGTGCACACACGCGTGCGCGTGCGCGCGCACGCACACACACACACACACACACACACACACACACACACACTCTGCCATTGAAGCTTCTGTCCTCTTCTAGTTCTTCCAAACCTCACCTGTCCTGACCTGACCTGTCCTTCCAAAACTGTCCTGAAAGAGCTTACCACAGGTATTGCTCAACTTTTCTGCAGACTTTTCTTTAAGATCCCTAAATTTGGCTGCCAGTTTTGCAACTCTACCTTGTCTCTTAACATTCAAATGTTACAATGTTTTTCTCAGCTCCCCTGTCTCTTAAAGTCTGGAGGCTTTTTCCAGTGTTTGCCATGTTTTATTTCTCAACACTTGACCTTCTTGGTGCATGTAGACTTCCTTAGGCCTAGATTTCTTCAGTCAACACTACCACTTGGTATCCTAAAAATGTGTTATAAAAATGAACTCTTCCAATTGTTGTCATAACATCATTTCTTGAGCACAACTCTTTTACTCACATCTCTCACTATGCCCCTGCTCTTCACAGAATTTTCCATTTTTTAAGACCAGAAGATACTGACATTTGTAAAAAGTCCTTTAAAATGCTATCTCTCCATTCCTGGTGTCTACAATGGTGCTTAGTAAATATTATTCAATCAAGTTGAATTGAATGAGTGTAATAT
Organism: Hipposideros armiger; assembly: GCF_001890085.2. NCBI lineage: Eukaryota > Metazoa > Chordata > Mammalia > Chiroptera > Hipposideridae > Hipposideros > Hipposideros armiger. The sequence continues at coordinate 2,125,844 of NW_017731628.1, forward strand.
GTAAAATTTAATCAGATTTCAAGCTCTGAAAACTAGACTATTATTAGATCCAGTATCTGTTAATATCAATTATTTGTAATTAAGAAAAATGTATACCTTTTTATTCCTATGGAGGTAATTTTTTTAACTACTTCCAGTTAGATGTGAACTTGCATACCTTTACTTTTCAGTGTTTTCCTTTTCCCTTTACATTTATTTTGTGCCCATGTTCATAAGTTACAAGACCCCTACAACTCCCCCTAAAAAAAACTATGAAAACAAAACATAATGTCATATAGAAGAAAGAAATGTAATGTCTAGACAAGTCTGATATCACTTTAATCATTTCTCCCAGCCAAAGGGCATTTTATAATTCTCTTGGAATCAATTTTGCTGCTTCTTTTCATTTACAGTGTGATCCAGGTGAAGACCAGTCTAAGAAAAGTAGAAATTTCTTGAACTCATAACCTTATTCTAAATCTCACCAGTAAAAACTTAAAATCATATCATCCATGAAAAGCTTTCTTGAAACCTGGAATTTCCCTTTTCTGCATTGGACATATTGATGTCTGCCTACCCATTTTTAATGGCATTGGAGCTCCTCAATGTTCCCCGCCCTGCCTTTCTCATCATCTTACCCGGGGCCCCAATGCCTTCTCCACATCCTCTCACTCTTGGCACCTCCCAGAGTTGTTATTCATAAAATTAGAAAGCAGAGGTTACCGGCACTCTCCTAAACTGACTTTTTGATATCTGAATTCTCTCTGCTTCTCCCTTGAATGCATTGCCTTTCTTGCCACCCTCCACTAAATTGCTAGCT
>NW_017731628.1:2130885-2134047 GCF_001890085.2 Hipposideros armiger
CTAGGGATTAAAAAAGAGAGAAAACAATTTAGAATTATAAATTAAGGTCCTTTATCTGATAAATACCAAGCCAGAGATTAGAAACTTCACCTCATACCACATTAAGAAATGTTTCAGATGCATTAAAGGGCTAAAAAAAGTCAAACTATAGAAAATGGAATAATGCATCAATAGTATTTGTGTAATCTCTGAATGAAAGACTTTCTTAGTTTAAAAGCAATACAGGCATCCCAAAAAAAAGTGGACAGTTCTGTTGCATAATTTAAACTTTAGGTATGATTTTTTGCTTCAAAAGGCAAAAATACATAATTAAAAGCAAAAGATAAAAATAAGTTGGAGAAACTGCAATAAATACAAGATATTTCACTATAAAAAGAGTTTGTTCCAATTGATACTAAAACACTAAGGTCCTTTAGGCTGAAAAAGGATTGAATGATATGGACAGTCGATTCATAAATAAGGAACTATGTTTAATAATAAAGTAAATAAAATATTTATTTACTTAATAAGGAAATCAAATTAATAAAAATTGTTCAAAGTAATATCAAGCAATCTAATCCAAATTTGGTTAAATAGGTAATATATTCTAGTAATGGGAATGTAAATTGTAAAATTATTTTAGTAAACAATCTTGAATTTAAAATTTTAAAAACTCTCCTAACTATTGATCTAGTAATCCTTTTTCTCAGAATTTAAATCTATACTAAGTACAAAAAAAAAGCAACTTTATATCCAAAGTTAGGCACTGTAATATTATTTATTACAGTAAAAAATGTTAAATAGTCTCGTAGGTTTTTAAGTTATTTTTAATATAACATATTACATTCATTTGATAGCTACAAAAAGCCAAAAGCAGAGTAATAATGAAGCAAGAATACTTAAAAAAAATATTTAACATATCAAACATAAAATGCAATAATGAATACATGGGTCAATTTGTTATTAGGTAAACGGAATCTTACGTCAATAGCATTTGGATCAATTGGCTGTGGTTGACCTTATAACTGTCCTCCTGAACTCCATGGTCTCCATGTGCTATACGGCTATGGACGCTGGCCTCACTGGACATCTTGACACTAAATTGGCCTTCTGAAATTGGCCCAGGTCCTGGTTTTCTGGCCAGAACTACCCATCTGCTTTCCCAGGGGCCATTGTTGTCTTCCGAGGTGCCTTCATCTCTGTTTTGTAGTAACTTCTTCCTCCAGTTCCTAAGGGCCCTGAGCTTTAGAAAGTCTAGACGCCTAATGCTCCGACCTGCCTAATATAGGACATAGATGCAGAATGACTGGCATTTGTTTTCATCTTGGCTTTGCCAGGTTGTCTTGAAAATATAGTTACTGATTTCTACCTCTTACTCAGTTCTAGGAACTGCACTAAGTGTTTGATGTATATTACCCTAATCTTCTCAACCCAGAGCCTTTGCTAAATATTTAATGTATAATATCCTACGTAACCTTCTGTACAGCACTGTGACAGACGTAGTAGTTTCTTCATTTTATAGGTGAGGAAGCTGATGCTAAGGTGTTGTTCACCATTGTATTCTCCAGACCTCAAGCAGTATCGTGTACCTGGTACACGATACTTCATCAGCGAGAGTAGCAGTTGTTTATTGAGCACCTCATGTGACCATGTCCTCCATGGCTGTGAAGGCCAGAATAATCAAGGGACTGTATCCTTCTGAGTGCTGAGCACACAGTAGGTCATCAGTGAGTGTGGAGTAAGTTAATTCTGAGTAAATCAAAATTAACTCAGATTGATTTAATTCATATTTAGCCTCCTAAAATAAGGCTTTGTTGAGTTTACTATCCATAGCATTTGAATGTATCAGCACATTATGTGCCACATTATTCCAGAAGGCGTGCATATTTGATTTGACCACTGTTGCTAATAAAAATGACCTTTAACAAAGTGATTTGCATAGCATGCTCATGGGACTCACTGACTTAGCTAGGCAATTAATCCAGCATTCTCCCCCAAATTACTATATACTGGAGGTGCCAAAGAAGTGTATGCACATGACTTGTATTCATCTTTTGTTATCGGTATATATTGAGTATTACAATTTTCATAGTTTTTTTTCTTTCTTAAAATGTGTATTTATATTTTTAGCACCCTCTCCCTATATGTATATATTAATAAAAGTAATTTGGATGTTTCAGATACACTCTAAAGCTTTTATAGATTGAACAAAATATGACTTTTTATCTATAAACAGCCAAAGGCTTCTTTATAACCCAATTATCTTTTGCTGATTGATTCTGGGAATTTTGCTAGTTTTTTTTTNCTGGTTCCTGCTGTCATTTTCTCAGCTTTTGGGATGACAGGTTTCCTTTCTTATTTTTTCCTACTGTGTGTTTACACAGGTCGCTTTATTATCTTGTTGTTGCTGTTTTGTTTTCTCATCCTCAGATGGGTGCCTTTTGTCAGGGCTCACCATTTGCCAGTGGACAAAGGATGTGTTTTGCCTTTGGTTTCATTATCTAGGCATTTCAGTGCTAGATGAAAATCCCCTTGCAGAGGATTGGCCAGACATCTAGTTAATATGCACAGCTCTTCACCTGATTTTTTTAAATGTCTATTATTAGGCTTTTATAAAGTGTAACTCTACTGGACTACGATGAGATTGTCAGTTTCCACTCTCTAAACCTCTTTCACTCTGAACAGGAAAAGAAGAAAAAAATAAAACTCAGGAGACACTCTTTTCAGAGGTTTTTCAATTCTGATCACCACCAAATTGTCAAAATGCAGTATGCAGTGTTATTTCCTATGCTTACTTCATACAATATTTTTCTCCAGAAGTGTTACTCTTCCACTGAGAATAGAAGGAAACGTGATGAGGGTGCTGAGCTATAGTTGTACCCATATAGAATAAAGACAAATTCCTGATTGTCTACTTGCCAAGGAACTTGTGTCTGAAGGGGAGTAAGTCTGGAATTGATGATGGGCAGCATAGCATAGGCGCTCCATCAGTTGGGTTAAATGGAAGGCGAGCCACCAGAAAAAAATGGAACAGAGCTCCAAGTCCTGGCAACAGCAAATTTTTTAATAATTGCATTTCATGCTTTCCCAGTCCTCTTCTCTTAGTTGTAGGCTGTGAAAAGCTGAGGTTGGAATATTAGACCCAGGGTTCACCTGGAGCTACTAAATGATTAATCATACAGA
>NW_017731628.1:2134405-2136465 GCF_001890085.2 Hipposideros armiger
ATGCTAATGGGAATAAGATATTACGTAACACTCCCTTTGATTTTCAGTCAGGCGTGACGCTGTGTAATATTAAAACCAGCACATGGCAGTTAAAATCAACACATCTTTGATCCATGCCTACTGTGCACTAGGACCTCACTGAAACTCTGCTGCCTTGAATCAAAATCTGAAAACCCTTAGGAGGGCTCCCATCATTTTTCACCTCTACCCTCCTACGCTCCAGTTTGGGGAACTCAATTTTTATATCTTTCTTACTGCTTCCTGGCATGAGGAAACCTCGATTGGTTAGGGCAGCACTATCCACTCTCACATACAAAGTAAAATTGTAGTGGGTAAACACACTCAAAGTTTATTCTGTGCTCATGATAAACCCAAAGTGAGTCCTCAGGAGAAATTGGTAGACAGTCTTGCTTGTGCCAAGCGCAGAGCCCAGGCTCATCACCGTGGATATCTGTATCAACTGAAAGGAAGAACCGAGTGAAGCATCATTCATGGGAGGTTTTCGTAGGTCAAGCACATCACTCTGAAGTACACACCACTCCTGCTTGTACGCCACAGGCTAGAGCTCCGTTCCAAGGGCAAACCTACTGCAAGGAACGTTGGGAAGCGTAGTGTAGCTGTGTACCAAGGAAGAAAGGAATGGAGGCAGATGACTAGACAGGCCATGACTTGTTGCCTCTGGATATGACCACTTGCCCCTTAGATGAATTAGGAAACCCTTTATACCAACTCGCTTTATGGATTTTTTTGTACTTAACCTTGTACCGCCTTCCTGAATAAATCAGGATATCCTGTCTAAAGCAAGATTTCTGCTTCTGTCTGTATTGTTCTCTTTACTGTTGCCAAAGTCACAGAATGACATTGGCATTGGTCTACCCTGTCTTCCAAGAGAAATGGACAATATTCCATATTAAAGGGAGCTTCCCTTAGCACTTTAACTCCAATTATAACCACAAGAACGACTGCTGTGCCTCTCAGCCACAAACCAAGCCAATCTAATTTCAAAGTCAGCTCTCTCCCAAAGAGATAGTCATTCAAAAAATATCCTTCTCATGGAGACATGTTGCTGCAGAGCATTTTGTTACATAATCCTCATCATAATTCTGGGGAGCAGAAATGTTAACTTATATTTTATGGATGAGGAAATTGATAGGGAGATTAAATTTCATTTAACTAATAATTAGTGGGTATGAGAATTTTTTGGAAAGCTCTTATTTCTAAAGCCTGGTGGGTGATTTTCTTTCATTTGATAAATTTTTATCATAATCATTTTTCTATGATTTTCATTAAAGTTCTAAAAAAATCACAGAGTGAAGTAAAAAAGGAAACACTTATATACCCAATGTTTTTTGAAAAGCTAATATTTTCTAATATTTACTTCAGATCTCCTTTTAAAGCTATAAAAATGTTACAGATAAAAGTCATACATGCTTTTTCTTTACATTGTTAACTCATAGACTTAATCATTTCATACTCTGCTCTTTACATAAATATTTCATTATAAAATTAACCCATATTATTAAAACTTATCATACACTTAACTTGTTGCATGGTATTCTATTGTTGAATATTTAGGAATTTTTTACAGTTATGCTAGAATTGTACAATTCTATTTGTATAATGTGTTTCTTCATGCTTAAATCTTTCCCCATATTACAGATAAGCTCCTCTTGGTATATTCCCTAGAAGGGGAAATAAATGCAAATTGGTCTCTGCCGTGTCTGCCACTATTTCTACCTTCTCAAATTCTTCTGATTTTAATGTCATCTGAAATATATCTTCATATCACTTTTTTTCCCCAAGGAGGGTAGATAATTAGCATACTTTGAAAATTTTGCTTGTAAGTGAATGACTTTTTGTTGACTTCACAAGTGAAAGACAGTTAGCTAGTAAGGAAATTTTTAGTTAAAGTCTTTTCCTTTTAAAACATAGATATTACGCCAAAGTTTTCTGGCACTTGTTAAGGCAGAGGAAAAATATAAATGCAGCCAATTTTTCCGGGTGTCCTTTCAATATTTTCTTTAACCTTTCAATTAATATCTTCTGCCAAGGGTGTCCAG
>NW_017731628.1:2143586-2149046 GCF_001890085.2 Hipposideros armiger
GTGTGTGCTACCTCTGTGCCTTCACTTGAGATTCTGAACCCAACCTGAGAAAAATCAAACAAATGCATAGACAGCAACTACTGTAGGGTCATATTCTACCATCTCATCTGCATTCTTGGTGAGGCCCAGAATCCCTTCCGTTCCATAGGTAGTTATTTGATTTTCTGTCTCCACAAGAGAACTTTGCCAACTAGCCTTCCACTTTCAAAATATGGCTGGCTGATGTGTTCTTTTGGTTGATTGATTAATTAGATTGATTAATTGCTTGATTATTTGTTGTAATAGCTTATCAGGTGAAAAAGTCACTGTACTTTCTGTGTTTAAATTTAAAACTTATCTGGAAGTTTTTCATCTTCTCTTTCTGAAACTAATTCCTCCCAACTATACTGGATACATTAAAGTTTTTAAAATATGTATAACTAAAGATATTATAAACAAATTTAAAAGATAAGCCATATACTGGAGGAAGCATCCATTTGCAATGTGTTTAACCAGCAAAGGGTTGGTGTTACTTTGTGTAAGGAGTGCCTGCAAATCAATAAGGATGAACAACAACCCAGTTGGAAAATGGACAAAGGCTATGAATAGGCATTTTCACATAACGCCTGCTTTTCAGTAGGACTATCAGGCAAATACCAATTCAAACAACGATATCACTTCACATCCATGTGTCAAAAAGAAATGGAACAGCACCATGTGTGAGCAAGAGTGTAAGTTCTCAGATATGACTGGTGTGAGCATTTATTGGCACCGTCACTTTGAAAAGCAATTTGGCAATATCTAGGAATGTTGAGGGTACATATGCTACAACCCAGATTTTCTTCTTCTAGAAATACCTTAAAGCAACTATCATCAATGGACACAGCTGGTCATTGCTACATTACTGATAAAAGGGAAATATCATAAGTAACCAAACTATTGCAGGAATGCATAAATAAAATGGTTATATTCATATCGTAGAAAACTATACAGGAAATAAATGTATACCTCGATCTACATATAACATTTATAAATATGACCCATTGAATGACCTCTCTGAAGTATTTTCTCCATTTAACATCCAGACAGTAACATGTGATCTTCCTTGTAAATTTTTGGCCAGTCTCCCTTCTGTTTGCTACAAATTCTCTATAGCCTCTCCTTGAATTTCTCTTTTCTGTCAACACCCATTCTTTAAGTGATCTCATCCATTTTTATGGCTCTAACTACCATCCTTAGAGTAATGACTTCAAAGTCATATCTCCAGCCTAGATCTCAACCCTGAACTCCAGACTCCTATATCTTGCAGCCCATGTAGTCAACATCTCATCTTAACATCTTAGACTTAGGGGCTTGTGACCTCAAGTCTGCTCCTCGGGCAGCCTTCCTTACCTCTGTACTGGCAAGCAATTCTTACAGTCGCTCAGAGTCTTCAAAATGTTTCTCTAATCTGACCCTTTCTCCTCACCCCCATGACCACCTGCCTGCTTGAAATCACCATCATTTTTTGCTTTTGCTACTGAAATCCATTTTACAAGAGGTTTCCCTGCTTCTGCCCTTGGCCTCTTTCCATCTTTTCTCAACAGGACTGTTCAGAGCGATTTGTGAAAATGAACGTCAGGCCCCACGATTCCTCTGCTTAAACAGTCCCCCGTGGTTCCTACATGATCTGGCCTCTGTTACCCGCTGCCCACATCTCTTCCTCCATCTCCCAGACTTCCTCTCTGCTCCTGGAACACACCAGGCTCTCTCCTCCTTCAGAGTCTTTGCACTTGGCAGTCTGTGTTTCCCTCAGACAAATGACTGCTCCCTCACTTTCTTCAGGTCGATCCTCAAAAGTAACTTCTCAGTGAAGACCTTCCAGGACGCTCAATTTCAACTTTCAATCTGACCTTCAATACTTCTCCCTTTGTCCGAATTAGATTTTTCTTGTTAGCACTTAATAAGCACGTAACAAGCTGGATTGGTCTGCTCGGGCCGCCATAACAGAATGCCACACCCTGGATGGCTTAAACAACATGGTTTATTTATTTTCTCACAATTTTGGAGGTAGAAGTACCTGACTGAAGTGCTGGTAGATTTGGTTCCTGGTGGGCTCTCTTCCTGGCTTGCAGATGGCACCTTCTCACTGTGTCCTCACATGGCCTTTACTCTGTGCCTGCGTGCCGAGAAAGAAGAAAATCATGGTGTCTCTGCCTCTTCTTATAAGGACACCACTGCTATCAGATTAAACCCTCTCCCTTCTGACCTCATTAACNGATATTTCTATTTAGTATAAAATATACTAAACCCTGTGGTGATCCAGGTTAAAGCCTTTCTATGGTAAACCCAACTTTTTCTCTGTACTCTCAGGAAATGACTTATGTAAGGACACAATTAAAAAAGAAAGACAAGGAACATAGATAGTTTTTCTAGGTGTTCTTCAAATGTTTTCATTAATCTTTTAATGTAAAAAAATTGCCATACCAAATATGGAATATAATTGTGAGGTTTGAATTAATATCCAATTTTTCCATAAGATAATAAAGCTCAAAATTTGTACCTAGGCATTTTCCCTATGATTTTTCTCAAATAACACATTTATCTGTCACAGAGTCAACATTTTTGTTCATGAGCTGGATTATTTTTATGAATCAACTGATAACTTAGAAATATAGTTGTAGGTAGTTGTATTTGCCTCTATTTTTTGGTTTGGGAGGTCATGCCACTGTCCCTCCTTTCTTCCTTGGCCTTGAAATACACAGACGCATACATACATACAATTTGTTTTCTTAGGATATTAAAATGTCACTTCCCAGCAAATAGGATATTTAAATAGTTTTAAAATATTTTTAAATTGCACTTGGAATTATTAAAAATGTTTGACTTTCACTTCAGAATAAGGAAATTTACACACACAAAAATATTTATGGGAAACATTAGTGTCCATTTCTCCCCAATTGCATAAAAATCAAACAGATCATTTTAACTTAGGATAGAATGTTCTAGAAATGTACTGCTGATAGTGCCAAAACAATTAGGAATTAAAGACTGACAATGGGAACATTACTTTTTGCATGTATTAAAAACATAATCATTTAAGCATGCTCATTAATTAAGCACATTATCTCTAATTGGGCACTGCTGGGATATATCCTTATACTTTTCTGCAATGATAATAATATTAACTGGGAGATCATTATCAGTATTAAAATTGAAATTAGTATTTGAACTTTCTTAACTGAAAGGAATACCCTTCAGGTTGTAATTACCAAGTGAGGTGACTTAAACAGATTCTAACAGTTAAGTTAGTTCTAGGTAGCCATAATTTATTTCAGTTCTGGGTGGGGTAGTGAAATACAAGGGTATGTCTATGGTGTCTTCTAGTGTATTTAAAATGTGAATAAAGGCAATGGAAAAAACCTGAAAGCTTATTTGTCCTGTCTCCTGACATTCTCCATCTTCATTTTCAGAGAATTGGGTGGAGGGGGAGGCGTTTAAGTCTCTGGAGAGGGAACATCTGCTCAATAGACCCAGGTTCACCAGCTACATCCACTCCAAAGGGCAGCCACTCAGCCAGATACAAATGTCCTATTAACAAACCTGGCCCTGGTCTCCTGCCTGTAATTTCCACATTCTCTTTTGCCCTCATGGCTTTTGACAGGCCTTTTCTAAGAGCCAAAGAACCTTCCAGGAACATGCAAAATGCAACACAAACAAAAAGGAGTAGAAAGGAATTCATGTTGCTATAAAGAGCCATGAACACTAACATTTCATTGAAAGAGAACAAGAAAAAGTCTCCAAATAAGGATACGAGAAAAAAAACATGTACTGAAAATGAAACTCAATTATTTTCTATCCATTTGATCTCCTTGTAGACACACAGCTCAATATTTTGTCTGTCTTCTTCATTCTGAGTAAACAAATTCAGACTTTGGAAAAGCAGGCAAAATTTTTAAATTCAAAATTGCACATGGGATTTACTTAACCTATATGCCATTCTTTCTTACTCTTCCCTAAATTATTTTTTAATCTTTTATTTAGTCTTCAAAGTTTTCAAAGGTTTACATAATATGAAATAAATAGCACATGAAAATAGATTGCCAGATCATCATTGTACTCCTGATTTTGATAAGGTATTTGCAAGGTGTACAGGTAAATATTCAATTTCTTCACGAGCAACTGGACTTATCATAGAGGATAGATTTATACTGTGATAGTAAAAGCCAAACTTCTAAATGAGAAGAACATCTCTTCATAAAATTGTTAGAACTTACTATACTTTTATAGCCGGAGAGCTATTAGTTGTCATTGCAGGATGATGGAACATGAGCATTTCTTGTTCTAAAATCACTAGCAAAGTAAAATATTCCTGATAACACGCTCAGAGATTGTATACACGCTCCTGCTCTAGGAAATCTTAAATGCCCTCTCCAAACTGTACTATTATAATGACGGTTAAAAACAATGGAAATTCCTTTATTTATGAAGAGGTGAACAGGGCTGTAGAATAGCGTAGCTAAGGGTAAAGGAAGCATAAAGCTATTAATATCACTGACAAATATCGTGTGATACCAGCGCCTACTTCAGGAACAAGGGGAGTGCTGATGAACATTTAAATATGTGAATGTTTAAATAAGGCTGGTTTGTGACCTCAGCACATTGAAAAGTTGTTCTCGAGGTTGGCTTTACATTAAGATGTTAGTGTCATCTGTTTCAATATCTGTTTTGATACCAACTAATGCCCACAATTACTTTCTCTTTTAAACACAGCTATAAAACCACTAAGTATGTAATGAGTTAGCATTCTTGGCAGCTAGTGTAAATCAGAACAGCATAATCACAGCTCTGTTTGTCCCTTACTGGAATGCTGAAAGCTAACATAGTAGTTGCAATGGCTTTGAATTTTATATTAATTTTATTATTTGTTGTATATATTTATTTTGTGCATATAATACAATTGGTAAAAACAGAAACAAAAAGAATACTTATATTGGAACAAAGTGCCTAAAATGAAAACTCTGCAAATTTTCCTCAAGATATAATCATCACCACATCCATAAATGATATTCATCACATAAAAGTTATTATATAGCACATTAAGAGCCCTCCTATATGTCAAAACTTAGTATCAAAAACAAAAAAAATGGTAAAAATTTTTATTGAATTACGTTTTTTACTCATTGGAACTCAAAAAAGAAAAAAAATTATTCCCACAATACAGAGGGTGCAAAAAAAATGTATACATATTTTAAGAAAGGAAAAGCTGTATTAAAATTTAATATTCAATATATACCGATAACAAAAGATGAATACAAGTCACGTTTGACTTCTGCAATTACAAGAGGTGCCATCAGCATCCAGTCACTTCTGATTATGGCAAACTACTGCTTGAGCAACGTTTATACGTAGATAACATCGCTTAAAATGTATATACTTTTTTTGGCACCCCTGGTATGTTACATGCTTGAAAATAGCAGCCAGAAACTCACGTATATCTTG
>NW_017731628.1:2154707-2158365 GCF_001890085.2 Hipposideros armiger
TTCTCAACCCAGAGCCTTTGCTAAATATTTAATGTATAATATCCTACGTAACCTTCTGTACAGCACTGTGACAGACGTAGTAGTTTCTTCATTTTATAGGTGAGGAAGCTGATGCTAAGGTGTTGTTCACCATTGTATTCTCCAGACCTCAAGCAGTATCGTGTACCTGGTACACGATACTTCATCAGCGAGAGTAGCAGTTGTTTATTGAGCACCTCATGTGACCATGTCCTCCATGGCTGTGAAGGCCAGAATAATCAAGGGACTGTATCCTTCTGAGTGCTGAGCACACAGTAGGTCATCAGTGAGTGTGGAGTAAGTTAATTCTGAGTAAATCAAAATTAACTCAGATTGATTTAATTCATATTTAGCCTCCTAAAATAAGGCTTTGTTGAGTTTACTATCCATAGCATTTGAATGTATCAGCACATTATGTGCCACATTATTCCAGAAGGCGTGCATATTTGATTTGACCACTGTTGCTAATAAAAATGACCTTTAACAAAGTGATTTGCATAGCATGCTCATGGGACTCACTGACTTAGCTAGGCAATTAATCCAGCATTCTCCCCCAAATTACTATATACTGGAGGTGCCAAAGAAGTGTATGCACATGACTTGTATTCATCTTTTGTTATCGGTATATATTGAGTGTTACAATTTTCATAGTTTTTTTTCTTTCTTAAAATGTGTATTTATATTTTTAGCACCCTCTCCCTATATGTATATATTAATAAAAGTAATTTGGATGTTTCAGATACACTCTAAAGCTTTTATAGATTGAACAAAATATGACTTTTTATCTATAAACAGCCAAAGGCTTCTTTATAACCCAATTATCTTTTGCTGATTGATTCTGGGAATTTTGCTAGTTTTTTTTTTCTCAGTAGTACTGTGATATTTTACATCTCACGTGATTTTAATTTTAAAGGAAAGGAATATTTCTTGCTTTTTCTCGGTGACATTTTGCCTTTTGGTGATGCCAGTGATGAACTGCACATGGCTAATCTTGGATTCCTAGAATTGATAGAAAGTTAGCCTGACCTAACAAACTCCAGGCATGGGCTCCCACCGCATATGCACATTTAAAGAAAAACAAATATAATTATCAGGTTTCCAAAGAGAAACTTCTTTAAAGTACTCTTACATGAAATCAGGGGTTCCATAATGAAATTGTGGATAGTATTGGCTACCATGTGACCTAAATCCCGCCTTTTAAGAGTTTCACTTTTATTATCTTTAGAAAGGAAAGAGCTTGTGTTTGTTTTCTCTCCTCGTGCATCCACAACCTGGATTCAGTCTCCCTGCTGAGGGAGGCATTACACTTAGATTGAGAATCCCATGAGGATAAGGGTCTTTCCCTGGAAGTGGCTTCTGGAAGCTTCCAAGCAATCCCACCCTGTATGTACAAAAACTCCATGTACTGGTATGAATCACTGATTTAGACTAATATGTCTGATAATGTCAGAAGGGTCCCACTTGAAAGTCTTCTGGTAACAGAATTTCCATGGGAATCAGAAACAGCTCTCCATAATTTGATAAGTGAAGTTCGAAATAACCGGATCATGTAAAATTTGTGATCAGGTTATTCTGAAGTTATAGTATTTTTCAGTCAGTTTGTACTGAAACAAAAACATATAAAGACGGTGAAAACTTCACTGTATGGAACTGACCATACACAATGAACAAAATCATACGTGATCATAGGACAGTCTCTTACCTGACTTGGATCTGACTGCTCCTACATGTAACCCAGTAGAAGAACTTGTCAAGCCGTGCAAGTTCCATTTGATCTGCAGATGTTTTTCTGCCTCATGTGTCCTCATGCCCAAATCTATGCTAAGCTCACCGTCCCCATCTTTGTCCCTCAGCTGATTGGCTGACGAGTACATTTATAGATATACTTACAGTAAAAGAAATGAAGCCATGGTATTTTCTAGCATTCCCCACATCATTTTCTTGTTTTTTTAGCTTTATTGAGGTATAACTGACATAAAATTTGCATATATGTAAGGTGTAAAACATAATGATTTGATACACGAATGCATTGTGAAATAATCACAATATGTACCAAAATCACAATCAAGCTAATTAACACATCCATCCCCTCATATAGTTACTTTTTTTTTTTCTGGTGAAAGATAAGATCTATTCTCTTAGCAAATTTCAAGTATGAAATACAGTATTATTAAGTATAGTCATCACAGTGTACATTAGATCCCCAGCACTTATTCATCTTAATAGCTGAAAGTTGGTATCCTGTGACCAACATCTCCGCATTTCTCTCATCCCCCCAGGTTTTGGCAATCACCAGTCTACTTTCTATTTCTATAAATTCCACATTTTTTAGATTCTGCATAGAAGTGAGATCATATAGTATTTGTCTTTTTGGTCTGGCATATTTCACTTAGCTTAAGGTCTTCTAGGTTCACCCATGTTGTCACACATTGAAAAATTTTCTTCTTTTTGTGGCTGATTAGCATATACATATACACACACACACACACACACACACACACATATAGTAAAACCTTGGATTGTGAGTAACTTGGTTTGCTAGTGTTCTGCAAGACTAGCAAACATTTCTAATACATTTTAATGTGGTAAATGAGTGATGCCTTGCAATACGAGTAGTTTGTTTCTGCTATGAATTATGCTCACAACCAAGGTGTGTATATATATATATATATATATATATATATATATATATANAAGGATATAGGAATACATGATATACTATTCTCTATTTTTCTATGGTTTAAATATTTCAAGGGGAAGATATAAGGGTTTCTATAAGGGCAGACCATATATGTTTTGTTTCTGCATGTACTTCCAACTCCTAACGTGGCTGATGGCTCATAGTAGGACCTCAATGAATATTTGGTGGGTGGATGTCGTTTCAGACCATTTGGACTTACTTATTTTTGGTTCTGAGCATAATACTTGGTAGGTACATAGACCCAGATAAACAAATAGACAAGCAAGTAAGCAAAAGAAACAAACAAGAAATATACAAGAAAGAAAGCAAAGAAACAATCAAATGAGCAAAAACATTTTTTGAAAGCTAGACAAATTCCCCTAACCATGCTAACCTCGTCCTCCCTCTTTCTGTCGCTTCCAGCCAGTGACCTGGGAATGACACGTTGGTCTTGGCTGCACATTTCTACCATGGCTTTCTCCCCTCTCACCCCCAATTTACTTTTCTGCCAAAAGATACGAGCGGAGGCCACTGGAGAAAGATCTTAGGAGACTAACATGTTTACAGTTAAGACACTGGCCTTCTGCGTTTTCTCCAGAAACCCTTTTGGGGCCCCATTTTCGATTTGCTCTCTTACATGAGTCCTCCCTCATTAGTTCTGATGGATTATTCCACCTAAAACTACAGTCTTGTCAACTCTCCAGAGTAGCAACAGACACTTGTTATTTCTAGCTCCACTTAGCCCATATTGATGTCATTTGCTAAGGGCATTTCCTATTTCATCACCGTCAAGTGCCCCAGATCTGGCCACATATAGACAGCTCATGCCTAACATTCCATACACCATTTTCCTTAAAAATATTTGTGTTTCCATTTTTTCTAATCTAAAAGTTACACATTCTTATGTTCCTTTCAGAGATGACAAATTCCAGCAAAAGTTGAGTTTCTGTGTTCTTTTAA
>NW_017731628.1:2163020-2222333 GCF_001890085.2 Hipposideros armiger
CTATGAATTATGCTCACAAACCAAGGTGTGTATATATATATATATATATATATATATATATATATATATATACACATACACACATATATATGTCACATTTTCTTTATCCATTCATCTGTTGATGTATACTTAGGTTGTTTCCATATGCTGACTATTATAAATAATGCTGCAATGATCATGGGAGTGCAGATATCTGTTTGAGATACTAATTTCATTTTCTTTGCATATATTCCCAGAAGTGGGACTGTCCAGATCAGATCGTGGTTCTATTTTTAATTTTTTTAGGAACCTCCATGCTGTTTGTATAATAGTTGTGTCCCACTCTTTTTTCTTTGACATTTACCCTTTGAGTGCAATATAATATTTTAATTTTTATTATTATGTTAATAGAGAGATAATGACTATGGGATCACAAAACAAGCTTTGCACAAATTAAGGAGAAATTATATTGTGACCCTACTGAAGCTATGATATGGCTCTAAGCCTTTCAGTGGATGAGAACGTGCCTAATTCAGGAATAGCCTGCCCCAGTGTGTGTGTCCGGTCCAATATGGTGGGTCTGTAATTTTATTTCAATCACCATCTATAGCAGTCTTACCATTTAGTTCATATTTAGGGTCAGGGACCTACTAGAATGCTGATATTTAGGGGGAACTCTTGAAAATAAGTTATTGTTTTTACTATTAGTGTTATTATTGTACTATATTTGTTGCTTAGGATCTCTTTAGTAAGGAGCTAAGGAAGGAGTGAAAGATTAAAGAGATATCAATTAGTCAGTTAATGTGCTGAGGGAAAAGGCCTCAAGGAGGTAACGGGAGAAAGGACAAGTGGAGGAGATGAGGGGTTGCTATGGGAACTGAGGCTGCAGTGATCTAAGCAGAGATGGTTTTCCTGTGACCTGTGACCACTGCTGGCAGCGCGTAGGGCTGTGGGCATTACTGGAAGGCTGTTATCAGAGAACTCTGTTTCAGTTTATGAATGACATTACCATTTTTATTCCTATTTACATATTAAAAACAGAATTTTTAAAAGAATTTAAAGCCACATTTAATGTCGGCTGTTCTCAGAACCCTATATAATTCCACTTCTCCAAGTTAGAACATACCTTGGTTTCTGTTGTTGTTGTTATTATTATTATTATTATTATTATTTTATATGAAGAATTTCAAAAGTTTGAAACAATTGGAGGTACTCTGCCAGATAACATGGCCAAAATGTACAGCTTTGATTATTAGAAAATTTAAGAAAAACCTTCTCTATATTGACCATTAATGAAAGAACCTACAATAAACCCAAACAACTTGTTTCTGAATAGGTATCATAAAGGCTTCAATGGGGTGACTCTAAAATTCTCTCACAATGTCTTGAGAGGGACATTGGGTAAAGTTGTCCAGTAGTGAAGACAAAAAGCAGAGCTCTAGAAAACTTAAATGTGCGAAAATGTAAGTATCTGGAAACACTGAGAGCAGGGCAAAGAAAGCCAAAAGAGGTCTTGCTTTCTAGTCCTAGAGGATTTATTTATTCTTAACATTAACTAGGATTAAAAAGCAAAAAAAAAAACACAAAAAAAAAAAAACAAATAAACTGACGTCACCACAATAGCATGCTGTGAGAACCCAACAGCACCAAATGTTAGCACAGAATTCCTCCTTTACAGGTGGCAGGGTGCCCCTGAGCATCTCCTGTTTGCATCAACACTCTGGGTATAATGAAGTGAAGACACTTGTAAGATTGCATTTGAGGAAAGAACAAAGAAAGGGCTACCCAACCAGCTCCTGAGCTGACAGAATTTCTGCTGTGAGCTCAGAAGGGGGCCTGAGTTTCTGGTGATTGGAGAGAGTCAGCAGACTGTAATTTGTATCTTAATAGTTAAAACTTAGGTTCTGATTTATAAGACTTACTTAGAAAGCTTTCTAAAATATAATTTCCTTAACATACTTGTAACTGCATATGTGTACTTATAATAATCATAAATAATTTCTAACCATGAGTTTCTCTTAGTTTATTTTGTACTGTTTAACTCCTAAGAATCTGAGAAAAATGTGTTATGCTGTGGTTTTTAGAAGGGTGAAATGGGAATGTTAATGAACAACTCTCTTAACCATAAGTTTTATAACCATTTTTAAGAGGGCAAGATAACATCACAGGTTTAAATTCAAGGTCTCTAATCTATCTGAAAGATTTATGGTATTGGGGGGAAATTCTGCTTGTTGCTGCATTTTAATAAAATTAATCTCTATAATTTGTATTTGAGCTCATGTATATGACCTCATATTTTGGATGCTGACAGAAGATGAAAATTTTAGTGGGTAATAAATTACCTTTACTTTGATTTTATCCTCGTATAAGTTGGCCATTACCTGGGAGAAATATAAGACTGGCTGTTAAAGAAATTTTAAAACCCAAACAATTGGGGTAAAGAGTTTACCTTAACAGGAAAAAAATAAATAAATAAATAAATAAATAAATAAAACAAAAAAAACTCTTTTTCCTTTAGGATTATCTTTCTTTTTAAAGAACCAAAAATGTTTGGGTGCTTCTTTCTAAATTGAAATGTTCTTGTCCTTAATACACTCAAAGCTGCCGGAAGGCACTCTAATATAAGTCTGTCATCCAGAAGAATTTGAGAAATATCATTTTCATCTACAGCTTGTGTCTTCTGTTGAACAAATAAAATTCTATTATATATTAAAGTATGAAGATGTTATGTAGTGCCTGAAATAGAGATACATTTTTATCCAAACTAAAAAATCATGTTGTAACATTGCTTCTTTCAACACATTCTGACACATTTAATTTAAAATATATATAGCATATAGACATTTAACTATTCTTTGATCATAATATCTTTATTTCTAAAAACAAAACAAAACAAAACCCTGTAATATTTCTGTTCTGCACAATAATTTCTGACTCAAAACCTCTGTGCTTCAGCAGCTGTCTGGTTTGGAAATATAGAAATTCCAGAGGATTAGACTTTCCTAAATCTTGTTTTGTGTAAGTGACGTTCAAGTACATGAAAGTTATATTGCAAGGGAAGTATCAACCAAATGTGCATTGTTTATTACTAGGCTGAATGTTTTTCTTGGATGTCTGTCTTTTATCAAATCCTTGTGCTCTGTATTGGAAGAACTATAATACTCTTACACACATAAATTCCCAAGTCTATGTCTGCTGGAAGCTTCCAGCTCCTTATTTCTAGCCACTGATTACATCCCTGTTCCTCTTTCTCTTGAAAATCAGAGTTGTGTTCTAAGTAAATAACACCCCTAAACAAAGAAAAAAAGAAAGAAAAGAAAGCATTGGCCAAAGATGGTTACATAAACACTCCAAGGGAATACAAAAGACCCTCCAGACTAAAATATGCCCCACCTTGGTGACCAAGGTGACCACAGCACAGAGCTGCCGAGGCACAATTAATACCCACCCCCTATCGGAACATCTTCATGTTTCAGCCTCTTCCTGTTCCTTCAGAGGATCCCTAAGCCACACACAAAGTTGTCTTCTGCCTCTAAATTGGATGAGTAGGGGTGTAATAAGGGTAACAGTGGGAGCTTGTTTTCATCTCTCCCGTACCCCTCAGCCCTGTGTTCGTCTCCTAAGGCTGTCATAACAAAGTGCCACAGACTGGGGTGGGGGAGGGCTTACAACAACAGAAATGGATTCTCTCCCAGGTCTGAAGTCTTGAAGTTCAAGATGAAGCTTTTGGTAGGTTTGGTTTCTCCTGAGCCCTCTCTCCTTGCTTTGCAGATGGCTGACTTCTCCCTGTGTCCTCACATGGTTGTCCCTCCACCTGTGTTGTCTGTGTCCTCACCTCCTCTTCTTGTGAGCACACCGGTCCCACTGGATGAGGCCCATCCCCGTGACATCATCTTACTTTCCGTCTTTAAAGACCCCACCTCCAAATGCAGTCCCATTCTGAGGCGCTGGAGATTTGACCTTCAACATGAATTTAGGGGGACACAATTAATCCCATAACACCCTTCTGTTGGTTTCCCAGGGCTGCTGTAACAAATGACCTCAAACTAGATGGTTTAAAACAACAGAAATGTATTCTCTCCCAGAGAATTCTGGAGGCTGCAAGTCTGAAAGTCAGGTGTTGGCAGGTGCAGCTCCCTCGGAAGGCTCTAGGGGACAACCTTTCCACGCTTCTTTTGAGCTGCTGGTGGTTCTGGCCAACACATGGTGTTCCTTGGTTTATAGCTGCATCACTCCAGTCTCTGCTCCGTGTCCATCTGGTCTTTTTCCCTGTGTGTCTTCACATGGACTTCATATAAGGAAAGCAGTCATTAGATTTAGGGCCCATCTTAGCTCCGTGTGATTTATCTTAACTAATTACACCTGTACAAATTCTATATTCAAATAAGGTCCCATTATATTCAACTAGGGTCACGTTCTGAGGTCCATGAGGTTTGCAGGTATTTTTGAGAGATGCTCCAACTATAAGTTCAACTGTCATCTTCCCCCAATAAGTAATCTCTCACAACTAAGCCGTGTATATATTTTTTTCTCGTTCTGGAAACAGAAAGAAGGATTGCCTATGAGGAGAAGAAATGTGAGTGATTAAGACCAGTTGGAATGCAGAGATAAATTTTTCTATACTCAGTCCTTGGCTGTGTCAGACATTCTCAGAGAGACAAAATACGTACTTGGTGCACTGAAAGTGCTTTTTCTGTTCTTTCCGCATTTATGGTATTGTTCTGCACGTATGGCATGCTGATGGCATTTTTTTTTACCCCTTTCTCTGTTTCTGTTGCCATTATGTGAAGATGTACCGCTTTATTTCCATAAAGGCTTTAGAATTAGAGAAAATGGAGTGCCAGCAGAGTCTTTTTTGAGCCACAGTTTTCCTCATCTGCAAAATGAATATTCCAGGATTTTAACTCTGAAGGTCGCTGCGAGATAATAATTCCTTAGCATGCCTCACGCACTTCCGTCATGTGTGAGACATTGCTTGTCATTGCCTGAACCCCTCTCTGGCCTCCTGAACCTATTTCGTGTCCTCAGGGACAACCTTCAAACAATGACCAACAGGGGTATGTGTGTATCCCAGCTCGATCACCCCTCAAGTAGAATAATGCTGATGTGTGCTCTCCTCTGGCTCCCAGAATTCCCTCGAGAGATTAAGTTTGTTTCCCACGCAGTGACTAACTGCCTGCTTCCTTTCCCTGTCTCACTTCCCCATTCCTCTGTGGTGTGTCCAGGGATCATCATTTTTGTTTGAATTCTTTTCTCAGCATCTGCTTAGGAGAAGCCAAACCAAGACAATACCGTAAGATCATTATTAAGAAAGAAATATGGAGAGCTTTCAGACTGTTCAAAGGTTATCTGTGTCTAGGCTTTAGGGACGATGCTTACCAGCTCTGAGATCCCCTTCTCAATGGGTGACTTTTGCTGCAATCTGCTTGCCATTTCTCTTCTTATTCGATGTACTTTTCTGATGGTATGCCCGAGTATTTTTCATGCCATAGAATTCTGCCTTTGTTGGCTTCCTGCAGTTTTGTAGGAAACTGTCCAAACTTACTCAGGTGCTTCGAGTAGGTCTGCCAAGCACCATGTATCACTTACAGGCACCTCTATCTTGCAGCCTCTTTTTCATGATATTCACCCTGACTTCCTTTCCCTGACCAATTCCTAAGCCGCATTCTATCCGTCGCTTCACCTCTGATCCTATTTTTAGACTCGGCTCACCCTCTGGACTTGATGTCTTTTCACTTATTCAATAATTTCATAAATATGTACTGAGTACCTACTGTCCACCAGGCATAAGGAGCTGAGCAAGACAAAGGCTGTGTCTCCACTCTGGGGTTTCCTTGCTTCACCCCCTCAGCGAATCTTCTTAATTCCAAGCAGCAGACACAAATGAGCTACTTTAGATGAAAACATATTCAAGGACATGTAGCAGTTCACAGATTTTTCAGAAAGCCCAAGATTCAGGACTGAAAGCTACTCAGCCAGGAATAACGCCCCAAATCACATCCCTGAAATGGTTTCTCAGAACAAAATTGCCGTCATCACTGCTGCCAGAGCTTCTGTACTTTTGGGCTTTTAAAGCTGGGTGTGGCTACTGCCGCACTCTCTACAGAATGGGTTCCTTACTTTTGTGGTTGGTGGTCCTAAAAAGATGCACCTCCTGGTATTCACCTCCTCATGTCACACCCCACTCCCCAGTGTGAGCAGAACCAAGTGACTTGCTTCTAATGAAGAGAATATGGCAAAAGCGATTGGGTGCTATTTCTGTGACTGAGTCATCAAAGATGGGACTCTCTTGTTTGCATGCTGTGCCTCTCTCTCTCGGCTTCTTGTGTGCTTGCTCTGATGAAGTGAGTCACCGTATGGTAATCTGCCCCCCTAAGAAGCCCATGTGGCAAGGAACTGAGAGTGACCTCCAGCAAACAGGCAGTGAGGAACTGAGCACCACAGTACAATGGCCCTTGAGGACCCAAACCCTGCGAACAACTATATGAGTCAGCTTAGACGCAGAGCCTCCCCATTTTAGCTTTGAGGTGGCTGTAGCCCCACCAATGTCCAGAGTACAGCCTCGAGAGAGATACTGAAGTAGAAAACCCAGCTCAGCCATGCCTGGAGTCCGGACCCACAGAAACTCAGATAACAATTTTATTTTAAACTTTTATTAATTTATGGAGGTGGCATTGGTTAGTAAAATTATATAGGTTTCAAGTGTACAATTCTATAATACATCATCTATATATCACATTGTATGTTCACCACCCAGAATCAGTTCTCCTTCCAGCACCATGTGCCAAAAAAATGTATACACATTTTTAAAAAGGAAAAAACTATATTAAAATTGTAATACTCAATATATACCAATAACAAAAGATGAATACAAGTTACATTTGACTTCTGCAATTACAAGAGGTGCTCAAAGTGGTCCCCATCAGCATCCAGACACTTTTGATTACGGCGAACACTGTTTTGTAGACTTCTGCTAAGAGCGTGTAAACTGCCCCCAACGCCACAGCAGAAGAAGCAGGACTTGTTGCTGTGCGAGGCCTCCCGGATCTTCCCTTGTGCACATCACACACAGGACCATGCGTCTCAGACTTATCACGAATGCGTGCTATTGTTACACGTGTTGGAGGTTCTGTTGCATACTCACGCCTCCATTGTCGTACTTCCACAATGTTCTCAAATTTCAAATACCACTTTAAAATGGTCTTGTGCTCCTTGAACGACAACCATGCTTCCGCCATTTTCTTTGTCCTGCCTGTCGCATGGTGACGCTAGCATTCATTTGATTAATACCATCTTTTGAGCGAACGTCATACTACTCATTGCTACCATAATTCAATTCAACTTCAAAAAGTAATACATAGATAACAGCTCTTAAAATGTGTATAGATTTTTTGGCACCCCCCAACCCCTTTATCTTCTTCTACCTCCTTCCCTCCCCCCTTACCCTCTGGTAACCACAGATATTATTTTATGCCACTAAGTTATGGTATAATTTGTTATGCAGCAATAGACGACTAAAGTATCACCCATAGTTATTTTATTACTAGCTGCAAATTCAAAACCTGCTAAGAAAGCATCCAGCTGGTTGGACCAAGATCATACACTTGTACCCCAGCTGCGAGGAGTCAGCAAGGGCAAGAAAGCAGCATTTTCATCTTTTATAGTTGGAGGTGGTTTCTTTCTTACAAAAAGACACATGGGGCATTTTCCCAAACATAGAAGAGATTTTCACATTCTAGTCAGTGAAAAACGGCGCATACTGTCCACCATGGTGGCAGCGCAGCCAGAGAAGGGGCCCCCCAAATCAAGGCCCAGTAAGGAGCCAGCCTCTTGCCTCCCTTTACACTCGTCAGGTAGCAGTTTCCCTCTGTGCTCACTCTGCTGCAGGCAATGTTCTCCTCCAGTTTTCTCTGGACTCCTGAATGAAGTGGGGCCTAGAAGGAACTGAAGTATTTTTTTTTTGGTCTGCTTATGGATTTCTTGGGTATGGTTTTACGTTAAACCCATGTGAATTATTGAAGAGAATTTAATTCTGCTGGACTATTTCATATAGCCCCACGGTTATGAGCTAATTGACTCAAGAACAGGAAAGCTCCAAAATATTAACAGGCTTTGCTTTTTCCCATGGGACACTTTCAAGTAGAAACCTTTTCAAGTAGGTATCTCCAGTTTTGTAAAAAAAGGTATTACAAATCCAACAGAAAGCCCAAAAGTCACAACAGTCCTACCCAGCAGCAAAATCACAGCCCTCAGAGTACAGAAGAGATGAGCAGAGACACTGGAGCTGTGGGTGCTGCACAGGAGGCTCGGCAGGAAACACCTCCAGGTTCATGGCCACCACAGACCCTGGAGAGAGGATGTCAGCTTGGCGGCAGACGTCCACTAGCACATGAAACACTATAAGAATAAAAGATACATACTGGTGTAGAAGGCAGGCTCATGGTAGAACCCCCAAGCTATAGGGAGAAAACCATATCAACTGAGAACAGAGGAATCCCCGAGAGCAAAGTAACCAGGATTTCTTCACTACCTACTCTTGGCACTAAAACGATTACTGAGATGACGGAAGCACGACCTGCCTTCAAGAAGCATGCATCGTCTTGTGGGGAAAAAAAACAAAGAGGTGAATAAGGACAAGACGTAAGGACATGAAGAGAATAAGACTGTGAGGACACAGAGGCAAGAGGACATACTGGTGTCGCCTATCACCGCAGGTGTGTTGCAGGATGTTGGGGGCCTATCCACTTTCCTCTTTTTTATTAAAACTCTTATTTAGTGTGGTTAAAGAATTTGCAACTGATGAGAGCTGTATTGTCCAGAAATATGACTGCCCTGATTTTATTTTGAGGGGAGTGTGGGGTATGAGCCAGGCAAATGATGGCAGTCCCCCAAAAGATGGCCCCTGAAGACGACTTCACACTTTGGGTGCCTGGGCATAGGGCTCTGTTCACTATCCACACCTGTTATGTTTTATTTGTATTCAGTGATCATTATGATCTTGGTGTGTAAACAGAAATAATGCTTTACCCCTTTGACGATATTGCCTCTTTCTGCCCTTGAATAACTTCCATACATTCATTAATAATGACTTTTTTCCATGCATTTTCATTAGTACACATTCAATGTGTGAAACACTATCCTTTCTCCCTAAGCAAAGTCAAAATTCTGGCAAATTTGAATATACCAGTGATAGCAAAACAATTCAGAGGAATTAATGAAAGTCACAAATTGCATAGTACATTGGGGGAAAATCATGATTGATAGAAAAAAATATTGTTCATTAATATGTAATTTAAAAGTAGTTCATGTACAATTTCCTTCATTTTCTTGGCAGACAAGATTGTAATAAGTCTGTAATTAGTGATATTAGTGGGATACAATTATTCAAAACTATAGGCATATTATATTTATACAAAATAAAGTTAGGTAATTTTAGTGAGGAACTTGAGTGATTATAAAATCCAGTATGTTAAGTTTTCATGCAAATAAGCAATCATTAAGAGAAATGTTTTCTAAGTGGTAGGCTGTCATCTTTTTCTTGAGAACCATAATAATAATGAAGAAAGAAATATGTTGAAAACGTCTCTCTTTCAAGTTCTATTAGGTCCTGTTTTCGAGGCGATGGATCACAAATTGGCTGTGGGTTCTCAATGGCACCCCCCTCGTCTGACATCTTTGCTTTTGATTCTGTTTCCCATACCAGATGAAAATCTGTTAGAGTGGTATTTCTGTAGATCAAATATATACCCCTAAAACCTCCAATTATATGTACAATTGTTCATTTATGTCTCCTCTCCAAAACAGAACTTTTTCCTCTTGACCAAACTGGCCACCTCAAATAATATTTGAACCTATTTACTTTTGGTTGTACTAACTCATGTTCTTAGTCAGTACTGCCCAACACTTAAGGGGCATCATTCACACCATATTGTGACATGCTGGGGGTATTGATGTAGTCTAGCAAGGTAGCAAATATAAACTCCCTGAAGGAGGGAATCCACCTTATTTTCTAGCACAGTATTTGATGCATAATGCAATAATTTGTAGTTAATTGTTTTTTGAGTGATTCTGGATTCATGAAGAATGTAGGAGAATATTATAATAGAATATGTTGTCTTTCTAGTTCTTATGACTGTGTAGACCAGTCTAGAGAATTTATGAAACAAAATCACAGCCAAAGTGAACCATAAAATGGCAGAAGTAATTAGCAATAAATCCACCTAAATATGAAAGTAAGAGGAAATAACTCTGTGAAAAGTGTTAACTGAATATATAATATACAGTGGTCCCTCTGTATCATCAGGGGATTGATCCCAGGACCCTTCGGGGATACAAAATCTTTGGATGCACAAGTCTCTTATATAAAGTGGTTTAATATTTGCAAATACTCTACATACATCCTCCTGTACATTTAAATCACCTCTAGATTACTCATAATATTTAATACAATGTAAATGCTATGTAAATGCAGAGGGTGCCAAAAAATTTATACACATTTTAAGAAAGGAAAGAACTTTTAAAATTGTAATACTCAATATATACTGATAACAAAAGATGAATACAAGTCATGTTTGACTTCTGCAATTACAAGAGGTGCTCAAAGTGGTTCCCATCAGCATCCAGACACTTCTGATTATGGTGAACTACTGCTTGGGCAATGTTGGCAAAATTGTCCACTTGTATACATTTTTTTTGACACTCCCAGTAGTTGTTAAACTGTACTGCTTAGGGAGTAATGACAAAACAGTCTGTACATGTTCAGTACAGGCATCGTAGGTCTAAGTACATAGTACCTGTCAGCAATAACATAATTCTTAAAAATTTCTTCGATCCATGGTTGGTTGAAGATGAGGATGCAAAACTCATGGGTACAGAGGGCCAACTATAAATGTTACAAATCATAATATGAAAATCTAGCAAAATTAAGAGATTTGAAGAAATTGAGAAAAAATCAAAAAGTAAAATTTCTCATCATTCTTAGTGGAGAATAAATAATGTCTAAAATTCAAACCATACTTAAAAAATAGTAACTCCAACTTTGTGATGTTTTTCATAATCAATTTTCATTACCCTAGATGAATCTTTTAGGAAATTGTTTATTTTCTGTGTAAAAACATTTTTATCAAAAGTTCTAGTTTATTCTGCTTTATTTCACACTCCTTTTATTGTTTGATAGTTGACAAAATTAAATTCTGGTTTTATACACTAGGATATAATCTGTAAGGAATCATTACAATATTTTAGAACACATTATCTAATTATTTTTCTAAATGCATATACATAGACCTATTGTTAAAAATTATATATTATTTAAGGTACTTATTTTCAGAATGGTGGCATTTGTGGGGTATTTTCTGTTTTTACCTCAGCTGTATTAAATAATATTTTCTAGAGCAGATATCATCTTTACATAAACAGTAGTCACACTCATATGTCATGACCCAATAATTCTTCTTTTAGGAATCTGTCTTATAGCGCTCCTCACTCAACACAGGTCCAAAAGGTTTATGAGTACTTGTTTCTGGTGAGACTACCCCTGTCTGAGCAAATGTTTCACCACCTCCCCTGCAGTCCTTTGTTATCCTAATATGAAACCAAACATGTTAACAGAAAAATAAAATTACAGACCATTGTCCCTAAGGAAGGGTACTGTGTGAGAATAGATTATGTGCATTCATTAGTAGAATACTCACAATATGTTCTACTTTTCTATTTGCCTCTGTTCAACAAGAAATCAATGCTTTCTAGATATTCCTCCTCATTCCTATTCTAACCCCCACGTGGCTCAGTACATCACTTCCCCTGTTCCTATCTCACCCTCCCTGGGACCCACAGAAACCCTACCACTGTATACTCAGCAACTCAGTCATCTCATCAGCAGTATCCTTTATTTTCTCAATCTCTCTACTGAAAGATTTTGCTGTTTCTTTTCTACGGAATAATTACTCCTGCAGCTCTCTCAAATAATGACACTTTTCTCTCAAATACATCTTATATCATGGATCCCGGATGGGGGCATCTCATTGTCATTTCAAGATCATTCTATAAACAAATTCCCTCGAAGCCTATGGAATCAGATTTCTTTACCCACTCCTCAATCATGGTATGATGATCTTTTTTTTTTTCTCACTATTCTTCCTATTCCTTTAAAGGTATTAGCATGTTGCTCATTGCTCTTCTTCTTACCATTTTTCTAGTCCTCATTCTGAGTAATTTAATAGTTGTTTAGATCATCAATCCAAACTAAAAGCTCCTCAGTTCTTTGACCATCTCATTTTCTCCCCACTGTCTCCCTAACTATCTCACATGGTCAAGCACTACACTGGACCAGTAATTACACCTCAATATGATCCCAACTTCAGCCACTCTGCTTTCCAGCCATCACCTGCTATCTTTTTATTTCATGTCTCTGGTAACGAGACTGTAATAATTTTTCTACCATTCCAGAGTCACATTTTATTCTTTTACCTTTCCCATATCTTTGTGTCCCTTCTTAGTCAGCTTGTATTTTATGGTCTATGATTAAAATCACTCCTAGTGTAACTAGATGAAATAGAGGACTTGGATAACACTATATACCAATTGGACCTAACAAACACATACAGAACATTCTACTTACCAGCAACAGAATACACATTTTGCTCAAGTGTACATGGAACATTTCCTAGTACAGGCCATATGTTTGGCTACAAAAAAGTTTTTAATAATTTTTTAATTGAAATCATATGAAGTATCTTTTCTGATCACAGTGAATGAAAATAGAAATAGTGTAAGAAAAGCTGAAAATTTCACAAATATGAGGAAATCAAATAATACATTTAAACAATCAGCGAGTCAAAGAAGGAATCTCAAGAGAAAGTTAAAAAATGTCTTGAGAGAAATGAACGTGAAAACACAACATACCAAAACATATGGATTGCAATAAAAACACTACTAAGAAGGAAATTTATAGCTGTAAATACATTAAAAAGAAAGATTTCAAATAAATAACTTAATTTTATACCTTAAGGAACTATCAATCAGGTGATGCAAGTCAAAACCATAATAAGGTACCACTTTATACTCATTAGAATGGCCATTAAAACAAACAGAAGATGACAAACATTGGTGAGAATGTGGAGAAACTGGAACACTTGTACAATGGTGGTGGACATATACAATGGTGCAGAGACTGTGGAAAACCAAATAGTAGTTCCTCAAAAAATTAAATTTAGAATTACCATATGACTCAATAATTTCATTTCTGTGTATATATACTCAAAAGAGGTGAAAGTAGGGATTCAAACAGATATTTGTACATCTTTATTAATAGCAGCATTATTCACAATAGCCAAAAGGTGGAAACAAACCAAATGCCCATTCACAGATGAATGGATAAATAAATGTGGTGTGTATATAAACAATGGAATGTTTCTCAACCCTAAAAAGGAATGAAACTCTGACATAC
This sequence comes from Hipposideros armiger, assembly GCF_001890085.2. Lineage (NCBI taxonomy): Eukaryota > Metazoa > Chordata > Mammalia > Chiroptera > Hipposideridae > Hipposideros > Hipposideros armiger. The sequence continues at coordinate 2,176,447 of NW_017731628.1, forward strand.
ACCACAACATTGATGAACCTTGAAGACATTATGCTAAATGAAATAAGCCAGGTACAAAAGGAAAAACATATTGTATGATTCCACTTATATGAGGTTCCTAGATTAATTCATTCATGAAGACAGAAAGTAGAAAGATAGTTACCAGGACCTGGCAGGAGTGGGGAAAGAGGGGTTATTGTTTATTGGTTACAGAGTTTCAGTTTGGGCAAATGAGAAAGTTCCAGCAGTTAATTGTGGGGATGGCTGCACAATGTGAATATTCTTTATGCCACTGAACTGTGTGTTTAAAAAAAGGTTAAAATGATAAATTGAATGTTATGTATATTTTAGCACAATAATAATAATAATAATAATAATAATAACAATAATAATAATAAAAAGCACTCCTATCATCAACTCTCTTGCCCCTAGGTTTCTCTGCCTGGTAAAACACCAGCCATAATTAAATCTAAATCAGTTTACTCCATGCACCTTTCTGCATAAACTTGGCTGAAGAAAAGTGGCAAACTTTGCTGACTGATCTTTCTTTAAATTTCAAACCACGGCAGACTGATCCTTTATAATAGAAATCCTTATGTTGCTCCCCTGTGAAAAAATCCACACATACTTTCCCATCACAAAATAAAATCCAAGTCCCAACAAAACTGGTCCCATTCACCTCTCTTCTATTTCATGTCCTCTGTCCTTCCCCATGATTATTCTATGCCAAGCCACGCTGGCCTTCTGAAGTGTCAGGGGTATTCCACATTGGGGTCATTGCATTTGCCATTCCAGGCTTGGACTGTCCTTCCCCAGACATCTGTTTAGTTGGTTTTCTTCTTGTCTTTGTCTAGTCAAAGTTCACCTTCTTAAAGAGGCTTTCTCTGTCCATCCTGTCCGAAATAGCAACATCACCACTCTCTTTACCATTATGGTACTTGATTTGTTTCTCACAGTGGCTACTTTGATTAAGTGGTTGCTTAATTGCTACGTGCTATTATTGTATTATGACGTAATTCATTCATCTGTCCATTGCCTTATTTTCCTCATTAGAGCAATTCCATGAGGACATTGACTTTTTTTTTTTTAACTTGTTTTTCAATGACAGTCGACATAGTATATCAGTTTCAGGTGAGCTACATAGTGATCACATGGGTACTAGACTTATTGGGGTGAGCACTTGGTAAGGTTTATGTCTAATCACTATGTTGTAAGACACTCACTTTTTCTCACCGTTGCCTTCTCAGCACCTAGAAGAGTGTCCCCTAGTTGGTTCTCAATAAACATGTAATGACTAATGAAATTACATAATGGATCCTCACAAGGAACTTAGAATCCAGCCCCAAAGAATTAGTTACAAAGGTGGACCCTGACATTTTCTTAACGTTTCTATGCTTCATATTTGAACTCCTTTCTCTCTTGAAGAAGGGACCTTTGTTGTACCATAACATTCTCATCTTTAACCTGTTTCATAAGCAAAACATGTTTTTCTGTATGGTTGGAATTAAATAGCCTAAGCCATGCCAGTCTGTTGCTGTGTACATTGACAGTCGTGACCCATGTGGCTGGATGGATAGAATCTGGAGAGACACTAAACAGCCTTGGATCCTTCTCTGTTCTTGAAATAGTGGATTTGTGTAAAAGCTAAAACTAATCCTAGAAAATGTTCCTACTATTTTTTCCTAAGATGAGGGCATATTCTCGAAGTAATTCATGTTTTCTTATTTTAAAATTATGTTTATTATGATTCTGCTCACTGCTGGTTTGTGGGCTTTTTTAGGTAAATAATAAAAAAGAAAGGTGTTTTTCAAAAAAAAAATTTCTGTATTTAAGGAAACTACTTTAAATGGCAGTTAAATATTTTATAATATTAGTTATTTCTTTATGAGAGGTCTTTTATGGGGTTTCCATTGATGTAGAGCTATGTATATATAAATACCTATGTATATATCTATATCTATATATCTGTATCTATCTACATATAACTATGTACATATAACTATATATAACTACATATATATGTGTGTATATATATATATTCACATATATGTTCTATAAATGAGAACACCCTGAAAAAGATTGCCATGTTTCTCTACATGATCTCTATTTATAGTTTTCTAAGAAAAAACTTTTAATCAAATCAGTCAGTTCTTTTTTCTGCTTACCCATATTCTTAATCTCTGTTGGAAATAATCTATGCAATGGAAACCCACTGATACTCATCCACCAAAAATATTTTAGTCAATTTTCTCTTTGGGACCAGACAAAGTTGAAATTCATTGTAGCAGACTTAGAGTGTATTATTAGGTATTTTAGTGCTATCTGACTTTCTGAAACTCAAAACACTTTTAATGATTAAAACCATTTTTACATAATAAGAGGCTTTGTGATGAAAATGATTGACTAGTTGCTATCTGCAAACAGCAATTTATAACCAAAAGGGGGGCTCTAAGATCCTGAAAATAATTGGTAGCTCATTCTTTGGATTAAATTGCGGAGCTTAGCTTTTCGTTTCTGTTTTAGCAAAACCACATTTATCAACTATTAGTGTAGGCTTGGTAAATCCGTACACTCCTTCGTATCACTCTTCCAAAATGACAAAATGGCAGTGGAACTGTAAATGGGTGAAGGTGCCAAGGCTTAATAACACAATTAGCCAAAGCAGTACTCCATAAAAGGAGGTTTGCTCCCACCTTCAAAGAGGTACCTTTGCCTTAAAGTTTCCTTACATGCGACTCAAGAATTAGTTAAATAGAAAGGTGTTATTTGGAACTTGGTACTGAATGAGCACAAAGTGTGACCTCATGAAGGCCACTTAGCTCTTACGGCCCCATGGGCACAATCACCCTATACCTCACCCAGCATTTACCAACCACAATCCATAAATTACATGTTGGCAGGGACACATGACAGGCGTGGGTCAGTGCTACTGCTCAGAGCCTGGGGCTAAGCTGCTCAGGGGGTTCTCTGTCACCTGATGTGAAGGACAATGTCTGTAGTTGTACTATATAAAAGGTCTCCTGGTTCCAACAGAGGATGAAACGCTCAGTGTGTGCAGGCATTCTATTAGACACTTTCCCTAAAGCAATTATAATCTTTACCATAACCCTATGAGGAGAGTTTTCTTATAGTCAGATTGATAGGAGGACACTGATCTTCATAGCTAGTAAGTCAGCCAAATTATTGGGATTTTTTGAGGTTATTTGACTCTAGTGTTTGGTGTCTTCTCACTTAACCATTCTGTACTTCTTAAAATATTCAGGTTTCCAAACAAAACAGATCTATCCTCTTGATGCTTCAAAGACAACATGTTAGTGGGTGATTTGCTGGTCTGGTTTTGCTCCACTAGTTTCTAACTAAGGGCTGAGATTGCCACATGAGTGAGCAGGCTGGCTTGCTTGGCGCAGTGGGAAGGTCCCTCTGAGCAGGTGTGCAGCCTGGGAGGATGGAGACAAGCTCCTAGCTGTTATTATGCAGTCTGTTATTTCAGGACAAATTTATGCCTCTCCCAGGGAGCTTTCTAGAGTCATAATCTCTGACAAATGGCAATCCTGTTACACCTAGGCTCCCCGAATAGCTCCACCTGAATTTATTTTGCGTGTAAATTACAGTGCCTGTATTAAAGAAGAACCCCATAGATATAGCTTCATTCTGACTTACTAAGGCTGGAAAGAAAAATGTCATGATTTGTTCCAAACATCTTTTAATCAGCCTGCACTTTCCCCCCTAGTATTAATTTTCTTGTAAGTAAATTTTAGAACCCTGGGCTCACCTTCCATAAAATAGAAGTCTCATTGTGAACGGTGTATAAGTGACCAGGTCTTGCAAATAACCAGATCCAAATGTAAGTGGGCAGCCACAGCATAGCAAAATAATACATTTCCATTCCTTGAATTTTCAAACATCGGTAACCACTTTATTTTTCTTTCATTTTATAGGGAATGCATTTAGTCACTGCAATTTTATGTATGAGTATAATTATTAATAACATGCCTATATTTTACCTTCTCTGTGGTCCCATTCATCTGTTCTCTAACCAGGATGTCCCCCATTTGCTTCAAATTTTTTATGCTAAATTCAAGGTTGATGGTTTTTGCTTCCACCATTAACTGAAATGTCTCTGTGAAAATGCTCATTTTGTTCCATCTTGTTTCTTAGTTGAAGACAACCCAAAATACAGAATTAAGAGAGAATAAATTAGAATAAAGCTCTCTTCACCTTCTCTCTGAATTGGTCACCGAATAACTCATCAGAGGAGAGGTCATTAAAAGTTCTATTCGTTGTGCAGCATACATTTATCTCCCTCTACTCCCAAATGATTACATATCAGACCCTTCTTCTATAGTTAGAATAATACCAGCAGCTTATAAATACTATTGGGTTGTTGGAAAAGTCATGACGCATTTTTGCAATGCAAAATGTAGAAAAAATACATCATGACGTTTCCAACAACCCAATAGTTACTTATTGGTCTTGACTTACTGAAAATATAAGCAAGTAAATGTATCATAAGAAAACCTTCTCTATAGAGGGCTCGTCTCAGTTTCCCATCCATGTGTCAGGGGATTTGCATCTTGTTCAGGATGTACCGCCGTGTCACTATTCTTATAAAAACTCATTGTTTGTCTTGGTAAAGGTCACTTATTCTTTCTGTGCTTGTTTTCTTGTTTTTGAAGGGAATAGGGTAGTTTTCAGCATTTATTTGAATGCTCAGTTATTTATCAAATCAAACGGCTTTTTTCTTATGAAAGTAAAATCATTTTTAGTTGCTATTTAGTCTTATTGAAAGGATAAGAGGTAAGGATTCTGCTTGGAAAGGATTCTGTAAAGAAAGTATCTAGTAACTTTTTTTAAGAGATAATATACAATGTATTTCTACCTTTCTTACAAGTCCTCTTTGTTGGTGGAGGACTTCCTGTCCCTAACCAGAAACACAAATAATAAACTCAAGGGAAGGGAGGGGGAGAGAGAAAGAGAGAGAGGGAGAGGGAGAGGGAGAGGGAGGGAGAGAGGGAGAGGAGAGAGAGGAGAGAGAGAGATAAAATTATTATTGTTTTATAGTATTGAAAAAAATGAATGCTGCCCTCTGGAGGCCTTGAATAGAAAATNAGAGAGGAGAGAGAGGAGAGAGAGAGATAAAATTATTATTGTTTTATAGTATTGAAAAAAATGAATGCTGCCCTCTGGAGGCCTTGAATAGAAAATATAAACCAAGCGATTCTACCATCTAACCTACATGTTTAATGCTACAAGTTTGAAAATAAAGTGTATCTCTTACCTCTGCAATAAATAATATCTAAGGTAGCACAACCAATAGGGGAGGGTTAGATTGAATCTTAATTTCACCCAATTACACATATTTTATGAGGTGATGGATATTGTTTTCTCATTTTTAGAAATCATTTGCTCACATATCTTTCCTTATAATTTACTCACTATGTGTTTCCCAATAACCAAAGAACACAGAAAGAAATAAGTGGCAAAGAGAAAAGTGGAGGATGGAGTTGACAAAAGACAAGTTCATCTTTTTGTCAACTCAGCCTCTGTTTGAAATATATATGACTTTGTACTTTAGATAATACGTTATGCTTTCTTGCATATGTGCCAAGTTTGTGAAGTGAAAATGTGGTTAAAAATAAATGAAAATGGAAGAGAAGCTGTGAATATGGAAATAGAAACACACATATTCTCTCTATATAAGGAAAATGATTCTCTTATGAAAATTGAAATATCATAATTAAAGAGAATAGCCTTCACTGCTACTTACTTAAGCGTGTATATACATATGATCTCAGTCTTGGAATGTGAGCTGTAGATTAGAGTAATCATAAAAATGCAAAAGTTTCCATTTCAAGTGTTCAGAAGACCACAGAAATAGCCATTAGGAACCCAGACATTTGGTAAGTTTCTTCCTAGAAGAGCTTTCCCTCCTTAAAAATAGCATTTTTATAACCCTTCAAGGGTCATTTAAAATTTTAAGTCCAAGAAAAGCCTTTCTCTACTTCAGTTCATTTTAGGAACTTACTATGTGTTGTCTTACTCCTTGGACATTCTCATGCAGTTATACAGTGTTTTAAAGTACCACCTGTGCTTTTTTAAATATACTCAACTAATCTTATCCTCATACTACTCCTCTAAAATAGGGTTATTTATCTTATTTTATAGAGAATTTAGTGAGAATCATTTAGGTTGCTTGACTCATTTCTTTGTAAGACCATAGTGCCATCCGGATTAAATAAAAAATGTATGACTTTAAAATTGCTTCTTTTTCCTACTATACAATATTTAAGAAAAAATAATATTTTTATGGACTCAAAACATGAAACATCAAAAAGAGATGGCAGTTCTGCAATGGACTGGATACAAAGCCACACTGATAAACAATACAGCAAATAATAATTGAGTATTCTGAAGAATGAAAGAAGAAAGAAAGGAATTGGGGAAGAACAGAGGAAAAGAGGAAAGGTAGTGAGTGGGAAAGAAAGAAAAGGAAGAGAGCATTTTTCCCAGTCCTAGGTATTGCATTTAATACTTTTCATTTGCCACAGGAAAGAGCATAAAGCTAGAATTTTAAATATGAGGACAGCACAGGTATTTCAGGTATAGAAAAAAAGAATATTATGGGACAGTAAAAAAGCCTAAGGTGAGAATGAGTCACCAGGGCATAGTGGTGGGTGATTATAAGCAATAGTTAACTACACAAAGACATTTACTGAGAAAAAAAAATAGAACACTCTATTAAAGGGCACATTTTTAAGACCATTTTCCATCTGTGTTTCTGGAAATGTGAGTTAAACCAATGAATAATTCATCCAAGGCAGAAAAAGGAAAATTGCCCAGTGTATCCACTTGGCCAAGACATGCAAGACAGTGAACTGGTAGCAGCTTCAGTTGCCCTGGCATCAAGGTTTAATTGAACCAAAACGCCATCCTGAAATTTCAAAAAGAAAATTATTTCTTTTATGAAATCTGTAAAATTGGACAGAAGCTTTTGAAGACATAAAACTAAATTGAGGGTAAAATAGGCTTATGAATTCAAACCATAAAGGTTATCAATTTTATCTCTACCTAGTTTAGTTAAGTAGGGAGTCATCATTTTCTTTCCACCCAGCTTCATTTCCTTCACTTTTATTCGTATGTTCCAAATTCAATATGCAGATACTACTGCAGAATGTAGTGCATGAGCAATAGCAATATCTTGAGCCCAACTGGAAGCCATGATATTCTGGGGCCATCTTTCCAGGAAAAGTTTTTTATGAGTTGGCTTTTTACAGCTTTAAAAAAACAAAAAAAAAACCAGCATAAATACTGTGACTTGAAGCAATAGCCATCTATTGACATTGGGTATGTATGCACTTTGGTTTAGGTGAGCTGGAAGGCCCTTCAGCTGGGCTCAGCTGGGCTCACTCGTGTACCTACGGCCAGCTCCCTGGTTGACTGAAGCTAGTGGGTCAAAAGGGATGTTAAGTAGAAGGGAGTGTTATTCCACGCGATCTCAGAGCCCCCAGCATGCTTGCCCAGGCTTGTACACCTGGTGGCCTCAGAGTCGCAAGAGTGAGAAGTACCCTAACACCTCTTGTGGTCAGGTGCAGAACATGCATAGTTTATCCGTCGATGCCTTTTTAGTTAAATCAAGTCACATAGGCTGTCCAGATTGAAGGGGTAGGGAAAGCTTCTATCTCCTGAAGGAAGAGGAGAGTGTGTGGGTATGGTTGCCATTGAGTCTACCTCCTTTTGAGAAACATTCAATAATAAAAAGATATAACCATGAGATTAAAATGTAGTCATAATTTATGGCATATATTTAGTCCCCAAACATTTCTGAGTTCAAAGTTTCTACCATGTTACTCTTTCCTTCTTTCAGTGGTCACTTGGTCACTCTGTCAGACACTCCCTCAGAAACTTCTGGAAGTTCCCACGGGGTGCCAAGCTATGTAATGGATGCCATTCGTCAACTTAATTTCTGTTTTTCCATCTACATATACAGTGTGGATGCTTCTTCTTCCTCCTCTTCCTCTTCCTCTGCTCCTCTTCCTCCTCCTTCATGGATGCCAAAAAGACCTCCTGAGATGCTTGAAATGCCTACATCAGCTAATTCTTAATAGTCTTCATTTGTTTCTATAATATTCAGGATAAAGATCAAACTTTTGGAACACGAGGATATTTATGCTGTAATATGTTTTTTTCCCTAAATTCCCCAAATCAACTCTGCTAAACCCACATGTGTCATTATTTTTAAGCACTTGCCATTTTTGCAATGATTTAGAAAATAATTTGCTCCTCCCTGTCACATCGTTTTAATCTGCCTAGCTCCTACGCATCCTGATTCAAGATCCCACACATGTCAGTCACACAGGAAGACCACCTGATGGCTGTTGAGTTAAATACCCCTGTGGGGGCCCCTGTGCTCATCTGATATAAGACATCATGCTTTAGTGCAGGGGTCAGCAAACTGTGGCTCGCGAGCCACCTGTGGCTCTTTGGGAAAGTTTGTGAGCGTTGGTGAGATAGTGGTGAGCATAGCTGCCTTTCAAAAGTTTGCCAACCCCTGGAAGAGCTAATCCTGTCCCTCACAACAATTTAAAAATTATCCAAGAGCCATACATATATTTTTACAAATAAGGAAAATTTAAAGTAATATTGTAAATGAAACTATGATAGTTTTATTTTCATTTTCAATTTTACTTCAGAGCCACATGTACGTACCCAAAGAACCGCATGTGGCTTGCAAGCCGCAGTTTGCCGACCCCTAGCGGCTCTGCCATCTCAAAAGTTTGCCAACTCCTGGCCTAGTGTAAAGTGTTGAGTGGTTTTCCCTATGTCTTTCACGTGACCATATCAAATGAGAGAAGAGTCGTTAACATTTATTTCTGTGCCTTTAGTACTTACCATTGTACTTTGGTAGAGAGTATGGCTCTCAACAGGTGTTTGAGATAATCAGGTGGGAGGAAGTGTGTACCACAAAGGGAAAAAGAAAGTTGATGTGTCAGTTACATAATACCCTCCAAATGTTGTGTAACAACCAACCACAATACTGGGTGGTAGGAAACATGCACGTTGATTTTTGCTCTGAGTCTATGGATTAATCAGGGACTCTGTTGATATAGATAGGTGTGGCTGATTTGACTAGACTTGCTCGTGCACCTGCAGTCATTGTGGGCTGGCTGGGGGCTGGCTGCTTTAGGATAGCCTCAAATGAGAATACTCATTGCTCCTCAGTGCAGTCTCTAATCCTCCATGAGCTCACCCAGGCTTATTCTCCTGGGAGATGCAGGCATCCACTAGAGTTCCTAGGCTTGGAACAGGCCAAAGCTGCTTCTGCCTCATTTATTAGGGAGGAAATACACTCTACCTCATGAGGCGGGGAGCAGCAAAATCACACTACAGAGAGTCTGGATAGAATGAGGCCACTGACTAATTCTAGAAATGCAGTCAATTCATCATATCCTATCTACGGGTACTATGTTAATTTAGATACATCTTCACATCAGTCAATGGCATGCTACTAACTCACAAATGTCTAAAGAAATATAATCCTATCGTAGTCGTGAGATTTGTTCAAACTACTTTAGTTTGAAATAAAAGTTTTCTGATGAAAAAAGAACTTAGACACAAAGCAATCATTTAAACACTGAGTATCACAGCTCAAACAATAAAGAAATTACAAAATAAAGATGCTAATGAAACAAAGAGAAGGAAGGAGGGGGAGGAACAGATAATGACTCAACAGAGCCCAACAGCTAAACTGTAGCAATCAAAGCAAATAGCAAGAAAACAAAAGGCACTGATTAAATTCAACCTCTCTGCTTCCAGGATAATAATGGATGTGGGATCATTTTCAGCAAACAGTATGGTAAAGACCTAAGTTAGAGTACAGAAAGCATTCTCAGTTCTATTTTCATTATGATTGGAGGAAAGATGCATTTTCTTGATCAATTAGGAAAAAATATTTCTATTAAGGTAGTATGTGTAGAGCTATATAGCAGGCCACTTGAAGCTATCTTGTCCTTGCTCGAAGAAAACTATATATCATCCACATTCAGCTTGGCAGAGAGCAAAATGGCATCCCCTTAGAGCCTTGGTATCCTGGATCAAGGGACCAATTCTCTGTTTCAGGACAATCTCCACAGTGTTCTGGCAAAGCACAAGGCTGAGTGTCAGCAACATGAAATTGTTAGGTAAAAAAGGCCCTCAAGACGGCTTTAACATTTCCCTGAAGTTGACAGACCTTGAGACAGGCTTCTTCCTGTTTCCAGGCCCCTGACGTCCCTTTCATCCAGGCCCTTACCAGAGTCCAGATAGATGGCCTAACCACAGAGGTCCCTCTGCTCTCTCTTCTTAGAGCATTTGCTTTAGAAAACTTATCATTGTAAAACCTTAATTTGCCCCTTTGAGATGCAAATCTTTTCAAACTCCTCTTGCCAGTTTTACAACCCAGGACCTGGGGCCATCCCTTTGAAATGTAATCACCAAGGAAGACAATGCTCCACCCCCCAGTGTGTGGGGGAGGGTCGGAGCCTAACTTCCTTTCCCAGGGCAGCTTGCTGTAAGTGTGAAACTTCCTCCTGTCCTGAAGACACATGAAAGTTTAATTTTCCTTTGGGAAAAGCTAATGAGCAAACCCTGATGGCCCAGAATCTTCCCACCCAAGTCCTGAAAGTCAGACTGAGTTCCCATCTCTCTCTCCGCCATTGCAATAGCTTGGAATAAAGCCTTCCTTCCATGTGTACGTTAGTCTGGTGCAATTTGGTTTTGAAAATGGCATCCACACATGAGAAAAAAATTGAGATGTTTTGTTTGAAAAGTTTTTCTGAAATTTCAAAAATTCTTCACAGAAATTCTAAGAAGGCTGACTGTCTCTGTATAGAATTTAAAAAGAAAATAGTTCATCTTTTGGAAAGCCCCATTTATTCAGAAATGATTTAAGGTGTTAGACCAAAGCTAAGAAGCTTTCCCCTTAATTGAGGAAAGAAAAAAAATCTTGTGTTTATCACAGATAACTTGAAGTTTCTCTCTGAAGGATCCTTCTTTATGAGTGTTTTTTTCTGTAAACTTGGCAGCATACATTGCTGCGCATCTCTACCCTATGAAGCTTATAATAGGAAAATACGTGCTCTTTCTAAATTAGCCAGATTTGAACCTTACTAAGTTTAACTTCAGTTTAGTGTACATTTAATATTTTGTCCTTAGGTCCTAGGCCTGTTTCAGAGCCCAGAGCACCTATCAGATGTTGATGAGCTTTGAGTCTAGTAAGGTTGGTGTTCACACAACTCTGTGTGGAATAATGCCAAGAGAAAGTGTAATTCTATGAGGGACTCAAAAAATAAAAAAGATCTATAGGCAGAAGGTGTTAACATCCAAGATGAACAAAGGGAAAAAATTAAACAGAGGATGCTCACTAGCCAGGTCTTATAGGATGAGTGGGCATTACAGAGAAAGGATTCCAGGCCAAGGCATTAGCTTAATAAAAGGTTAAAGACTGTGCTTGCTTATGTCATCTTCTGTTGCGTTGTAAACAAATTAAGACAATCTGGTAAAGTAGAATAAAGGCAAATCCTGCCTAATTACTCCATTGTTAATTAATTAGTGCTACCAAAAGTTACTGAAATGTGAGATTTGTACTTTCAATCACTAATTTATAAAGTTGTTTTGGGTTTATGTACATTTTATACTTTTATTAACTTCTTTGAGGGATAATTTATGTAAAATAAACTACATCTATTAACAACATGCAATTTGGTGAGCTTTAACCAGGTATACACCCAGAAAACCTCAATCAAGATAGTGCATATAGGGCCGGCTGAGTGGCTCAGTTGGTTAAGAGCTCACTCAAGGGTTTGAGCTCTGAGCAACAGCGGTTTGAGTCCAGCCTGAGCTGAGTTGCTGCTGAGCTGCCAACAGGTGGCAGGATGGCTCAGCTAAAAAATAATAATAATAATAATAAGATAGTGCATATATTCATTATCCTCAGAAGTAGAACCCATTCTTTGTTCCTAGACCCACCCAATTGATCCACAATTTGTCATTATAGATTAGTTTTTATTTTGTAGATTTTGTATAAATGATATTGTACTTTTTATGTATCTCACTTCTTTTATTCTGTATAATACATTAGAGAATGGTATATGGTAATTATATGAATAAGTTTAGCTTTTTAAGAATCTGACCAATGATTTTACAAAGCGGTAGTACCTTGTTACACTTCTACCTGCAGTGCAGAAGGTTCTAGCCATGCTACCTGCTTGGCAGCAATTGAACATGTAAGTCTCTCAAAAAGAGAGACAAGAAGGAAGGAAGGGAGGGAGGGAGAAACCGACCGTTCTAGGGAGTAGGTACTGAAATTTCATTGTGCTTTTTATTTGTATTTCCCTGTTGACTAATAATTTTAATAATTTTGAGCATCTTTTCATGTGCTTATTGGTTATTTTTATAACCAATTTTGATATTGTTGAATATCTGTTTGAATCTTTTCCCCATTATCTCTTGAGTGATTTGTCTTCCTAATATTGAGTTGTAAAAGTTATTTGTATATTTTGAATACAAGTTCTATGTAAGAAAAAAATAATATAATTTTGATAAAGTATAATTTTTATCAAATTTTAAATGATCCATGCTTTTTGTGTCCTTTATAAGGAAACAGTGCTTAATCCAATGTTTCAAAATATTTTCTCCTATGCTGTTATCTTTAGGAAGCTTTGTAGGATGAGCTTTTACATTTAGATTTATGATTCAAGTTAATAGTTAGATCTGGTATAAGGTAAAAATTGATGCTCATTTTTTCCATATAGATATATTTTTGTTCCTGTAATATTAGTGAAAAAGAGTTTCTTTCTACATAAGTGTCCTGGGAACTTTGTAAAAAAAATCAATTGTCCATGAATGAGTGGTTCTATTTATGGACTTTCTATTATGTTCCATTAATCTATCGATAGTTTTTGCTAATTCCAAAACGTCCTGATTATGTAACGTAACGTAAGCCTGAAATTCAGTAGCATATGTACTACAACTCTTGCTCTTTTTTAAAGTTGCTTTGGCCATTCTACTTCCTTTGCATTTCATGTAATTCAGAATAAGTTTGTCAATTTTTATGAAAAGGCAAACTGGAATTTTGATTTGGATTCATCTATAAATCATTTGGACAAATTGCCTTCTTAATAATATTGTGTCTTACAATCCATGGCCATAACATAGCTCTTCATTTAATTATGTCTTAAATTTTCTGTTAGAATGCCTTGTGGTGTTTATTGTAGAGGTCTTGTACATATCCATAAGTATTTATGATTTTGGTGCTATTATAAATGTAATTCAATTTTTTTCATTTCTGATTGTCTCTAGTATAAAATTAAATTAATTTTATGTATTTACTGTGTGTATTATAACTTTGCAAGTCTCTAAGTTATTTATTTTATAAATTCTTTAGGAACTTCTATACCATGCCACCTTAAAATACTCATAGTTTCACATCTTGTTTTCAGATCTTCATGCAGTTTATTTCTTCTTTTTTGCCTCGGTGCAATGGCTAGAATCTCCAGTAAAATGACCAATAAAAATGGTGAGTACTGGCATCATTTTTTGTTTGTTGTTTCTACATTTGGGGAAAAACATCTATTTTCCATTTAAGTATGATTTTTGCTGTAGGTCTTTTTGTACACAAACTTCATTTGAGAATATTTTCTTCTGTTAGTAATATGTTTGGAGTTTTTACCCCAAATGTGTTTGAATTTTGTTAAACGTGTTTTATGTATAGTTTGAGATGATCACATGGTTTCCATTTTTTAATTTGCTCATATGGCAAATTATATTTATGGATTTTCAAATGTTAAACTAATTGATTTCCGGGGACAAAGACTATATGATGCTTTTTATTTATTGCTAGATTGGATTTGCTAATATTTTATTATTTTTGCATTTCTGTGTTTAGGGAATATTTCTAATTTTCTTTAAGTAGATGTGGATGTGATGATTTTAATATCTTAATCCCTAGAGCAACTACTAAAAAAAAAATACAAGCTGATACAGCCCAAGAGTCTATACATAAATTAAAAGGGAAAACAACAAAACAACAGAATCCAAGTAATCTGAAACAAACCAGAAAATCAGAAGCAGAGGAATGAAAAAATAGAGGGGTCACACAGAAAACAAATAATGAAATGGTGGACGTAATGTATCTATATCAATAATCATATTAAATATTAATAGTCTAAACACTCCAGTTAAAAGACAAAGATTGAGTGAATTAAAAAAGCAAGTCTTTCAATATGCTTTCCACAAAAGACAACATAAAGATAGAGAGTTTAAAAGCAACTGCATTCAAGAAGTTATACCAAAAAAATAGCAGAAGAAGTCTGGGTAGCTATTATAATATATGATAAAATGGACTTAATGGTAAGGCATATTACTGGTGTAAAAAGAGATCTTTTATAATAATAGAAAGGATCATTTATCAAGAAAACATAAGAATTATAAATATGAACATAGTAACAAAGAATCAAAATATGTGAAACAGAAATTGGTAGAACTAAAAGGGGAAATAGAAAATCCCATAATTATAGTAGGAGATTTTTTATCACTGTTCTCTCAGGAACTAATAAAACAACTAGATTTTTTAATTTTATTTTTATTTTTCAATTGTTCACATTCAATATTATTTCATATTAGTTTCAGGTGTACAGCATAGTGGTTAGACATTTATATAATTTATGTAGTGATCCCCCTGACTAGTCTAGTACCTGCCTGGTATTATACATAGTTATTACAATATTATTAACTATATTCTCTATGCTGTACTTTACATCCCTGTGACTATTTTGTAAATATCAATTTGTACTTCTTAATCCCTTCACGTTTTTCACCCTGCCCCAACACCCTCCCCATCTGGTAACCATCAGTTTATTCTCTGTATCTATGAGTCTGTTTTGTTTTTTTTGTTTGTTTTATTCTTTGGAGTCTATATAAGTGAGACCATATGGTATTTGTCTCTGACTTATTTCACTCAGCATAATATCTTCCAGGTCCATCCATGTTGTCGCAAATGATAAGATTCCATTTTTTATAGTTGAGTAATATTCCATTGTATAAATGTACCACATCTTCTTTATCCAGTTGTCTACTGATGGACACTTAGGTTGCTTCCATATCATGGCTATTATAAATAGTGCTGCAATGAACATAAGTGTGCGTATATGTTTTCAAATTAGTGTTTTGGATTTCTTCGGATAAATACCCAGAAGTGAAATTGCTGGGTCATATAATAGTCCTATTTTTAATTTTTTGAGGAGCCTTCATACTTTTTTCCATAGGGGCTGCACCAATTTGCAATCCCACCAACAGTAAGGTAGGCAAGATTTTAAAAGTGACAGTACCTACGTATGCAGAGCCAAGAAATTGTACACTTCTGGTGGGAATGTAAACAAAAGTGAAAAATACATTTTTAGGAATAGATAAATAAGTCTATAGCAAGACAAAGACAAACCTGTGATTCAGGAAGAGACAAGGTATCCCAAAGTAATTGAATCACAAAGGGCTCACAGGAAGCTTATAAATTATTAGTTATGTTCTATTTCTTAAGATAGGCAGTGTGGAGATGAGTATTCATTCTATTTATTAGTCTTCATAACTTAGATAAGCCTCATCTCTCAAATATAAGAACAAAATATTAGGGGCAGACTCCATGTCTGTTTCATATTAGCCCAGCTATTAATCATTTTCCATTCACCATATATCTGCTGTTTATTTCATGTGACAAGCACTGCAAAAAGTGTTCCTCCTGAGAGAAAGAAAACAATTCCGTATCTCTTGGTTTGCTTTACCATTGTTGATGATGGTAATTGTCATATTGTTTAAGAAAGAGTGTCCAAAATCCCTGCTTTATTTTATTTCCTCTAGAACTGGAATAAATTAATATTCTCTTCTCATTTTTAGAAACCATTTGCTCACATCTCTCTCCATGTCAAATGGACAGTACATATTGTGCTTGTCATTCATAATTTAACATAGGAAAATTTGCATTCTTTGATGTATCCCTCCCTTGTGAGTACCTGCAAATTGAGAACAGTTGGAGATGATATCACCAAGAAACAAAATTTAGAGCATTCTGAAATGTTGTCTTTGTTTTCCTTTCTGGAGCCTAATTCCCCAATGCTACATCAATGTCATCTTTTCAAACAACAGGAGGATTAATAGTGACTATCATATATACTTCTTGCTAGGCCACTGGCCATAGAGGACACATTGTGACGAGGCTTATTTAGTAATCAAGGCAGAACTTGACACCAGCAAGATTTATCTGGAGATGTGCTTCATAAGAGGAATAGCTTGACCTGAGTGATCACAGGGAGTGTGCATTTCTTTGACTTAAAGGTTAGATAGCTGGGATTTATTACACATGTAAAGCAAGTCTCATCAACGTCATCCCAGTGGCTTGCAAGAAGGAAATTTTATAGTCTCCACAGGATCAATTTTCTATTTCCCAATATTTATCTGAATCAGCAACTAATAAGAAACTTCCTCTATTAGCTGTTGACGATTTCAAATCAGGTATTCTGTCCCTGTCACTGCAAAAAGCTCTGTTGAAATTACTGCCAACCAAATCACGCACAGCGTACGCTACCACATTCGCCACCATGTGCAGGTAATGCATGGTGGGGAAGTTCCTTTGCTTGATATGCATGATGAGTCCTTATCGCTTTTTCTTCTTTTTTTTTTTTTGACTAGTAATGATAATATTTTTTATTTATCTCTTTGGGCATAGAATGGGAAATACAAAAGATTAAAATACCATCCAAAGCAATTAAAATTGGGGTGAGAGTTTACCTCCTGATAATAGCACAAAGCCAATGAAATACCATTTTATTCTGTATTTAGAATCTGACAATATCTGTGTAGTGCGATGAATGAGAAATACCTTTGGGAAAGTAAAGTATATGCTCCACATTCTTTAGTTATTTCACAACTATTAATTGATAACATGATTTTTTTCAACTCTCTGCTCATTTCTATTAATAACATCTGAGAACAATGAAAATTCACATGGCATGATTGTTGATGTTGGAAAATGCTAAGCAATGTACAAAAACAAAACAAAACTCCACTGGAACTAAAAAGTGAATTCGGCAAGCTAGCAGTACATTAGCCCAGCATACAAAAATCAGTTGTAGTTTTATACACAAGCGACAATTGAAAAATACAACAAAAATATCATTTATAATTATTATGGAAAATCATTAACTATTTAAGAATAAAACTAATGAAACATGTGTAAGACCCATACACTGAAAACTATAAAACATTGATGAAATAAAGAAGATAACCTAAGTAAATTGATATACCATGTTCATAGATTGAAAGATTCAATATTAATATTCAGACATCAATTCTACCTAAATTGATCTGTATGTACTCACTACAACATCAAAAATAAAATCTTGTGCACTATTATTTAGAAATTAATAAGCTGATTCTATAATTTATATGTATATGCAAAGGATCTAAAAAAGCCAAAAACAATATTGATAAAGAAGGTAAAAATTTGAGAAATTGATCAATTTGATTATAAGGATCATTATAAAGTAACAGTAACCAAGACGGTTTAAATACTGTATATGTAGGATAAATAGCTAAATGTAACAGAATAGAGAGTTCAGAAATAGATCCATATGTATGCAGTCAAAGATTTTCACAATGGCAGCAAGTTAATTCAGTGCAAGAAAGGACAGTACTTTCAACCAATGGTTCTGGAGAAACTTTTTATCTATTTGAAAAAGAAAAAGAACTTTGACTCCAATCTCACACCACACATAAAAAATAAATATTTCAAGGTGGATCATTGATATAAATACAAAATCTAAAATTACAGAGCTGCAAGAAAATATAAGAGAATACTTTGTAATAGAATAGGCAATAGTTTTTTTAAGTAGGACTAAAAGCATTATAATTAAAGAAGAAAAATGATAAATTGGACTTTATCAAAGTTATTTTCTTAAGTGTGAAAGAGGAACCACAATGAATCATAAGATATTTAAGAGGTATAACAACACTTTTTTTTTTATCTTGAAAAAAAAAAGTAAAAAGTTTTTTGGATCTTGATTCAAATGAGTTAACTATAAAAAGACATTTTTGAGACAAGCAGAGAATTTAATAAGGACTGGATATTAGATTATATGAAGATATTGTTAATTTTGTTTCACATGATAATAGCATTGTGGTTATGTAAAATAATGCCCTTATTTGGCAGAGAACTATTTATGGGTGAAATGATATGTCTTAGAGGTGTTTAAAATACTCAAGAAAAAAGTCAGGGGATATATAAGAGTAGTAAAATGTTGACAATTATTAAAGCTGGGTTATGGTAATGGGGATTCATTAAATTATTCTTTATATTATTCTGTATATCTGGGAAAATTTTTCATAATGAAAGGTTAAAAAGGTTGGTACTAATGGTGTAGGTGTTAGCAGATTACTTTTTTTTCCATTTCCATGGATGAAATATAAAATTCACCCATGAATGCATTATCGGAAAAAACTCAAAAGCATCTTCAACTAAGATTGTCTTTTGCATTTTAATTCTCATATCTTTTGAGTTAATTGCCTCTATGTACATAAGACCAAGTAAAATGAATATGTATGAGGTACTACATAATTGAGTTATATGTTTTTACTTCCAAAAGGTGATACCTGCTTTTTTATTTAAATTATAACACATCAAAGTTACAAGGTGTGTGCCCTTTTGAGTGTGTCCAGGTCTAAATTACACCTGATATCTGTCCCATTTTGGAAAGGGTCTTAGTTTGGTCACCCCTGAAAACAGGACCTCAAACAGGAAGTTTCTTCAGCAAATGATGCCAGGGAGCTCAAAAGAGGTAGGGGAGGAAAGGAAGGAAAAGCCAGGTAGGCTGTACAGAGGCCCCTGCTGCAGGCCTCAGGGGCGCCATTCAGATGGGACCTCCTCAAAGCATGAAGAATGCCTTCCAGAATTTTCCTCCCAAAGGACAGGAGTCTGGGCAATTAGCCCAGGATTCCTACTCTTATTGGTTGCAAGTTGCCTGAGGCAACGGACTGCACCCACCCACCCTTCTCATCTTCCTTTAGAGGCTGTGAGTGTGTCGTCTGAGGAGGGCTATTGTGGCTCCAGAGAAAGCCCTGAGGGGGAGGAAAAAAAAGATGTGCAATGCCCCTTTTGAGCCGGACAATATCAGCTTGAGTCAACACGGCCCACCAGAGCTGTGGCTGAAATAAAAACGAGCTGAGGGAATGAAGCAAAACCAAGTGCCGCAGGGAGCGTGCCAGGGTTTTCAGGCTGTTCCTTACTGAAGGAGCATATTCCAGTGTCAGGGTTCTCTAAAGGTGCAGATGGAAGGTACACAGTGACAGAAATCATCGCTTGTCTTCAGACGCAAAGAGGACTCTGCTGAGTACATTGCTTTGCATATTTTAGATGCTAACGTGGGTATTCTTCCCATTAATTCTGTACTGCTTGTATGCTAATGGCTGTTTATTATTATTTAAATGTTTTATGCCCTAGCTGCCAAGCACTGAGTACCTTCTATCTGTAGGCAAAAAATCCATTTTCCCTGATCATCACAATAACCCCCCAAAAGTAGATGTTATCACAAACTTTGCACATTTGTAATCTATAGATAGAGAAAAAAATCGGTTGTTCAGTGTCACTTGGTAGTAAGTGGCTAATCATTTCTGAATCTAAAGCTGCTATTTGTTCTGACTCGTTACCTTTGCTGCCTTGACTTCAGAGACAGGTGATTTTGATGGCTCTGTGTACCAGAAACTGGGTGACAAAGGGTAAATGTCATGAATAGACTCTCCAAAGAGAGCTGGTCAAATGTATCTCAAGCTTTGCTTTGGGTGTAATTTCCCTCTTCCCACTGCTGTAATGTACACCGCAGTGAACATAATCAGGCACGGGTTTTCTCTGTGTTCCCATTTGTTCTTGGAGGGATAAAAATACCAAAGATCGAGCACCTGTAATGAGAACCTGCGTTAAGTGCAGAGGCCTGGTAAACCAGGTCACTCCAAGTGCAGGCTAATGAGCCTTCGGAAATGCTGTCCATGGCTTCAGGACGAAAGAAAGGCACTCAGTGTTTCTCTTTCCACTCCTTCTCAGCATGTGATTATTGCTGAACCTTTCCTGCTTGGTATTTTTTTTCCTCCAATAGGCTAAAAATATGCAAATAATCTTTTTAATTGTTCATGAGAACTCATTAAATTCCTCTCTTATGATGAAATTTCATTCTTTTAATCAGCAGTTGTTTGGAACATAGTAGATAAAAAAGTATCAGTATTAGCACACTGCATATATATTTTTTTAATTCAACAGAAGGGAAATTTTAAACTGAAGTGATTGCAGAACTTAGTTTTTTAAAAAATCATATTCTTTGTTCATCTAATTAAAATTTTAAAATGGTTTCTTGTATCAAAGCCAAACTATCTGACCTCCCTTTGTAATATTCATTGAGAATCCTGATTCTGTAAAGTATCAGACATTAATATGTGAAATTATTATTTTTCTCTCTGGTACCTTCTTTTCTCTTTCTAGTAAGAAATGTGAATTCCTCCTTCAAGAGAGGAAACAAACTCACAGACTCTGTTGTATTTTGAATTAAATTTACATTTGTCAGAGTCTGATTATTTAGACCTGTGGATGGTGGAAGGCTAAAATGATAAAGGTCTGGGTTTTGGCTGATAAAAGTCTCTCTATTAGAAGATGAGGAAATTGACTAACGATAAGGGAATATATTGTCTTTTTCACCTACATTGGCTAACTAGGACACTCGATTATTTGATCAACTTGTCACCTTTGAGCAGTGGGATTTAAGGGAGAGATTGGTACTGGTTTAGCAGGAGACTAACAGTGGAACCTTAATCTACTGGAATTTGCTGAGATGTAGACCCATTTGAAAGAATCATGGTGCCTTCTAAACCAAAAATTCAGATTCTTCAGGAACAGAATGAGTTTTAGTCTCAATTTCATGTTCAGTTTTTGCTTTGGCAATTGTATCAAGATTAAAATTGTTACATGGAAATAGCAGGTCATCTGATCTATAGTCCTGACATCATGGCAGAGCTTTTTGTTGATCCAAAACCAGTTTCATAAGGGGGCTGGACAAAGGAACTAGGTGGTGCTCCCAGGAGAATCAAACTAATCATGTGTTTATCAGGGAGGAGCTATGTGGCAAGACCTTTCTTCAGTGTTGAGGCAGAAACTGTATCAGGAATAAGCTCTCTCCCCAGATAACCTTTCTGGCTTGTTTTGGAACTCAGCTTCAAAGTCATCCCTCAGTGAGGCCTGCCTGATTATCCCATCTAAACTTATTCTCTATCGCTTTAACCTCTTAAAGTCCCATTTTCTTGACTGCGGGGCATTATAAGCTTATTTGGTTATTTCTGTGCCTCCTATACAAACACTTTGACCGCGAAGGGTTTCTCTATTTTGTTCACTGTTGCAACCCTGTGTCCAATGACACATAGCAGGTTCTCAAATATTTGTTGAATAAATGATTATGGTGGGAGGAAATTAGAGGGGAGTAAAACCTGGGGATATTTGGGCTAGATATGGAAGAATTAATACAGCAGCATGGAAGGCATAAGAAACAGTGCTCTGTTTTCCCAGTTCAGCCTCAGTCCACTGGTTCTCTGGTCCTCAGGGTAGTGCTTTCTCAGTGATTCCCCTCCTCTCACAGTGGGAGGGATTCTCTAAGTTGCCCCAGCACGTGTAGCTGCCCCTTCCCTAGGATGGAGGGCTTTTTCTTTCTCATTCCCACAGCTGCCATGGGTCTTCATGTGTGCCTTGAGGACAACAGGGTTTGCCTTCCTTCCTCAGCGGCTTTAGTTTTCTGTTCCATTGGGGAGACGGATGCAGGTTTTCTAGTAGGGATGTATCCGTCCTATTCCCCAAAGCCTGCACCTGTGGGTGGCATTCTCCACCCCACGCTTCCTCTTCAGCACCTGGTGAAACCAATCCATGGAAAAGGGTTTGCTAGTGGGGACCAACTCCCCGGTGTCTGTGGCTCCCAGAGCATCTATACCCTCATACTAGCCTACATTTGGCCTCTAGCAATTTACTGAAGAATTTAGGTTAATTATTTTTACCATTTTGTATGGTAGAACATCTTCTTTCTGTGCTCTGCCCTAGGTTACCCGGAGCTCACTTCCATCTCTTCTTAGAGGTCCTTATCTTTCTTTAGATTTATAACTAGTTGGTTACCCTGAGACCGCTGTCTTTCATGGGTTTCAAGAGAAGTTATAATTTTATGAATTATCTGGCTGTAGCTTGTTATTAAAATAGAACCAATTGTGTCACAGATTTCTGCATCCTAAGTCAAGGCTTTTATCCATTAACTTTTTATTTTTATTTATTTTGTTTGAATCCATTTATTGTTGGTCACTTTTATTTAGGTAAGGTGTTTATTGTTTCCTATAAATAAATTTTACAGTTATTTTTTTCTTCAGATTCTTGAATGTGTCAAAATATTTTAATGACCTTATGGCTAAGTATGAAACTTCTAAATTATACTTGTGTTTCCTTGGACATATGCTTCAATATTAAAATGTGCTATTTGGAATGTTGCTATCACTGTGATATTTTCCTTTTGATAAGTGGCATGATTTATTTTTTGGGTGCTCTTTGGATTCTTCTTTATTTTCAAAGATCTTTTCCTTTAATTTCACTATACCATATATTGGTAGTAGTTATTTCATATCATCTTCTTCCTCAAACATACATGCTCTTTCCTGATAATTCTACTTTTTCTATACTTCAAGAAATGCCTTTTTTAAATTTTATGTTTATTTATATTTTCTTTAGCAGTATAAATTATGCATATATCCTATTCTTCACCTGTGTTTCATATATTTAATTTTCCCTATCCATTATTTGTTATCTTTTTGTTAATTTCAATTTAATTGAATTGTGTTATTTTATTTCAAGTATAGCCTTCTTGCCTCATCTATACTTTCATCATTATCAACTGAACTTTTTTTGTTGCTTCTAGGGTAGCATTACTTTTAGTAATGATGTAAAACATTTTTCCATTTATTTTCTAAGTTCAGCACTCACATTCTATCTCCTACCTTTTTTTTGATATCCATTTTTTGAACTAATTCAGTTTTCTATAAGAAATCTGAGTTATGGAAATACTTAATATTTTCTTCTAAACCCTGTGATCATTTTTCTCATATGTTTATCCTCATTCTTTGTATTGTGTCTTTTATACTATTTTTTAATTACATTTATTTTTCTATCCCATAGTTTTCTTTCTAATCATTACTGATTATTTGATGGAGCATTTCTATTAAAATAGATTTTACTGAATTATATGCTGAAAAAGTGGAGGAGGGAGAGAACGCTAGTGGTTACTACCTTCAACTAGGGCTTTCCAATTATGCCCTCTGCTCTGTGTGTGTATCTACTCTCAGTTTTATGCTCTCTTTGTTCAAGAAAACAAGTGGTTGACATCATTCACAATAAAACTTCCAAAATGTTACAACCTCTGTTGCCTTATCAACCAGCTTTTTAACCCATGCTTTAGGTGTGAGTGAGCAAGCTTATAAAAGCTGTTCGACTACAGGCTTTGAGTCATCCCAGCTGTTGCAAAGTTGAGTAGAGGTAGCCCAAGTGCAAATATGTGGGAATAATAATTTTTGTTAAAGCCACTTAGGTTTGGGGTGGTATCTTACACACAATAGGTAATTGGAAGAATCATATCTGGCTAAGGTAAGAGGAGCTGTGTTTCAGTTCTGTTACATATTCCTTAATTTTGGTCTCCATGCAACTGAATTTGGTAGATAATCTTCACACAATCAACTGCAGGAAACAATATATGCTTGTTTCTGATGAAGAGATCCTAATTATATACTTAACTTATACTTGGATACAATGTGACTATGTCATTTGTTAACATTTCACAAATGGTTTGACCTTATGACCACAGTTGTAAGAGAGCTACTACAGTCAGTAGGTAAGTTAGAAAGCCAACCAGAGTCAAATTTAGAAACTAAAAAAAATGATAAGTCTGATAAAGAAAAGTAAACCTAGCCATTTAAAATTTGTTCTCTCACTTTTATTTCTTTGACTATGAATTCACTGGTTTCTTCTCCATATAAATAGAAAATCATTTCTGATATTAGATCTTAGTCATATCTTTCAAACATTTTACTACACTTGATCTTAGCCAAAAGGCCGAGAAGCGATCTTTCAAACATTTTAGAAAGTAGAGAACTTTTTAACTATTACAAAATATCTATTCAAGGATTCTTTCCTTCTGTCTTCTTAAAATATGAGAAACTTTATCTACGATGGCTTTAGAAAGATCCAAATTTTCTGTACATAGAAATATGGAGCAAATTAAGATTAGCCCTCAAGTGGCTAGTATTAATTTTCCAGTATCTCTTCACTGTTCCTCAAGATTCAAAACCTACAGGCTGGTCAATATATCAAACACTATCTTTGGGTAACATAATCTAATAGTCACATGATGATGGCCGCCATTATTTGGGTGACTTCAGAGTTCATTAAATCTAGAGTCAATGTAAATCTCTTCTTATATGTACCCTGGGTGCTCAATAAAATTGAATTTGATATAGACTGTACATGAAAGAGAAGAAGAAAGAAATTTCTTTTGGCAATCACTCAACTGATAAAACAAACGGTTTTGCCAAGATGAGAAACCACAGTGACAGACTGAAGTCAGACGTATGCTCATCATATCAGGATTGTAAATCACACAATCTCAGGCTTATGATCTTCTGTTTCCTCACATTTATCATGCGTCCTTTTCCAATGACATTGTAGCGTCCTGCTTTGTTTTTGCTCTGACATGGTATTTTAATTTTAGAAATCCAGTTTTCCCTGGCGGTCTAGGTATCAATGCTAAAGACATTTTTATTGTTGATATTGGGCCTTTAAATATTCATGACACCTTAGTGACAGCAGTGGAGATAAACTTTTGCTTTTTATTTTTTAACATCTTAGTTATTTGCACGGTAGTAGTATTTAGCCCTAAGCCTCCAAGATACAAGTATCTGTTTTTATGTTGACATAACTAATCATGATTTGTATTCTCTGTAATTCCTAACTGGCAGCCTTGATAACAGAAGCTCAAAGAAGCACAGGGGAAAAAATTCTGAACGTTCAGGAAGGTGCTGACCTTCATTGCTTTAAGGTGAGATTCAACTCACCTTAGTGTTGTTGGAGAATAGGGTTTTGAAGGATCCTTTGTGTTTCATCTGCTCTCCAGGTCTCTCTTTTCTTCCCTAGATAATGAAGATATTAAAAAAAAAGTGAGCTAAACAATGTGTTCCAAATTTATTATATTTATCATTTGGTTAACCAGAAATATCTATTATGTAGCACTCTATTTACTTTTAAACTGAGTGACAGCCAAAGACTCTAATAAACTCTTGAGGTGCTAACAGATTCTTTAGGATATTCTGACTCTATTGAGGATCAACTATAAGCCATTTAACTTTAGTGTTTGAAATACTGCCTTGTGGCTCAATACAAAATGGAAGATTAAGGAAGCTGCAGGCCTGACTGGAGCGGGCAGATGGTGCAACCTCTAATGCCCAATGTCTCACCCATTCCTTTCAATCTTTTTAAGAAACACCACAGTGCACATTATTATGCTCAAAGCATCACTGGTAGTACTCATATAATATCTAGTAGAGCAGGTTGCATAAATAATATCATATTTAGTAGATAAAATAAACCTCTTACTGATGAATAGGGGAACTGAGTTAGTTGATTTCCATAATCCTTTTGGACTGAGCTATAATTGACTGTCTGTCTGTATGTCTGTATGTATGTATGTCTTTGCTTATTCTCATTCTTTATATTTAATAACTGACAGAATCCACTCACATTTAGGACTTAGTATCATTTTGTTCTAAACCTCAGAGTTCCCAGAAAACCCAACATTAAACACCAGACCTTATTGTTTTGAAGAGAGAGTTGGAAGGTTATGTTCTTTGGCATCGTGTTTAATGAGGATTCCTGCACTGCCTGGTACTTACCTCCCAGCACAGTTCAGCAGAGTGTCAAGCTGCTCATGCTCTCATCAGGGTGCAATAACTATCATCCAGATGACAAGAAAACACCTAAGTTTTATACAACATCCCCTCATTCTTGTGCTTCAGTGTCCCCCAGTTGTCCTGGGACATACAGCTGTTGCTTATGAGACTAAGGTCCTTGCCCACCTCTGTTCCCTGGGACACGCCCTTGGTCTCTAGAGAAAGATGATGTGCTCATAATTTAAGTTACTCGATTTGAGTTTTATAGAAATCTGTTTTTACCAACTCTGCTATGGCCGAAACTCTTAGGAAGTCCCTCGATGATATCAAAACCTTACTGTCCTTTCTGAAATGATTACCTGGATCATCGCAGCATCTGAACCTGGCTGGGCTTTGTGACCTGCTGAGCAGTACAGTTCTAGGGCCTCAGGGACGAAGCAGCCATGATTGCTGCCTTTCACCTAGGAATGAGTCACTGAGACTGAACATGAGTCCCTGCCACAGCCACAGCTGTTCTGTGATTCTTGATCTAGTTATAAAGATTTCTGACCTGTCTCTGGGTGAAATACCTGGTCTAGCCCCATCTTCTCTGTGACCTTTTGCCAAGGTTCTGATTGAATAACACCCATAGGGAGATTATCATGAACATGTGCTTCAAAGCTGCCCTACCAATGTGGGCAGGATTGGATGTAGTGAAGAGTCTATTCAAGTGAAAAACAAAAGTTCTTTGTAAATATATTAATTTTAGCCGTGAAAAAGCACCATCTGGCCCCAGAGAGACTCAGCGAAGTCCATACATTATGAATAACTGGTAATTCTATTCTAATATTGCCACCAATCAGTATTGCTAAATGTGATCTCTCATCAAACATAAGCAGAATTATCTCCTAGAGAGCAATTCTTTGATATATTTTTCATGACTATATTTTCCTTGAGAGGATTTATAAGAACAATATACTTCTAAGAAAAATATCTTTACTAAATGTATTTAAATAGAATAGAGTTTAAAATATATTCATGAAAAATATGGAAGTATCTTAGTGAATATATACAAATATCACATATAATTATAATGTGTAAATAAATATCAAATAATTTTAAATTATATATTTTATAACATGTTAATGGTGATTATATTAACAAGAACAATTAATACTCATCATATATTCAATAAATATATTTTTAAGGTGCTCCATCTCCTTGCCTCTCTGTCCCTGTCTGCAGCCACAACCAGAGCGAGCTGGAAGTATGATAAATTAAAATGTTTCATAAAAGGCAACCATAAAAATGTGGAGAAACTCATAAAAAAATGCAGCCATTTTTAAAAAGAAGTTTTTGGGACTTCTAGACTGAACAAAATGGCATGGACTTATTTCTCTCTGTTCCTCCCTGCTAAGTACAACTATAAACTAAAATAATGCAAGAATCAACTAAAAGGAAAGTCTGAAATGTAAGGGGAAGGTAATCTGGTTTGGGACAATCAAGACCTTTGGTATCTAGACTACTGCATTTCAAAGAGTATGGCTTGGCTGACCTCGTGGCGCAACGGCAGCGCGTCTGACTCCAAAGAGTATGGCTTCCTGCAGTCAGATTACAAATATAGTACAGTGTTTATCATTGACCAAAAGATTAAGAATATTGAAAAATAAGAGAATATCCAAAAAAGACTAACAGTAGATCAAAATGTGCCATTATATCCTTTGAAGAAGAGATGAAGGATCCAGAAATGTTTAACAATGCAAGATAGAAGGAGGTACAAACAAGATTTTAGAGTGTTTTCTGTGGCCTGAGAAGAAATAGTACTTGGTCAATAAGAGTAAGTTATAAGGAAACAGATGCAGGTTGCTATAAGGCAGAACTTTCATATATTTAAAAATGTTAAAGATGAAAATTTCTTCGTTAGAAGATAATTGATTTTCTATCAATAAACAGATTCGCCAGAGGACAGATGACCATTGGCCAGCAGCGGTAAGGATGGGTTCATGCATTACCACAATTACCAGACTAAGAAAAGAAATAAATTCTCAAAGAGACAAGGCAACTTTAAGGGAATATCCCATTTTCTGAGTCACTGTGTTGCCTTGGAATGAATCCTAGCTTTTCCCTTCACTCCATCCCTCTCTCTCTCTCTCTCTCTCTCTCTCTCTCTCTCTCTCTCATATATATATATATATATATATATATATATATATATATATATATATATATATATATATATAAAATGTTAGAACAAACAGCACCTGCTATGTAGTCTATGTAGGAAACACTTATTAAATAAGAGCTATAATGATATAATATGTTATAGCATATATTGTATATTTTAACATAAGCATATTAATAATGATGATGATATTATGATGGCCTGATAGTTACTATAATGCTGATGCAAAAATTACATGACAGAAATTACATCAAGAGTTAGGAGGATACTCAGAACTACTGTGTTTATTTATCTTAAAAAATGTAAGATTTGGTCTACAACTGCATTTAGTCTTTCTTAATTTCATTTCACATGCACAAACATTCAAGTATCATTATACCACTGGATTCTCTATCCTGGAGTTAAGCTCAGAGGAAGGGCAGCTGGGAACATGATTCCATCATCCATTAAACTATACAAGGAAATACATTTATTGATATAGACCTATGTAACCAATGTTTTTACCAAAATATTTGATTTGGAAAATTATACTCACCACCTTTGTTAATGAGTATAGGATTTATACTATAAGCTATATGCTAAAATGTAGAATTCTTCCAAATATAATATTAAGCCTTCTTATATTAGTACCTAGAATAAAATGAAAAATTCCAATTACAAGTGTACCTGTTTTATCCCTGTTTATGCTGAACCCTTCATTTTCAGATGCCTGTTTAATTCACATCTTTTCTGACTCTAGACACAACTTGCCCCTTAACTGTCGCCTTGCTGCCTCTTTATAAGGCCCTCCTGTCTGCAGCCCAACTCTGTGCCCTAGTGCCCACCTTTCTGAGATGTCTGTCAAGCTCTAATGACACTTGGCAGAAGTGCATTTAAAATAAACCTCAATTAAATCAGACAAAAAGCTAGCAAAATACTAAAAATAGTATGAGTTATGGGAGAAGTTTACAATTTTCTCTAACAACAGAAGTCATTGTGGGTTCGGTGTGATGTCATAGCCAGTGGAATTTAAAAAAAACTATTAGAATGAATACTATTCCTGAAAGTCAAGAATAGATGATGACTGTCTTTCCTGGTTTTTAAAAATTAGATTTGAAACCAAGTGGGCTCATAAAGAATAATTTTTTGGAAGCACACAGAGGGCTTAAAGATATGCACGTATATGTGTATCTGATTTATATTCAATCAGTGTGTATCATACACTCACAGAATGCTAGTGCTGTGCCAGCTGCCTGTGATTCGAAGATGGACAGTCTTGGCCATCGCTTTCAGCAAGTCCACCGTTTGTACAAGGGAGACAAGCATATAGAGAAATGAGAACAATGCATTGTAAAAAGCAGGGCTGGGGCCAGAAAGGCTAGCAAAACACTCACCTCAGGCATCAAATTGAAGGGGGTATAATGTAGTCACAGTAAATCATATTTTGATGCAATAATTCAAAAGCCAAAACGGATGCAAAAATTCTATGATGAAGAAAATGTCAAAATTTTAAATAAAGCAATTACTATTGCTGATTTTCCCTTTTGCCTCAGGCTCCAATACAGCTCAGCATGATACAGCTCAGAAAGCATGGGACAGACCCAGGGTTGAAAGGGTTTCTAAAGAAGGAACACCTAAAATGGTTAATAGTGAGAGCAAGGTATGACCCATGAAAGCGTTCCCAGAGAAATAGGAAACCTGTTTTGTCATTGGAATCAGTTGTCTTCAGACTGATGGGAGCTGATGGTCATTGACTATGATGCTGGAAAACAGAAAGAAAGATTTAGCAGGACCCATAGATGTTGCCATTTTCTTGAGGATATAAAATAGTGTAACTTATAGCACATTCTTGTGAATGGCTCTAATATGTAATTGCTGTTAAAATACTTATACTGTTTCTCAATAAAATAATTTTATAATTCCAGGCCCTAAGAATCTTGACAGACTGCTGAGTTCATTCATAGCAAGAGAAGAACATTTCCACCCTTGACTTCTTGGCGTCCAGGTAACAGCCAAAATGGTATGTCAGTATGGAGTCTTGTTCCACCTTTGTATGTTTCCTGTTTGGAATATGGGGCACAGAAGGCCTTGAGTGACAATAAAAGAACAATTTAATTGCTTACAGAATGTAGAAAATAGTTGTATTTCAATAAAGGAGTAAAGTTACAACCAAAAGGCTTAGGAGAAGAGCCATCAATAAATCAGTAGGCGTCCGGAAGATACATAACTCTAAGGAAAAGACACACCTCTCCATAGGTGTGCAGGAAGAACATGGTTTGCTTCCATTTCCATTCATTTCCATCTAACATGACAGTTGGGTTTTGCTAATATTTAATATATAGATTGATTTCCATGTACTCCAACATCAACTGGAGTGTATGTGGTATCTTCAAGGAAGATAACAGCTTCTGCAATTCAGAGATAAAAAGCAACACTGCCTTTATCGGTATTCCTATTTTGCAAAGCATTAAAATGTATTCGTTGCCAAGTAAGTGGATTTATGGATTATATTACCTAATTTTTACTAAAAATAATCTTCAGAAAATGAAGTGGCTTAGATACATTCTTGAAAAGAAAATAAGAACTTATAATACTAATAATGTGATTCCTCAGAGATGTCAATTTTACTTCTAGTATAAACTCTTCCTCAGCCACAGTACTCAGTAATAATGGAAAACTAATCAGATTTGACAAAACTAGCCCAAAATTCAAAATACATATTAGGAATGTTATTTCCAATGTAGATTTATACTCACTATTGATAGTGGCAAACTTGTCCAAAGTACATATTTTCCATTTTACAAATTGTGCCATTGTGATATATCTTTTTCAAAGATGGTCATGATGAATCATATATTAAATAAACTGAATTTCAGACTAGATTTTTGAATTGCTGTACCTCAAAGTATTTAAATAAGATTTTCCAAAAATAAATATTGAATCACATTGCTTTCACTGAAATAGGATAAATAACATTTTTAGTGAGATCAAAAAGTTTGGTACCATTAAAAATTAAAATATATCTTATAATGTACTATATTCATTCTATCCCTTATTAATGTCTATTTCTGCATGCTTTATGATGTGCATATTATGTTAGTAAAACAATATTGGCATATGATTTATAAATAGCTATACACTGGGTTGAATAAAAAGCTCTTAAAATTTTTATTGGTACATGACTGATCAAAACAGTCTAAAGAAACAATTGCCCTACACATTTAGTGCAGGCCACTTAGGAGAGTGGTTAGACAGAACAGGACAAGCTTATTTTATTGCAACATCTGAACTGATTCTTAACAAGTCTATGGTCCAGCTGGTTCTGGGACAAGATAGAAGCCAGAATAATTGGAAGATCCCACCCCTAGAAAGAGAAGGCAGAGTCGCGAGATGAGAACTAGGAAGACAAAAACCACAAAAAGGGCTACAGTCATCAGTGCTCAGAAGTTCCAGGAACCTTTACCAGTACACTTTTTTGTGCTTGTCTTACTTTTTTGGGAAGGAGACTGTTTTCAATAGGGGCTTTTTACACAAGATAATAGGGGTCATCTAAATAGACAGATTTTCTTAAAACTGGGTTGCTGAGACATTTATCTTTGCTGCAGCTGTTAAAGACAAACAGTATAGTATTGATGTGCTAACACAACTCTCTCATTTGTAAACTACGCACTGAACAGCTAACACTTACTCCAGCATTCCATACCTGTGCCACAGGTGAACGCGGATTATCTCCCCTATAGATTTTAAAACCATAGACAATATCTAAGTTATTGGTTTGTTTGTTTAAGGGAAAAATACTGGGACTAAGGAAGCTAGTTTGTTTTGATTTTAAAATTTTGAATATTGCATTGAAACTATGGTTCTCAACCATAAGCAATATTACCTCCCCCAAGTCTTATCTGTGAAAATATTTGGCAACATCTGGAGAGATCTGGTTATCACAACTCACGGGGCTGGGGATGCTATCAGCATGTAATGGGTAGAGGCCAAGGATGCTGCTAAGACATCCTGCAATGCACAGGACAGCCCCCAGCAACAAAGAATTAACTGGCCCCAAATGTCAATAGTGCTGTGTTGAGAAACTCTGCATTAAAGGAATCATCCTGTCTATCCATATTTATTTCTTGGGTTCAGGAAAAATATTTCTTGATATAATTATTTAATTGGAAAACTATTTTTAAATAGCCTTTTTCAATTACTTTTTAGATCAGCTTTGCATTTTCTCTCTCTTCTATAATGTCTTTGGTCCTATAAAACATTGTGTACAAAGGCATTTTTAGTCCTAATTTTATTACCATTTTAGTGTTATTATATTTGTTCTAGTTAAATATCTTTTCCCTTTATCTAGTATAACCATAGCAGCTGAGCAATTGCTGCTACTTTTCTTTTCAATCTACTTTGTTTATTAATCCGAGTAACTATTAAACACTGTGGGGATGCATTGAGGAGGAAGTGCTTTGTGATACACATTCTCACTTAAAAATTACCATTCTCCACATGAATAAATAAATTTCCAAGCAAGTGACTTAGCTATTTATTTAGTCTTCTTCACTGCATTTTTCTTATATGGTTTCTTTCTCTGCTGAAAAGTGGCAATGCCCTATCGTATTTGATTCATTTGAAATTTTTTCCTCAGAGCATTAAATCCCCATCCACATGCCTTTGTGAGACTCAAGCTACTTCAATGAAAACCCTGCTTTTCTTCATTGCTCCGAATAGTTAGCTTTCCACACCGAAATTCATTCTCTACCTCGTATTAACAATATGATAAAAATTAAGTCACTGAGGCAAAAAGTTCTTTGCTTTGTTCAGAAATCCATCTGCAATGTGAAATGTTGACTTGAGAAAAAAACATATTGACAAAGATATAGAAAAAAATCAATTTAACAGGATAATAAGGTGACACTAATAAAAGACATTTTAAAATAGAAATAACACAAACATTGGATTTGTAGCAGATAAAATTTCTCAACGTATGAGAAGTGGAACTAATATTCTATAACCTTAGATGATATAAAACCATATTTATTTTTTAAATAATTGAAGAACTAGTAGGTAAGTCTATAAATGCCA
Organism: Hipposideros armiger; assembly: GCF_001890085.2. Taxonomy (NCBI): domain Eukaryota; kingdom Metazoa; phylum Chordata; class Mammalia; order Chiroptera; family Hipposideridae; genus Hipposideros; species Hipposideros armiger. The sequence goes on from NW_017731628.1 coordinate 2,209,658, forward strand.
GATTTAAGATGAAAATAACTCTAAAACTTAAAGATCACTTGAAACACACCTATTGATATATGAAGCACTTATTGGAAAACAAAATCGAAAGAACGGTATGAATAATTTAGGGCAATAAAATGAGGTAAATATTGAGAAAGCATTTTTGAAGAGTACCATCCCCAATATGTACACACAAACACGAAAAGTATAGCTTAGAAGAAAATAAAGCAGAAAAGTAACAGCAGATGTACAAAAGGCACACAGATTTTTTTCTTAATGAAATGATAAAGTATATAAACAAAAACAAAAGATTATCAGAAAAGTTTTACATTTTTAATAGAAGTTAATTCTTTAGGATCATCATAAAATGAAAATCATCAAAACCTTCACATGTTAAAGTAGGCATCTAAGTAAATAGCACCATACTTATTTCTAGTGTTCTTTAAGTGATTGATGATACACTCACTGGTTTAGTATTTGTTTTATGACAACTCTATGGAAGATGGAGAAATGACCCGTGTTGTTGAGGGATTCAGCCCAGGATCTCGCCTGTGCTGGGTCCATGGACAATTAATTAATGGTTATGGATATTCAAAGGCACGGAGACTCCCAGCTAGGGGAGGCTTCCTGGAACGGTTAGACCTTAGCTAACAGGTAGAATATAGACATGCAGTGAATAGGGGAGACATTTCAGAGTGGAGGAAATAGCACAAACAAAAGAGAAATCATGGTAAGAATGTAGTAACAGTAAAAATATTTAGTGTGGTTTCAGGCATATGCAAAGGAGTAGCAGGAAATAAAACTGTTTAGGTATTTAGGTAGTTCAGTAGCGTGTCGTTTCTTAAAACCTACTGACAGAAGGAAAGTCAGCTGACCTTTATGTACTGGTTAATGTTATGAAGTTTGTTAGGCCTCTAACACATAATGAAATGGTAAGAACTGATTTTTTTTTTCTCCTCTCTGTAAACAATCGGTACAAAGACCTGGGACCCTATGGTAAAACTCCATTGTAAAACAATTTGATTCCACAAGGGGGGGGGCGGGGAAAACATCCTCACAAGGACCCCAAAACAATAACAGGCTGTTTGGCTCCACGGGCAAATTACTCATTATGGAGGAAAAGTCATCTAGATCGTGTTACATTAAAGAGCTCTTTTTATCTACATTTATTTATATATTGATGATGTCTCCCTCACTTAGCGATGAAACCATTAGAGTCAACTTAGTAAGACATGCACTTATTCATTTTCAGTGGTGGTGTCGAGCTCATACTAATTATTCTCTTACTTTTCCCCATATTTTTTTGATCCAGGATGTTTCATTGTCTACTAAAATATGAACGTAGATGCAAAAATCCTAAGAACAACATTAACAAACCAAATCTGTTACATACGCCAGTATAATATATCACAAACAAGTGAATTTATTCCAGGAAAGGAAATGTAGTTTATCATTCAAAAATCAATTAATGCAATTTATCACATTAATTTAAAGTGTAGAAGTACATAAACAATTCTATAGGTGCAAAAAAAGCACTGGACGTTCTCAACACCAATTTATGATTTAAGAATATCCACCAGCAAATCATGAATGAAAAGGGACTTCCTTAATTTTATAAGGAAAAGCTACAACAATAATCATTCCTGGTGGTGACATATGGAAAACCCTTACCCTTGTGGTTGAAAATGAGACAAAAAGGCCCACTATTACTGCTTCTAGTAAGCACCATACTAAAGCTCCTAGCAAGTCCAATAAGGCAATTAAAAAAGAATGCAATAATTGTATATAAATTTAAAAAGAAAGAAATGAAAGTGCCATAAAACATCATGATTGTGTTAGAAGAAAAAAAGTACAGAAAATTACTTTAATTTATAAACATATTTAGCAAGTTTGCTTTATGTGAGGTCAATATACAAAAATAATTTGTTGGGCACTTCTCACCCAATTATTGGCATGTGTATATCCTTTATTAGCTCACCCAGTCTAATGCCTATTTATTAAAAAGCTGTTTTCTGTATTTTTCTTATTTTTTGTAGGTTTTTAATCTCTTCTGAATGCAAATCTTTTGTCTTGTATTTGGTCTAATTTGTTCATTGTAATTGCTTATGAACTTTTTCCTTACCCCAAAACCATGACGATAGTCTTTTTTCCCCTAAACGCCTTATTGTTATAACATTCACATTCTGATCAATAAACCACCTTGAACTGAATTTTGAGTGTGCTGTAGAGATGAAGATTAATTTTGTTCCCATTCAGTTTATCTAAGTGACTCAGTACCATTTATTGGAAAAATACATTTTCTCCACTATTTAACCGTCACTTTTTCCATAAGCAAGGGTGCATACATTTCAAGATCTGAGGGTAATTTTGCCAGTATCACACTGTCTTAATTGCTATAACTTTGTAATGTCTGCATTATACATGGTACCTTAAGGCATACCTTCTTGTCCATCTTGTCAAAGCTTGTTAAGATATTCTAGGTCCATTTTCTTGAATTTTCATTTTTAGTCAAATTACCAATTTCAATAAAAAACTGTTGGGAGCATAATCGAGATGGCAGTGACCCTGTACTTTAATGTGATAAGAATAGGCAACTTTATAATAGTATTGATTCTTCCAAGCAATAAAAATGGCATATAGGTATTCTTTAATCAGAACAATGTTATGTACGGAATTTTTGCACTATTCAACTAAACACTGTTGATAAAGCTGTAGTAGCCAAGGTAACATGGTATTGGCAGAAAAATATATGTAATGAACAATGGAACAGAATAGAGGTCCCAGAACAAGACCCACATACGCGTAAATATAGTCAACTGACCTTGGACACAAGTACAAAGGCAAGAAACACAATGGAGCAAATACAGTCTCTTCAACAAATGGCACTGGAACGCCTGGACAATCATATGCAAAAAGAATCAGTGTAGACACAGACCTTATTCCCTTCACAAAAATTAACTCAAAATGGATCACAAACCTAAATGTAAAATGCAAAACTGTAAAACCCCTAGGAGCTGACAGGAGAAAACCTAGATGACTTTTTAGATTATCCCTCAACTCACTTGAGTCAAATATATTTCTGAGGATGTGGGCTCAAAATTAAACTGAGAGTTTATTGTTGCGGAAAACAAGTCTAATGGTGAAATAACCAAAAATAAGAAAGGTGAAATAAATAAGGACAATAACTTATATCAATTAAATGGTGTATCAATATGCATTGAACAGGTAGAAAGAGTAATTTAAAGTATAACAAGATATTTTAAATATATGATTCTGAACCCTGAATATATTTTATTTTTTTTAATATGGAAAGTTAAATTTTACTTGAAAAGTAAATCAACAATCTATTAATATTTTTGGCATCTAATTCTTCAACTAAGCTAGAAAATAAAGCCATGTTAAAAGTTACCTATAGAGGTGAAATCAAATCCGTCAATCTGATTTACTCTCCTAATAACTTGCATTTGAAGACAGCTGTGGGTTTTATTTTTCTTTAATATTGCACTTGCATTATTTCATACCCACATTTAGGTTCCACCTATAGCATAAATGTTAATGGTTAAGTTAATGTAATTCATAGTCTGGGTCAAAAACTATAACAATAATGCTGATTCAAATTTTAGATTTTATAAGGGAATTTAGAGGTCCATAAATTCAACTTTATGCCTGTATTTCTAATCTCTTGCACTCAACTTCTAAAATATTCCCTCAAATTGAGTGGTGACCCTGAATCTCTACCACAGATCACTTGGAATTAGAATTACCTACCTCATTCTGTCATTCTTACAACATTTTGAATTTGGAGGAAATAACTGACATCATGGATACAAAAAAATCATGAACCTTTGTCCCCTTCAGCTATTTTCTCTTTAGTACTTGAATCAGGAAGTTTGGAAATTGAATAATGCTCAGAATGTGTCCTTTGACTATTTAATTGTTAGAACTGAGAATAGTTGATTTTAGATTACAAAATGCTTTGGATTCCAAAATGGATTACAGATGCTTTCAAATATGGACGTTCCTTGAAACTCCAGACCCAGGCTTTAAATTGTACTTAAATTCTAATCCAGCACCGGCATTCTTTCCGTTGTCGAGCCTTGACTATGGTGTATGAGCTAGACACTGTGCCACTTAACAATATGAATGAATAACTGATATTTATATAGCATCCTACAAAATGTCAGTCATCCTGGTGTTGAAACTGATATGAGTCAGCGAGTCTTACATGAAAATGTTAAGTATATTTCAGTTGTAAATAAGTTATAGGGTTTCCAGAAGAGAGGTAAACTCTTGGTCAATTCAGTAAATATGTAAGGAACTTCATAGAGAAATCATTTCAATTCCAAATTTCAGAATCTGGAGGCCATCTCTGATTATCTGTCATGTGGGAGACCTTCACCTGCCTTAGAAGTTTAGCTGAGAAAGAAGATTGTGATATTTTCCAACGCTACTCAGAAAATAAATTTAAATAAATAAGTAAAGGAATGAATGAACAAACAAATGAAAGAATGAATAAGTAAATTGCTGAAGTAATAAAGAGGCTGAAGTGGCCTGGTACATCAGTGATACAGTTAAGCACCTGCCTCGTGGTCAACTCAGTGTACTTCAGTGCAATGATTTCTGTGGAATCAGGCGAACACGACATAAGGTAATTTATTATTCTGGCACACCCTCGTCTTTTGAGGGCGTCACCTGCCCCTGTGTTTGTAAAGAGCTAAATAGCAGAAAAGAGGACCTGGCCAAGTTGTAAACGAGCTGTAGCATCAAGGGGATAGATGCAAGAGATTCAATTTATTTTGAATCTAACATTATCCAGAGGAGTTACTAGTTCACGTTGACACAAAAACAGGTTACAAAAATACTGGGAAAAAAATATGCTGTGGGAGCTGCACATGAAAGACTGAAAGAAGCAAATACAGCAGAAGTATGAGCCTTTAAGGATCTCATTCTTGTGCCCGCCAGAGGTTCAGCATTTTTTAAGAAAAGTCTCTTGACACTTTCATGAGGGTAGAAGATAAAATGTTGCTTTCCACTACCATGCACACATCTTACTGGAAGACAATGTAACGATAACCTGGGGTTACGTTCCTTGCTTTAAAAACCTTTCTTGGCTTCTATCTGAAGATTTTCAGGCTGACAAAGGATTTGGACCTATATCTCTATTCTGTTGTAAAGACTATCAGGTCCCATTAAGTTATTCTTTCTGCATTTAAAAAACACTTGTAAAGCTGTATGTCAGTGTCTTAAATATTCATATCCTTGCTAACAAGGCTGCTTCTGTACACTCTTTCTCCTACAAAGTTTCATTTTATTTTTACTATAGATTATTCTCCTATTTTAAACATATTCTTTAGTTGTCTGGGTGCCTGCTTTTTCTTGGTACTTTATATTTTCTTATTCTTTCTTTGTAGTGTTATCATATTTGTTTTGTGTTTTTGTCTAAATATGTTGCTTCAAGCCTATAGAAACTTTTTAAAAATTATGTACAATAGAAAAAATACTTAAAAAAACATTTTCAGATACATATCTGTATCGTGTAAATATTGTTCTAGAACAGGGGTCGCCAAACTGTGGCTTGCAAGCCACATGCTGCTCTTTGGGTACATGTGGCTCTGAAGTAAAATTGAAAATGAAAATAAAACCATCATAGTTTCATTTATACAACTTTTAAAGGACATTATTCACATAATGGTGATTTCATTTGTTTTATGGCTCTCGAATAATATTTAAATTGCTGTGAGGGACAGGATTGGCTCTTCTGTCTCAAAAGTTTGCGGACCCCTATTCTAGAGGCTTCCTTCTCCCCACCCTTTATCCCCTTTGAAGAAATGATTTTCTGGGTTTCAGTGAATATTCTCTAAAACAAGGAAGTCACTTTTCAGCTTTGACTAACAAATGAGATTGTCTGTTTGTTTGTTTAAATTGGTAGCATGACAATGAGCTTGAAAACCAGCTTTGTCAAGGGATTTTCTTTGGCATTTCAGAACTCAGCCCGTCAGGTGCAGATAATACAGGTATTATCCGTAACACATATTTTCCCATGACAACTCGCACTTGAGGCTTGCTGCATTGGGTACCAGGGACAAAAGGCAGCAGGACTCAAACTGCTCCATCTTGATTGGAGCAGAGAAAGAGAAAAAGGGAGAGGCACAGGGGTTTAGGTCCTTTTCTACCCGAACTGGTCCAGAATGAGGTATGTGAGAAACCATCTGAATGTTCAAACGTATCACATGGCTTAGCCGAATTATGGTACTTCCAAGTGTAATATTATGCACTCATTAAGAATGATGGCAGTAGTTGTGTTTACTGATAAAAACAAGCTTGGCTGAAAATGACATTTAATGTGAAGATGTAAGGGAGTCTTTAGAATTCAACTGTGAATGTACTGGGTTGTCGGAAAAGTCATGACACATTTTTGCAATGAAAAACATAGAAAAAAATATATCATCACTTTTCCAGCAACCCAATAATATTTAGGCTCAGGGGAGTTGGGTTGTTGTCAAGTAACTACTCTCCTCTTCTCTCTCTCTCCCTCTCTCTCTGTCTCTCTCTCATTGGTTTTTCAGTTCGTTTACCTACTTACATCTTCTCCTTAAACATTGGCTTCAGCCGCCAAATGTTTCCATGTTTTTCAAATGAATGCCTATGTCCAAATTCTCATAATTTTTAAGTGTCTGGTTTGTCTATCATAGATCAGAAGTTCATAATTAATCCAATAAGTGGTAGCTTCAGGATACAAGGAGTCAAAGAGGACATAAATTGCCTATTTCAGCGTCATGGGAAGGATAAGATTTTTATGACAGGAATGTAAGAAAGGAAATGATTTATATTTCTAGAATAAGCTGATATGCAAAAACAAGAAAAAACTCTTCAATAAGGTTGGGAAATCCTAAGTTCACCAACATTAAGCAGGTTTTTTTAAAATATAGGGCTACTTAGAAGCTTTGCTATATAACTAATCACTATAAATATTCAAATTGCTGATGTAATATACCAAATTAAATTGTCTAAAGAACTATCTTTTGCTTGTTTTTAAGAGCAAGTCATTGTCTATTTTTTGTAACACATTTTAAAACTTATAGGTCCATTTTGGAAAGGAATAATGTTTAAAAGAGCATCTTTTCATTTTTATTTAAATGAATATATTTAAATGTTAATATGCTATTCATTTGTTCATACATTTGAAATCTATTCAAGGCCTACTATGTGACAAGCATTGTGCTAATACCGGGAAGAAAAAGTCTAAAGTTCACAGAGAAAATTGGCAATATTCATAGATTCTACCTCCGGGTAGTGTTTTCATGCATAAAATTTTTTTCTTTACTTAATATTTTGCTTATCAACATTTTCTTCTTCACTGAACTATACTTTGTATTTGAGAAAATGATAAAATAAGTTTCTAAACCAAGTCACCCAAATAAAAAGACGCTTCAGGAGGCATTCCATTTCCACCATTAGTTATGATATTGATACATCAGAGGCCACTTAGTCAGAGACCCACTGAGGATGGAAATACACGTTTAGAATCATCATGTGAACTTCTGTGGTGTTGATATATATATTTGTAGGTCTATTCTCATCCAAGAGTCAAACTGTCTCCATAAACCACTCAAACCTACTTTACTGAAAATCCCCTAATTTGAGTGAGGCTTAAGTGCACTGAGAATTAAAGAAAGCGATAGTGTTTGTATTTTTACCATGAAATGATCTCTACTTTGAAGAAGGGTCAAAGTCCTTTTCACTTACAACCTGATAAAGGGACTTAAGCAACAAAGACGTTACATTATTTTGTTCAGGAGCTAAATCAATCATTCCTCTTCCACGTACAGAGAAAGGCTGTACTTCCTGCACCTTAAAAATAGGTGACTATGTGGCATGTGTGGGCCAATGACAACGTGAGCGTTGTGATGGGCATTACCTCCTGGTGGGAGCCTTAGGAACCAGCATGCTTTGTCCTTGCTTTCTTTTCCCCTTGGCCATGATGGCCGTGTGATCAGCCCGGTTTCAGATGGAAAGTCATTACGGAGCATGAGCAAAAACTAATCCTTCGTTATGTTCAACTATCGAGACTTTAAAGGGTGTACATCACTGTAGCACCGCTTTGCCCCCCCCCCCGACTGACACACAGTTAATTTTATATTAATAAAGACACCATAATACAGTCTTCATAGGGTCAAGAGTACAGGCTCTGGAATCGTACGTTATAGGTAAATCACAGCTTAACAATCATTTTTGTGTGTTACCTTTGGCAAGCTACATACCCTTCCCTTTGCCTCGTTTTCCTCAAAGGGAAACCATAATGCCTTTCTTTATAAGGTTCTCGGGGAGTAAACGTGATAATATACATATGGAAATAAATGAAGACGACCCACGTGAGAACAGGCAAAGGCTATTTATGCAGAGGTCGCTACAGCAAGGGAGTCAGCCACCATCCCTTGGATTTGGCAGAGACGCAAAGGCAGGCGGAAGAGTGGAAAAGCGTTATCATGAAAGTAGAGAAGATTTCAGGTATGCCCAGATTGGATGGTGCTGGCTGGGGAAGCTGGAGGCAGGTGAACAGGAAGTGGGGCGCCCTGTGTGATGAGGGGAGCATACTGGCTTTCTCCAGTCATTCCAGAATTGGAAGGAGAGGTAAAACACAGGAGATAAGCTGGCAGTTGCTGATGAAGTCCTGACTGTTTGGGACTGATTGCTACAGAGATTAAGGTTTGGCTTCCCAGACGCATTGCTGCAGACTAGGGGTCAGGGTTCTATTCTCATATGGCCGGGCCACTGTCCATTTGTATATTCAGTCTCTCCCATGTGAGAGCTGCATTGTAAATTATTTTGCACCCTACCTGGCAATAGTGAAATCAATAAACAATACCTGTTATTTCTATTATAATTCATATCATTCTATGCTAAAAAACACTTGTTAAAATGTATTCTATTGGCTATTCCTTTTTATTTGAACTGACCTTTAGCTTCTCCCAGCCATAGCTACATTTCAACTTGACAGAGTCTTCACCAAGTATTTTATTATAAATTAAAATGAGGATATTCTAAGTGAAAGAGAACGTAAGAGAAGCCCCTTTCCTCTGGGACATCAGTTTCTCATTAGCTGGGGTTTTCATCTTCCTGGAAATTGCATATGATGGCTGTTACTTGGAAGCAAAGGAGCTAAATTAAATAAAGCTATTTCTAATGAAACTCAGGACATCTTGATGGTAAATGAACAAGAAGCTCACGTTAGGGAATTAGAGTGAAGCTGAGGATCACAGAAAGTCTGACATTACAGAACCTAGGTTTTGTTCCTGGAGCTACAGGCGGCCTGCAAGAGTTGCTGTACTTTTTAGAAAAATATACTATGTCAGACACTGCCTATAAAATTCTCTGTTACAAAAAAATGTACAGAAATTAAAGGAGCAATATGGCAAACATTCATGGACTACCAAATTTAAGAAAATAGTAATATTATGCTGTATTGGCTTCAAATATTTTCAAAATACAAGAATAAGTCATAGTTCCCCAAGTACATTTTACAATTCTTCTCAAACATACTCAGCTTCGTTACAGCTGAGATGTAATCAATAATCAGAAAGTAACCACTTATCAGTATATATTTTTATACTTTACTACATCTTTATTTATTCATACCGAATATGTAGTATCGTTTTTATAAAATACGTTAATAATAAATAACAACAAACATTTTGTACTCTAAAATGTTACTTAATTCGCTCACCCTTAAATTAAATGTTCGTATATGGAAATATAACAAATTCATTTTAATTGCTTTTCACTCAAGTAATGTTTGAATGTTCTAAAAATGTATCTATTCAATTAATAAAAAATGCTTCAAAACTTTTATTTTTACTAACAGTCCTGCAGTTAACAACTTACTACCCTTCTCTGGGCACACGTGGTAGAACTTAACTTTGGAAAAACTAGATGGTGGAATTACGTACATGTTATCACCATCACATGTTGCCAACGTGCTTCCCAAACTATTTGCATGCGTTTACCTTCCACCAGCTGTATCAGAGACTTTATTTCTCTGTACCCTAACACTTAGTTACGCTTCTTATATTTTGCCAGTGTAATGCATATGTGATAGGATATTGCTATTTATTTTACATTTGATCAGTTACAACTATTTAAATCTATTTTCTTTCTGTTGTTCTGATGGGATTTTTATTTTTCTATCCCCTGTCGCAGTCATTCTGCTACCCAGTTTTTGTTGTTATTAGTTATTGAATTTTTAGTTCTCAGCTTCTATTTGGTTCTTCTTTACATCTCCAATTTCTTTGCTGTGATTTTCTAATTTCTCATCTATGTTGTAAGAATGCTCATAGTTGCTCGTTGGGGCATTTTTATTTTATTTTTATTTTATTTTTATTTTAGCTGCTTAAAATTCCTGTTTGACAACTTCAACATCCATGTGATCTCAGTCTTGGCATCTGTTGATGGTAGTTGCTCAAATGACTTGGGATTTTCCTGGTTTTGGTGTGACCAGTAATTTTGGACTGTATTCTGGACATTTTGACAATTGTATTCTAAGACTCTGGGTTCCTATTTAAACCTTCTATTTGAGTAGATAGTCAACCTTTTGGGTTCAGAAGTTCGGGCTCGTTTGTGTTGGGCTGTGCTTCAGATGTCCATTTCATGTATAAAATCTCTGCCGTGCTCTTCTGGCCTGCCTCAGCTGCATGTTGTTCAGATGACAGGACTTCCTCCCACAGTCTCCGTAGCACTGATTAGGAGTGGGCTTGTCAGGTTCCACTGGGGAGCGGTGCCACCTTGTAACTGCAGGGGCCAAAGGCTCTGTGGGCAAAGGGCACCCACCGTGACAGGTGGGGGTGACTGGGAGTCAGAGGTCCACTCACAGGCTCTGCTAGGAGGGCTGCCTCTTGGTAACTGGAGAGGAGAGAGAAGGTGGCAAACAGTTCTGTTCATTCAGTGCCTGTTGCGATGGAAGGTACACATGACTTTTCATGGTGACTGTCTTGAGAACAGAAAGAAGGAAGTAGCCCACAGAGCTGCCCTTTTCCTGGTCCTTTGTCCAGATAGAGTGGACTTTTCTTGATGCTTTTTTAGGTTGTACTAGTTGGATGTTGAGGCTGCAAGCTTCCCTAGCATTTGGTCTGGGATATATAGTAGACAAGTAAAAATCCCAAGGAACCCATCACTGGATTTTGACTCAAGTCCCAAGCTCATTAGCCAACCTACCTTGTGTGCTCCGCCTTTCAGAGTCACCTAGTAGGTCATTTATGAACTTAGCCTAGGGATTTTTGTAATTAGCAGGAGAGGTAAAATGAAATGTCTGTCTTCCATCTTGTCTTGTTCATCATTTAGTTTTTATGTGCTAGTTCAACATACAAACTTATTTGTCTTGTCTCTGGAATAAAAGCACACTTTTTCTACCTGGAATCTTTGTATTAATCTTTCCCAATTTCTTTCCACCAATTATGGAAAAGACAATTTTCCAATTCAAAGAAAAAGTTGGTACCAGTTCTGCGTCAAGCTTTGGGAAGCTCTATAACTTGAGCCATCATTTTGAACCTCTTTGTTAAATGTCTTAAATTAGAATCGAGAGTTTTCTTGATTCCATGTTCTCAAATCAAATAGCCATGAACTGACAAATTGAATACTTGTAGCAAAGGACCACCTGCTGAAATATTAATACTTAGCATGCCACTCCTTATGCCCAAAGAGCCAAGTATCAATTTATTGAGGTCACACAGTCTGAGCTGTTATTCACTTTACTGGTAAATTGAAAGGTAGTGATAATATTCAGTCATTGGTTGATGGACACTCCTATCATTGTAAATAAAGAGAAACCTGAAAAATGACATGTCTGAACAATTTTGTCATAGAATATTGACCATTTATCCCTCAAGTCATATCTGAATTCTCTGTAGCCATTGATCCGAGTGTATATCAAGCTGTTATTTCACTGTTCTGGAAACCAAGAGATACACATTCTTTGCTCTCTAGGAGATTACAATTTTCAGTGTGTGATAAGTTTTATTTTAGATGTTGAACTAATATCATTTAAATATTTTTTGATACAGAATGGATGAATGGTGATAACATCTTAAGAGGTTATCTATAAAATGATAAACAATATTGGGGTATTAAATATGTATCCTCTGATCATTAATTTCTAGTTGTAATAAAAAGAGATTAAGGAAATCCAAATGATACATATATACAATCTTGAATTTTGTTTGCCTCATCGAAGGCAAATGACTAACTTCAGGTGTCTCAGAATTTTACTATGATTTTAGATTCCAACCAGCCCAAAAAATGTGTATCAACTTGCTTTCTTTCAATAGTTTTGCTTCTGAATGTTCATTTTCACATTTATAATAGAGCTTGAATGGGACCAGGAGCTGGAAAGCAGATCAAAACATTAGTTGTTTATGGTCTCTAGAAGTCAAGATGGTTATGTCTCATAATATACCAGCAAGCCTGTTAAAAATATATAAAATAAGAGCTGATACAAACCTCTTACAAAAACTTTATGTCATACACATGAATAGAGAAATTAAAAACATACTCAGATCCTAAAAATAGCATAGGAACACTGAACAGTATGTTTTAATTCCTTCTATATGTTTTTCTATGGTAAATACACTTTGCAACAAGAGGACTTTGGAGGGCTGGGAGTCGTTGATTTAGTAGGGCTGCCACATACATTGTGCAGACTGTA
>NW_017731628.1:2227017-2229156 GCF_001890085.2 Hipposideros armiger
TTTTTAATTATTGTATTTATTGGCTGCATGGCATTTCCTCAAATTTGTATATATCATGTATGTTGCCAGAACTTAAAAAATAGTTCATAAATCTTTAACAGTTGAGGACAATATTTTAGATAGTGTGGCACTAGCCAACTGTTATGTTTGTGTCCCCTCAAAATCCATATGTCGAAGTCCTGATCTCCAATATGATAGTATTTGGATGAGGGAGGGCTTTGGAAGGTAATTAGGGTGAGATGAAGTCATTAGGGTGGCGCCTCCGTGATAGGATTTGTGCCCTATAAGGAGAGTAAGACCAGAGCTCCATCACATGATGGAGAGACATCATGTGAGGATACAGTAAGAAGGCAGCCATCTGCAAATCAGGAAGAGAGCCGTCACCAGACACTGAATCTGCTGGCACCTTGATCTTGGACTTCCATCCTTGAGAACTGACAGAAAAAGATGTTTGTTGTTGAATTCATTGCATCCATGGTTTTCTGTTAGAGTAGCCTGAACTAAGACACCAACATAATGTGTGTAGATTCTTAGTTGCTTTGCATTCATTGTCACATGTAAGATAAGCTATCACTGGCTATAAGCATGCTTGAGTTATTGTTTGGTTTTACCAAATTTGTATACAAAAGGTTTGTTTCTATATGCCCTGTCTCCAGAATTATGTGAGTACCAATTTTACCATGATATCCCTGGTATTATATTTTTAGAAGGTATGTAGATTATGCTAATTTAAAAAGTATAAAATAACTTAATCCCTCGTAACTAAAATATATTTGTATTTTATAGAGAGATGATTTCAATTTGAAATGTCAGCCAATATTTTGAAAGGGAAATTTTAGCTAAAAACAATCTAGAGACTGCTATCCAAGAATACAGATTAAGTGTTTAAAATTGAAAAACCAAAACACAGTTTGAAATGAAATTCCTTACTGATAGGTCACTCCTCTGCATTTTTTCACCGTTAACTGCATACTTAGGCAAGAAACACCTCAACTCTGCAGTACAAATGATAAACCGATAAATAGCCCCAAATGAAAGCTCCAAAGGATGAGGATGGTCATCTCTAGCTGGTATTAGGATTAGAAGGAAAATACAGTGTTTGAGAAGAGTAAGCTATATTTAATGAACTCTGGTGTCATTAAAATGTACATTCATGGTAAATGATGGTCTTNAACGAGAAAGGCAAGATCCCTGTCACCAGGTAACGTTGAGTCAAGTGGTTCTGAGAGGTCTTCCTTCCCCTTTAAAATACTGTGTATCAATTTAAATAAAAGCCAGTTTCAGTGCTAGTTCTGTTAGCAAGGTTTATAGAAAAAGCAAACATCAGGAAAGGCGGGGAAAGACTATCATTCATGTTGTCTTTAACTAAAAAAGAAAAACAAAATGGAGTCTGTTAGCGATCCCAGCCGAAAGAAATGGGGGGAATGGTTGCACAGAAGGAATGAGGGGGAGTTGCTGCTGCAGTACCAGAAAGACGTTTAAGATTCAAAGAAAATAAGCTCCTTTTCTTTTTTCATTGTTTAGACAACTACTGCTGAGCACTCGTCACTGCCAAAACCATTTCTAGGCCTCAGGGATACAGTGTGGAGGCAAGATGGGCAAAATTCTTGACAGAACATACCTTTTAGTCATCATTCGGAAAAGGTTACCTCACTTTCCGACTACTTTTCCCAAGGTTGTGGCCAGAAGAACAATTTTTCTGCAAGTGGAAAACTGAGTGGAGTCTTTGTGGGGTAAGAAATTAATGCTTCCCCTGTTTTTCTCCCAATTTCTACTTGACTAATAGAGAGACCCTTGCTACAGAAAGTGTCATCCTCAGATCACCAGCACAGACATCACTTGGGAGTTTGCACAATGCAAGAATCTCTTATGCTACCCACACCTACTGAGTCATAATTTGCATTTTAACAAGATCCCCAGGTGATTCATCTGCACATTAAAGCTTGAGGAGCAATGGTTTAAAAATAATGAATTCTTAAAAAGAAAAACATTACCCACAATTTTATCTTCTTAAATAGATCAAAAGCTTATTTTTTCTACCTTTTAAATCCCTGCCCATATCCACACATACTTTATATACAGCCTTAGCCAGAGTTCATAAAATTTCATTTTTTTTCAAAGTTATTATTTACTGATAAG
>NW_017731628.1:2232371-2234831 GCF_001890085.2 Hipposideros armiger
TGTGTCCATTTGTCATGTGTTTGCTTTTGCAACAAAGTGAAGTAGAGCCAACTGTTTGCATTCATAGATTGCAATCTTTGGCCTTCTAATTGAAAAATGGTGACTTTTTAAAAAAAAAACTAGCATAACTTGGGTGTGTAGTAACTAATGCTATGGTTAAAATGGTTTATGTTTAATTGACTTTAAATACAATAAACTCATGCAATATAATAGCTACATAATTTTTTTAGCCATCTGGTATTCGTTAAATTATACTCTTTTTATAAATGTGTAATGGAATAAGGAAAGTCACAAAACATTTGTAAAATCATTTTTGTGTCAAATTAACTTAAATTTAGAAAGCTATAATTTTCATACATTTTTATGGTCTGAAATTAAATAAAATAAGCTGTGTGTGACATGATAAAAGCCAAAATATCTTAAGATGCGATGGGGGTTAACATTTATGTGCACTAGGAATGTTTAAATGAACATGAATAACACTGTATTGTCATGTCCCCAAAAAGAGGTACAAATATTGAGTTGTCGGAAAAGTCATGACATATTTTTCTGTTTTTCGTTGCAAAAATGCGTCATGACTTTTCCGACAACCTAATAGAATGTTTGACCACCTCACTGTATAGCATTTTAAAAAATCCCTCAATGCTTAATGTGTTTTAATATTATAAAAATTGATAACAATTCATCTCAGGGTAAAAGGAAGTGGCAAAATATGTTTAAAGTATAAATGACCTTAGGAAACAGAAAATAAACATAATTCAAAGAGATCTTCAGTAATTTGATATTTTACAACATATGATCTATTTTTATAAAGTCCATTAAGTTACAAATGAAGCTTTCAAAGAGTAAGAGAGGGGAAACTTTCATTCATGTGACACTTAGATCTTAAAATCTTAGGACTTAGATTTTTCATCGAGTTAAATAAGGTTTTAAACTTAGCTGGGCTCTTTAGGGGATAGATGATATAATTCTTTCCATTAAAAAACAGTGTAACTGGGAGAGGGGAAAAAAAGTGGCGGCGGTGAGGAGGTCTCCCTGAATTCTCTCCGGGAGAACACAGCGATTTGAGCAGCTGGAGCACAGCAAACAGGCCTCTGCGAAGCACGCTGAGCAGCGAAGGGACTCCCAGCTGAGTACTTAAAGGTGGGCAGACCGGGCGAGTGNCAGAAAGAAATGGGTTATCTAACCTACACATGTCAATCAAATGACCCAAGTCTGTACATCACACGCAGGGCTGGCCCAGAGCCAACAATATAAAACTCCAGGCCCAAACCATTTGGCACTATTGTCTCTCTCAACTTGGCCCATTCTTCCCTTAGAACATATCCTAATAAATTTTCCTTACTCTATACCTTCATGTTTGCTGATCTGTAATTCTTTACTGCATAGGCAAAAGGACCGAGCCATTACTCCGGCAACAATAGTGCTGCATGAGGGTGTTATAATATCATGTAAATAATATGTGCTTATGAACACAATAGCTGCTCAATATTAGTTATTATGCACTACCCCCAAGCTCTCTGATTTCCACTCTATGACTTATGCAAATGCCATTAAGAATTTCAAATAAGCCAGGATTGATTCTTTTTATTCTCCTTGGATATACTAAGAATAATCTTGGATTGGTTTGCTTAAAATGGAGGTTAAATTTGATGACTGACCATGTCCTTGCTGGCTGACTGTACAAAGAAAAGGCACCTAAGCATGAGTTAGTCATATGCAGAATTCACTGTCTGGCACCAGGAGTTTCTTTTTGTCAATGAAGATGAGGTCAAAAGGAGACAGATATCCCAACAGGCATGGCCATCAGTTTAAAGACATGGTTACCAGTTTAGTTCCTTTAAAATTTATGCATTTGTTTCATATATGACACAAAGATATTTACTAAATACCACTAGAAGTTATAACAAAATACTATGAATCCCATTTTCAAAAAGTAACTAAAAAGCTCAGTTATTGTTATATTTGGTTTCTTTTATTATTGTCAGAATTATACGATATTTTAGTAACCAAAAATTACACCATCTATCTTCTAAAAAGCCAGATAAGTTAAAAAAAGAAGAAAAAAACCCAGAAATCTTGCCATTTAAGCTCCATGAGAAAAGCGATTCCCAGTTTCACATGAATATTTTTTCTCATATGTGTACTTTCATACATTCCTACGCACCGTTATAAATCACTAGCTTTACTGGATTAAAATATGGGAAATATTGGACTTCTCAGTGGATTATGGTTCATGTGTCCATTTGTCATGTGTTTGCTTTTGCAACAAAGTGAAGTAGAGCCAACTGTTTGCATTCATAGATTGCAATCTTTGGCCTTCTAATTGAAAAATGGTGACTTTTTAAAAAAAAAACTAGCATAACTTGGGTGTGTAGTAACTAATGCTATGGTTAAAATGGTTTATGTTTAATTGACTTTAAATACAATAAACTCATGCAATATAATAGCTACATAATT
>NW_017734079.1:0-1179 GCF_001890085.2 Hipposideros armiger
TGTTGATGAATGAGAAAGGATCTTGATCAAGAGGGGAGAATGATAAAAGTGAACTGGCATCTTAAGATGACTAACCATACAGCTGGGGGGGCTATGGGCAGAGCTGGGCCCCTTGTTAACTCTCTAGGCCTGACTTCCTGTTAAACTTTGTCATAAATTCCAGGGGAGGGATTCATATATAAAGAGGTCATCTTGGGAATGCTCATTATTTTTTTTTCCATGCAGGCAGCTAGTTGAGAGGCCCGCCAGAGGAGTTCATCCTCACATCTCTGTGGTGGTTTGTTTCTTTTTTTCTTTTCATATAAACCTCTCTTTTGGTAAATTGCCTGAAGAGATATTTTGGCCAGTCAGCACAATGAAATGAGTCAACATTTACAAGATTTGTATAACTTGGTAAATTAAAATTTTCCAAATGAAAAATGATGTTACGAAATCACAAATGAGTAAAGAATCCATTCAGAATGCAAGATAAACAAATTGATGCTGAGAATATTAAAAAAGCCACATTGAGACTGGTAAGAGGGCTGGAGATATGAAACTCTGGCCCCACACTATGTCTGGTTGTTAAGCATCAAGAGGGATATCTCAGTGGTGGAGGTTTTCCTTGAGGACTGAGGGAGCCCAAGTTCCCCAATCCAGGGTTCCAATGCCAGGAAGAGGAACCCCCACAGAACCTAGTTGTGAAAACCAGCAGAGATTCTGGCCATACAGGTAAGATGGAAGGATTCTGGAAATCCTACATCTTATTAAAGTGCCCACACACAGACTCACTTGCTTGCATGTACTCACCCTGGGCTCCAGTAGAGGAACAGTGACTTAGGAGGCACCAGTGACATATAGGGAAAGACTGAGTTGTGTGGCTTCATAGCGAGAGTTAGAGAGACAGCCACCATTATCCCTGTGTTGAGCCCTCCTCTCATGCAGCCTACAGGCAGGTGCCATCTTTCCTGTGTTGAGTCCTCCCCAACACAGTCAAATCTGAATTTGCATTAGTCTGGTGAACTTTACTTGCTCCACTTTAGTGACTCCCTGGGACACTGCACTGCCCAACTGAAGCACCATGGCAGTCAATTTTGGGGGCTGGCAATAAGTCTAAACTCATGCTGCAGGATTTCTTGGACAACACTCAAGGCCTGTGGGCCTGTGACAGGCAGCAATTAGCCTCAGTGTTCTATGAGA
>NW_017734079.1:3164-5067 GCF_001890085.2 Hipposideros armiger
ACAAAGAAGAACATTGTGTAATGATGAAGGGATCAATCCAACACTAGGATATAATCTTTGTAAATATCTATGTACCTAACATAGAAGCACCTAAATATATAAAGCAAACATTTTCTGACATAAAAGGAGAGATCAATAGTAATACAGTCATATTAGGAAATTTTAACTCTCCATTGACGCCAATAGAGAGATCTTCCAGAGAGAAAATTCACAAAGAAACAGTGGCTATAAATGATACACTAGATCAAATGGATTTAATTGATAATTTAAGGGCACTTCATCCTAAAGCAGTAGAATATACATTCTTTTCAAGTGCACATGGAACATATTTCAAGATAGACCAAATGTTAGGCCACAAACAAAGTCTCAATAAATTAAATAAAATGGAAATCATATCAAGTATTTCCTCTGATCACAATGGTATGATATGAGAAATCAATTACAAGAAAAAAAAACTAAAAAACACACAAACTCATGGAGGCTAAACAACATGGTACTAAATAATGAATGGGTCAACAATCAGATCAAGGATGAAATCAAAAGATACCTTGACAAAAATGTAAATGAAATCACAATGACTCAAAATCTATGGAATACAGTGAGAGTAGTCTTAAGAGAGAAATTCATATCAAAATAGGCCTACCTCAGAAACAAGAAAAAAATCTCAAATAAGCAAGCTAACATTACACTAAAAGGAAACAGAAAATGAACATAAAAAAAGCCCAAAGCGAGTAGAAGGAAGAAAATAATAAACATAAAAGTAAAAATATTGCATTGTTGGAAAAGCCATGATACATTTTTGCAACAAAAAACATAGAAAAAATTCGTCATGACTTTTCTGACAACCTAATAATTGAAATAGAGTCTAATAAAACAATACAAAAGATCAATGAGACTAAATGTTGGTTCTTGAAAAGATAAACAAAATTGATCAACCTTTTTTTTTTTTAATTGGGGAATTGGGGGAGGGAAACAGTGTTGGGAATTGGGGACAGGGACCAGCAAAGTTGTTGTTCTTCAATCTTAGTTGTGGAGGCGCCAGTCACTATCTGGCTGCCTGTTGAAAGCTCGTGGCCTCTAAGCTCAAGGTGCTATGTTAAAATTTTAGTTGTGGGTGGGCGTAGCCACCATCCCATGCAGGAGACAAACCAGCAGCCTTGTTGTTAAAAAAGCATGATCTATTTTCTGAGCCATCAAGGCAGCAGCTCAGCTCAAGGTGCCAAGTTCAGTCTTAGTTGTGGGCGGGTGTAGCCCACCATCGAACGGGCAGTCTTGTTGTTAGGAGCACATGTTCTCACCAGCTGAGCCATCTTGCCACCTGTTGGCAGCTCAGCAGCAGCTCAGCTCAGGCACAGCATCACTGGCCCATGTGGGAATCGAAATGGTGCCCATGTGGGAATCAAGTTGCTCAGAGCTCCCGCTCTTAAGCTAACTCTTAACCAACTGAGCCCAAAATTGATAAAACTTTAACAAAACTCATCAAGGGAAAAAGAGAGAGGATTCAAATAAATAAAATCAGTAATGCAAATAGAGAAGTGACAAACAATTGACCCACAGAAACACAAGGCATTATAAGAAAATACAATGAGCAATTATATGCCAACAAATTGGACAATCTGGAGAAAATGGATGAAATTTTGGAACTATATAACGTTCTAAGACTGAATCAAAATGAAAGAGAAAATCTGTACTGACTGGCTACTACTATTAATAACAACATAAAATCAGTATTAAAAATAACTTTCTCACACAGAAGTCCTGGAACAAATGGCTTCACAAGTGAATTTTACCAAACATTCAAAAAACAATTAACAACTATCCTTTTCAAGCCATTCCAAAAATTCAACAAGAGGGAAGGCTCCCAAGCTCATTCTGTGAAGCCACAATTACCATGATTCCAAAT
>NW_017734080.1:0-1784 GCF_001890085.2 Hipposideros armiger
AAAGCTACACACACATATCTCTTACCCCCTGTTTTGAACCAAAAAATCCAGAGACTTCCCCCTGCCTGGATCCCTAAGCATGACCCACACAAATCAAACACTCGCCGTTGCTCACCCCTACGCCCCCCACAAACCAAATATAAAGTATAACCCTGTGCTGGGGCTGAGGGACCCAACCCGGAAGAGGAAATTTGTTGAGTCATCCTTAGGTAGGCTGGCCCGACACACCTCAGCACCTTACCCGTCTGCTTCCACGAAATCATGGCTATATGTAACAAACGAGTGTTGTCAGACTGGTTCACAACGTGTCTCCCAAGAGGGGAGAGATTTGGGGCCACTGCTACCGCTTTCGAATATTTCAATTGCCATTCTCCCATAACTTGGCATCGCACCCATCCCAGCTTGTCCGCGTAGGCAGCAATGTATCTGAAAACATTGAACTTCTCCCGAACACGAACACCCTCTGTGACCCCCGCCCGAAATTTTAATTAGCCCACCTCACCAAACACTAAAATCCAGTCCTTATCATTTCCTTCCCTTTAAAACCTTAACGCTGCACACACCTTTCTGCTACACCCTGTTTCGAACCCACAAATTCCTAAGAGTAACACTCCCCGGAAACATAAGAATGTCCACCACAATCCAAACACTCACCCAACCCCTGCCCTATTCCCCCTAAGCCCAAACATAAAGCATAACCATGTGCTGGGGTGGAGCGACCTACCCGGAAGTAGGAAATTGCTGAGTCATCCTTAGCTAGAATGCCCGACCCACCTCAGCGCCCTCCCCGTTACTTCACCCACAAAAGCAAGGTATATGTAAATGAACGAATGCTGCCAAGGTGGTTCACAACGTCTCTCCCAAGAGGGGACAGTTTCGGGGCCCCTACTCCCGTTTTCTAGTATTTGTACTGCCAGTCTCCCGTGACTTCCCATCGTGCTCACACCAGGCAATCCGCNCCTGCCCTATGCCCCCTAAGCCCAAACATAAAGTGTAACCATGTGCTGGGGTGGAGCGACCAACCCGGATGTGGGAAATTGCTGAGTCATCCTTAGCTAGACTGCCCGACCCACCTCAGCGCCCTCCCCTTTACTGCACCCTCAAAAGCGAGGCTATATGTAAATGAACGAGTGCTGCCAAGGTGGTTCACAACTTCTCTCCCAAGAGGGGACAGTTTGGGGCCCCTACTCCCGTTTTCTAGTATTTGTACTACCAGTCACCGGTGACATCCCATCGTGCTCACACCAGGCAATACGCAGAGGCACCCATGTCCCTGAAAACAATGAATGTGTCACGAACTGAAACACTGTCCCTGATCCCAACCCTAAATTATAACTATCCCACCTCAACAAACCCTAAAAAGTTATCCATATCATACCCTTCCTTCTAAAACCTTAACACTACACACACATCTCCCTTGCTGTATATTTCGAACACTAAAATTTCTTAGTGTATCTCCTCCCCAGAACCCTCAGGATGTTTCCCCAAATCCAAACACTCAACCTACCTCTTCCCTATTCCCCCTAACCCCAAACATAAAGCGTAAACCTGTGCTGGGGCTGAGCACACAACCCGGAAGTGGGAATTTGCTGAGTCATCCTTAGGTAGACTGCCCTACACACCTCAGCGCCCTGCCCGTTACTACACCTGCAAAAGCGAGGCTATATAGATATGACTGAGTGTTGCCAGAATGCTTTACAAATTCTGCCCAAGAGTGGACAGTTTTGGGGCCCCTACTCCCGTTTTCTAATATTTCTATTGCCAGTCTCCCGTGACCTGCCATC
>NW_017734080.1:2724-3865 GCF_001890085.2 Hipposideros armiger
GAAGTGGGAAATTGCTGAGTCATACTTAGCTAGACTGCCCGACCCACCTCAGCGCCTTACCCGTCTGCTTCCACTAAATCATGCCTATATGTAACAAACGAGTGCTGCCAGACTGGTTCAGAATGTGTCTCCCAAGAGGGGAGAGTTTTGGGGCCACTGCTACCGCTTTCGAATATTTCTATTACCATTCCCCCATAACTTGGCATCGCACCCATCCCAGCTTGTCCGCGGAGGCAACAATGTCTCTGAAAACATTGAACTTGTCCCGAACACGAACACCCTCTGTGACCCCCGCCCTAAATTTTAATTAGCCCACCTCACCAAATATTAAAATATTGTCCTTATCATTTACTTCCCTCTAAAACCTTAACGCTGCACACACATTTCTGCTACACCCTGTTTCGAATCCACATATTCCTGAGAGTAACCCTCCCCGGAAACATAAGAATGTCCACCACAATCCAAGCACTCACCCAAACCCTGCCCTATGCCCCCTAAGCCCAAACATAAAGCTTAACCATGTGCTGGGGTGGAGCGACCAACCCAGAAGTGGGAAATTGCTGAGTCATCCTTGGCTAGACTGCCCGACCCATCTCAGCGCATTCCCCGTTACTGCACACACAAAGGCGAGGTATATGTAAATGAACGAGTGCTGCCAAGGTAGTTCACAACGTCTCTCCCAAGAGGGGACAGTTAGGGGACCCCTACTCCCGTTTTCTAGTATTTGTACTGCCAGTCTCCCATGACTTCCCATCGTGCTCATACCAGGCAATCCGCAGAGGCACACATGTCCCTGAAAGCACTGAATGTGCAATAACTGAAACACTGTCCCTGATCCCAACCCTAAATTATAACTATCCCACCTCAGCAAACCCTAAAAAGTTATCCCTATCATACCCTTCCTCCTAAAACCTTAACACTACACACACATCTCCCATGCTCTATATTTCGAACACAAGAATTTCTTAGACTATGTCCTCCCCCAGAACCCTCAGGATGTCCCCCCAAATCCAAACCATCACACTACCCCTTCCCTATGCACCCTAACCACAAAATTAAAGCGTAAACCTGTGCTGGGGCTTAGCGCCCAACCAGAAGTGGGAATATGCTGAGTCATCCTTAGCTAGACTGCCCTACACAC
>NW_017734080.1:7027-8039 GCF_001890085.2 Hipposideros armiger
CCACTCATCTGGAAGATGCTGGCATGAGCAGAGGCCACTAGAGGCTTACAGTGTGCCTTGTTCATTCGACATGTCAAGGGCACCATGGGCCACTATTGCTTCCCTGGTGGTCACACAGTACTGGTAGCACTGACCTGCAGGAACTCACCAGGCCCTGGATTGCTTGCCTCCACACACACGTCTGGCTACTCTGTGGTCCCGTTTTCAGGGCAACTGAGGCTTGGGTACTCTCAGACCCCTGGGATTCCAGGCATGGACACATAGGCCCTGGCCCAGGGACATGCACCAACAGGTGCCTGGTCACTGGTTCTGACCCAAATTGTTGGCCAATGTGACTGGCCATAGTCACTGTATGCCAAAAGCACCACCAGGTTCATCAGGCCGAAACAGATGCCACCCATTTTTACACAGCCATCCACTTGTCCCACACTATGAACAGCACCCCACACACTCACACGATCCTTTCCTATACATCATCTCTCCAAACTAAATGTTCTGAGCGTGATAAGGAGAGATGGCTAGAGAGAAAGCAAGACAGAGGCAGAGAGAGACAGACTGAATGAGAGGAAGAGAAAGGGAAGTAATTGAAGAGAGAGAGAGAAGGAGTGCGATACGAAGAGAGATGCATGACAGGGAGATAGTGTGAGAGACATACAGATAAAGACACACACACACAAACACACACACTCAGACACGCACACACAAGACACTGAAAGAAAGAACCAGAAGGATGAAGAGACAGAGAGAGAGACAGACACAGCGTCAAATACAGAGACGGTGATCTAGGAATAGAAAAGAAGTCACTGAGAGACACAGAGAGACAGAGAAAAAGAGAAAGAGGGAGCCGGCAGCATCAATAATTTTCCATTACTCAGTCTTGAAATGACACCCCATCATTTTGTTTTCTCTATTCCTTACAAGACAGTCACAAACAATGCCAATCCTCAAAAGGCGGGCCTCACGCAGAGATGTGTGCCTTGGAGGCAGACACACTGGGAGCCATCGAGGGGCC
>NW_017734081.1:0-3378 GCF_001890085.2 Hipposideros armiger
CAGGTGTAGTAAACGTCTGCAATTTTTGTTGGAGAAGTGAAGGGATTCCCTTATTTTTTTGTGGCTCTTTGGTTCATATGTTCAGCTACCAATTCCCTACTCAACTGTTTCAAATATGAACATCTTTTTTTTTTAACCTCATTTCCATTCTCTAGGTATAGCACTTGTGCATTAATACCACTTCTATTTTACCTTTCCCAATAAAATATTCATCTATTTCTTCATTACTATTTTTTTCATCACTTTCTGAAGGAGAACTTTCTTTCTCAGTATCAGAATTTTGGTCTCATTCTTCAACTTGATTTTCACCATCTGTGTCACTTTCGTCTTCAAATTCAAGTTCACTTTCATCATTTTCAGACCCCATCAACATCTGTAGTAATATCTTAGCATCTTTCAGGTCATCTAGATTATAAAATCTTTGCGGTTGAGCCATTTTAGAGGATAAAATCTACAAAGGAAAAATATTACCCTAAACAGGCGCAATGAATCTGTCAGTATAATTAGAAAATAAAATACCTAATTACTGTTTCAATAATAAAATTATACTTACAATCTATTTCTGGAATGTCTGTATAGTACTATACAAAAAAATCTGTTGAGAAAATATAAAAAAATATCTCAAATAGGCACAATGAATCCGTGAGATTAAAGGTGCCGCTATGAAATACGCCTTTACTGTACTAAGTCACAAACACGACTGGCGATAGGTTATTGTAGAGGGGGAGGAAACGCAGCAATGAGTCACGATACTCAAGTTAACTGTTAGATATTTTAAAGTTTTTGTGCAATGAATCTGTGAAATTAGTTGTGCCTGAAGGAGGGTTAATCTAAAATGCTGTTAACCTCTTAAATGAAGAACACATGAAATAAGTTATACTCTAAAAACTTAAAAGAAGCTTAAATAATCACTATTCTAAGTATTAGTTGAAAGTGTTACTGAGGACAAACAATGATAAAAAGCAGTCTCATTATTTTTAAATAAAAGCTTAATGTTTTATTTTGTTAACTGATACTTGAATTTGTGGATCTGCTTAGTTAATTAATTCCAAAATGTGCAGCAATTCTGTTTATGTTTACTATCAAGAAAAGTAAACAACTGAAATCTAGTTCACCAGCCATTTAAATTAACAATGTATTCTCATTCAACACATCATGTCTCTCATCAAGTAGTGATGAAATGAGGTAGACTTAATTTATAAAGTAACATTGTTTGTCCAGGTATGTATTTTATGTTTAGGTTTCTGAATGTTTTTGAATGCACAAGAAAACATGGGTGAACAAATAATGACATTTGGATGGTTTTTGTCATTTTGACTCCTTTAATAAGGAAATATATTAAACATTCACATAGGCCAACTGTTGAAGGTGAGCATATTGGAGCGTCCCCATTTTATGCATTATATCACGTTTTAAAGATGACTGATTGCAGGCCAATCTAATACCTTAATTAATGTTTATTGCTGGAGGTTAAAAATAAAGAAATAAAATAAACTCTTCAAGTTATAGACTCTTTTCTAGTTGCGTAACAGTCAACCCGGGTTCACAAACTCAAATAAAAAAAAATATAAATTTCTGATGGGCAATCTATCTCTTGTTATTTTTCCACTTTATTTTCTACTACACTCTTTAAAAGGAGATTAGGTTGGTTTAGAGCTTGCTCAAGAGTGCGAGCTCTGAGCAACAGCAGTTCGATGCTCAGCCCGAGCTGAGCTGCCACTGAGCTGCCAACAGGCAGCAGGATGGCTCAGCTAAAAAATAAAATAAAATAAAATAAAAATAAATTTAAAAAAATAAAAGGAGATTAGGTATTTGAAAAAAAAGATCTGTGGAATTATGGATTTCCTATGTTTAAAGAAAACATGAGAGCCTAATTAAACATCTTACATTACTAAATATAAGAGGAGCCATTATGCTCTCTTTTTTCCTGATTTTAAAATATTTTCCTTATTGCCATAAAACATCAGTCGACTTTAAAATGCCGCTATAACTGACCCAATAAATACCAAATGTTCAAGTTGAAGTAAGTGCTGAGCGATTCATGCATTGCTAACAATCTACTATGAGTTGTAGTCTTTGATTTTTGTTTGTTTTTTTCCCAAGGAGGAAAACTGAAATAATCAATTTACTCATGTGTACTGGTAGTTCCTTCTTTGCTATCCAAAAGAAGAGCAGTTATTTGTGACTTATTCAGCCTACTGTAAAATGTGCAAGTGAATTTCAGCCTTTATTTTGTAATGTGAAGTAGAGAAGCTTTAAGCTGTCACAATCCATGACAGGTATCTAAAACTTCTGTTGCTAGTTCTACCTCTATTCTAAACATATTTAGAAAGCTGACATTTCTGAAGACTATTTTTTTAAGCCTGACTGGCAAGAATATTTACTGGAATAATTAATTCTTTACTGAATAAAAATGTAGGCTAAAATTGAAATGACTACCCTTTGGAATTTAATGAAGTATACTTTCATTTAAATACTAAACAAAACAAAACAAAACAAAACAAAAACCTACTTACTTAACATAATTAGGCTAAACCTAACTCTCAGTTATAATTTACAACATCAATCAATTAGTCTTTTCCCCTACCTCCTAGGAATTGATCTATTGTTAGACCTTATATAATATTGTTTAATGCAGAAAAAAGCATCAGTATCTTCTATTTCTGTTTCACCTAGGAGCCTATGGAAAGAAAACCATAGTAACAACTTTGCACACATTGTCATTTGGCCAATAAATTTAATCAAGAGAATATGTTAAGAAACTGAATCCCTACAAGGAATGTTTTGTTACTGTATATCTGCAGAAGTGGTTTGTTACGTTAAAATTCTTAAGAGGTCAAATTCTCAAAAGTAAAATAGAAAATTTGATGATTTTCACTCAATTAGCATTTACAGCATACTTTATGTTATGTTTTTGAAGTAATGAACTAATTATTTACCTCAGGTATTTTAATATACTCTAGATGAATAGCATATAAAGCATAATATATAGCATTTTACCACATAATTATATGTAATATATATAATTATGCAATATATAAAAATGTAGTATAACATATAATAAAAAATAAAATAGAAACTTTGCTCTTTAAAAAGTTTAATATTAACATATTTTATCCATATTCCCTTTTGAATTTACCTATAAAATATAAATGTAAATTTTCATTTTTGTATTCACTTGTATACCTGACATAATATTGGTGTAATTCAATACTTTTGAATAACAGCAATGATTCAGTGCCTTTTCATATATTTGCCAAAAAAAAGTTAGGTGTTTCTGGCTCTGAAGATATAAAACACTAGTCCTTAAAAGAAAGACTCTTAAACTATTTTTTATAGGGTTGAGTACATTACAGATAGCAGAGCCTATATTGTCTT
>NW_017734081.1:4737-6891 GCF_001890085.2 Hipposideros armiger
TTTGTTTTATCCCTGAAGAATTTATAAAAACCTGTTATTTTGTGCAAGTATGGAAGAGAAATAAGAATATGGAGAGAATTTACAGAATAATAAAGACAGATGCAGAAAAAAATTGGTAATATATACTATTCCAAAAATAACAAATATAATACACACCTAATATGTTGAAAGACTTACAAAATCAACAGCAGTTATTTTTAAATATGATACCAGCCAGTAGACCAGAGCAAGAGAGTAGAAGGCTATGAAGAGAAGAACATATGTTACCATCTAAGATAGCATTTTTAGGGAGAACTCCAAAGCATATTCAAGTCAAATCAATTCTTCATCAGAAAGACAGCTCTATGAAAGCTGAAAGTTTTACTCTGTCATTTATAACCATATTGACACTACCTAGAATCCTGCTTGATATGTGGTTAGTCCTTGATAAGTATTAAATTAATGGATGAATAAATTAATTAGTTGAATAGAAACTATTTATAAATTAGACAATAAGATAAAAATAAAATTTTCAAAAGGTAGGAGTAGTGTCCTAAAATTGTATGGTTAAAATGACAAATGGTATAAGAAGTCAAAATGTATGTTTTAAAGTGTGCACATTCCAAAGGAGTTTCCAGGGTTCCTTGGAGGAATAACTGATTCCAGGTCTAGTAAGAAAGGTACAAATTGTGTCTAGGATATTGTGCAAACAATACAAATGAAATAATAATAGACCATTTTATTGATGTTGAAAATATCATGGGCCAAAATTAAAGAGACTCCCACTGGCCAATATTTGTGGATGAAATCATATAATATCTAAAATTGGCTTTCAAATAATCCATTGGGCAGGGTGTGTTAGGAAAGATCTATAGATTAAACAGAGTCAATTCTGAGTTGATAAGTAGAACCTAGGTAATGAGTCCATGATGGTTCATTATACCAGACTCTACAATTTTGCATGTGTGAATATGTATCTTAAAAAATTGGCAGGAGTACTTGAAATTTACTCGTTTCCTGATGAACAGGTAGTCTTTTACAAAGATGAAATACATTATTTTTAAAAATATGACACTTCTTGTTTTATCAGGGTTTAAATTCTGCATTCTTAAGTAAATGTTTTAAAAAATTACATAAATGAAATAAAAAAGTATGTAATAAAGATAACGTTTTTGTCTTTCTGGAATCCCGATCATTTTATAAAATGATGTCTCTTGCTTAGAGTCATTTCCTAGCATGTATCTCAAGCTAGGCCAAGCAGACACCTCTTCAAGAATGTGTGCCAGAACTTCTGAATAAGATGAAGCCTGACAAAGCGGTAGGATGTGAATGCAGTTACCAGTGGCCATCATGTCCAGCATTTGGCAAGAACCTTTCTAAGAGATGAAGAGATGGGCTGGCATCAGAAGTCTCTTAAGCATTTGGATTCAGTCATACCTAAATACCTCTGTGAAAATAATGACCCTTATTATTATTTTTTAAGTTACTTTAAGTTGGAAGTCTCTCACTTTCAATCTAAAATATATTAACCAATATTGGGCCTAAAATGCCTATTGATACAATCAATCAATAACTAAATTATTTGAGATAGTTTTTGGAAATCAACTACTATCCATCATATATGTGTAAGAGGCTAGACAAATGTTCCCTATTGAATCAGATATAGGAAGGTAAAAAAAAAAATCTAAGCTAAAACAGAAGATCAGGTCCAAAATGATTGACTTAATGGATTGATAAGAATATTCCAGAGAGTGCACCAGCTGCCTCAGGATACAAGATCAAGAAGAATGGTTAGGAATATATTTAGTGCAATTTATATGCAAATACCTTAGATATGTTAAACCTGGAATTACTAAGCAAGTAAAAACTAAAAAGAATAGCTTTAAAACACATGGGAGAAGTAAGGCAGACAAATTAGAACAACGATAAGTAAAAACTAGAAAGAAGAATCCTGATCTGAATTAATACATTTGACTATCCAGACTGACAAAAACTTCTCCCCAATTCTGTGGCAAAGAGGTGAGGGTTTAATATCAGAACCATAGTTTAATGTACTGTAATTCCTTTGTAGTTTCAGGGCATATTCAATTTAAATATTAAAGAAAAGTGTATACATCTTTTTGGGAGCATTGTCACTCTTTTGCTTTCTTTGCTTCTAATTTCCAGTTTAAAAAC
>NW_017734081.1:8726-10098 GCF_001890085.2 Hipposideros armiger
GGGGGGGAGGTGCTACTGGAATCATGGGGTGCTGAAATCGTATCATGCACATGGCAACTGCCCACAACAAAGAATACTCCAGCTCCAAATACTGATAGCACTGAATCTGAGAAACCCAGGCCTACCAGGACCACGCAAGTAACATAAAATGGATTGGGGCCAGAAACACATAACTTCCCACCCCACTCCTCTAAATCTCCTATTTAAAAACAACAACAACAACAAAAAAAACAAATCAAAGATGTAGTCACAACTATAAATGGCATCTGAGCTCACTTGAGTAAGATGGCAAAATAAGAGGTCCCCTGCTCTGGTCCTACCCATAGAGACACCAATTAATCAACTATGGTGAACAAGAATATCTTTGTGAGAATTCTGGAACACAGGGGAAGTTTACAGTTTACCCATGGACAAAAACCAAACCAAACTGAACCAAAACCACAAGAAAAACTGCATTAAAAGAGTAAGAAGGATAGTTTTCCTTTTCTGCATCATCCCCTCCTGCAAGCTGCCATAACACAGCACTGAGACTAAGGTGGTGATCCACCTTCTTAAGCCTTTAGGCCACTGCCAAAGATGCCTACTTCTGTCTCAACTCAGGCAAAACTGGCATGGTTAGAACTGGCACTGGGGAAACTGGCACAGTTAGAACACCCGGGGCAGGCAGAAACAAAGACCAGGGGCAGGGTTTGCAGGAGCCAGTGGATGCGAATCTCAGGGATAGCCCCTTGCCCGGACTGCGGCCTTGCCAACCCCACTGTCTTCAGAGCCTGTCAGGAACCTTCCCCAACACCCCACAGCCAAATGAGGAGATCGAGCCTATCACCAACCTTGCTTTGGGCAGTGCTCCCCCAGCCAAATTCATCTGAGCATGCAGCGTGGCTGGCGCATCTCTCCACCACTGAACCCAGCCAATGGCCTGGCAATCAAAGAGCCCCCACCAAGAGGCCCCAGCTGTGGAGCACCATCAGGAGTCTCTCCCCAGTGCGCAGCCTCACCAGCAGGCTTGCCCACCCTGGAGCCTATCAGGAGCCTGTCTCCCCGTGGAGCCCAGCCAGTGGTTTCCAGACCAGAAATTCCCACCCATCACTTCCGTGCCGGAACCCTGCCCACTGGCCATGCTCAACTAGGAAGTTCCCTTAGGAAGGCCCCATCGCGGAACATAACCTTTAGCCTTGCTTGATAGCAGAGCCCAGCCTACCAGCTTCACATGACCGCAGTGACTCACCACTAGCCTTGCCGGGACATGGAGCCCTGCAAGACATCCCTGAAAAATTACAGGGCCCTGGCAGAAAACCCTTCCTAACCATGCACCCTGCAGATCCCCAAAGTGGTTGCTATCTAACTGGAGATCCAGGCAGCATGCCCATAA
>NW_017734081.1:12404-15351 GCF_001890085.2 Hipposideros armiger
CCTGGTCACCAGAGCCAGGTGCTTCAGGTGTGTCCTTTGTGTGGGTTGTGTGTGCTGTACTGCTGTAGTGGAGACTTGATTGTTGTTTGCACATCACTGGGAAGGATTGCCCCTCAGGCTGATTGGTTGTGAGGATTGGCTGTGACTACAGAGGAGGAACTGTTGTGCAGGGGTGACTCTGCAGATCAGGGTTCACTTTACTGGGGCTTTGGTTTCTGCCCAGTGTGCCATTTCATGTGTGTTGTCCCTGAAGGTGGCCAGATGATGGTCCAGCCCAATCTGAAGCTGGCCACTGGGCCGGCCAGCCTGGGGCCTCCTGAGAGGGGACCTGCTGCAGGGCAATTTCAGCCCAGTCTGTACCCTTCCTGGAGGCACCTGGTATGAACCACAAGGCAATCCAGAGATGGCCACCCCCTACACTGTACTCGAGAGGCCAGGCTGTCACCAGTTCCAGGTTTAGGGCTGTTCACCCAGAGGTATGGGACATGCTGAATCCAGTGCTGCTTGTTTGGGTTTTGTGAACCTTTGAGAGATTTTCCAAAAGTCTGCAGTATGAGTCAAGGTAGGCTGTTTATACGGAAAAGCCACTGGAAGCAGCTTGGGTATATATGAAAGTTGGGTGGGTGTGGTCTCAGGGAATCACTAGGGCAGGGCAGAAAACCAAAGGTGATAGCCAGTTGGATGGAGACTCAGATATGGCATCTGCGTGTGTCTGCACACTGATAAGAGGGAGGGTTCAACTAAGAAACAATGGCGTTTGCCTACTCCTCTGTCCAGAGGAAAGCTGCCCCTCTAGTCCTCACCAGGAAGCTAGACAATTTAGTTCCTCCCTGTATGTCCATGTCACCTTTCAAGATGCTGCTCCAGCACTGGAACTCAGAGCCAGTGAGTCTATCAGTGAGTAAGTCTGTGCATGGGGTCTTTAAAAAGGAGCAGCTGGGAATGCAGCCAGCCTGTGTCTCACTCAGCCACAATCTCTGTTCGTTTTCATAGCCAGAAGTTATGTGGACTTCTCTTCTTGGCATTGAAACCCTGGGCTGAGAAATCCTGGGATCCCTCGCCTCTCAGTAGGTGACCTCCACAGCTGAGATATTCCTCCTGATTTTTAATGGTCACACGGCAGTGTAGGACCAGCTCGTTTCATGTTTCTGCCCCTTCTACAAGTCTTGAGGTGGTTTCTTATGTGTGTTCATAGTTGTAGGGCTTTGGTTCAGCTAGACTTCAGGTGATTCTCAGTAATGGTTGTGCTGTGGTTTAGTTATAATTGATGTGGTCCTGACCAGCACTTACAATCTTACATGCTTCTACCCCTTTCACAATGTGCGGAGAAGTTAGCAAAGTTTTCGTAACATGAAAGTTCCTTATTTGGCAACTTTCTGACTGCACTGGAGGAAGATGCCACAGCAACAGTATAGCCACATGCAAAAGAAAAACACAGATTAAAATAATGATTCCCCCAATTTTTTCCACTAAGAGCCCTATCATCCAAACTTTTATTAAGTCCTTTAGACTGGGGTCAGATTACACAGGGTGTTCACTTGTGCCCTTATTTTATCTAATAAATATGACACATTAGCAGATTGATCACATATGAACACACAACATTCAGTATGACTAATGGCACAGGTGCCTCCTTGCAAGGTAGTGTTAATGCTCAAAGCTATTTTATTTTGGAGGATAGCTACTCTCGTAAGAGACATTTTACTGTTCAGTAAAGACAGGTTTGTCAGATGTCCTTTAAAGCTTTCTGGGTGAATTTCATAAGGGCTTCTGTTTGTGTTATAATGCCCTCCAGGGAAACAAAGGGAACAAAGACAGCAACTAAGTGATCGAAATGGTTGAAAATAGAATGTGCCCATTGAGGAGAGGGAGATTGGAAATTGTTGATACCATGAGGCAGTTTCTCCCATGCCCAGAGAAAATCCNAATGCAGGCCTACCTAAAGAAACAAGAAAAACCTCAAATAAACAGTCTAACATTACACATAAGGGAACTGAAAAAAAGAATAGCAATCAGAGTACAAGGAAAGAAATAATAAAGATCACAGCAGAAATGAATGAAATAGAGACAAAAAACAAACAAAAACCTTTAACCAGGCTCATCAAGAAAAAAAGAGGGAACCCAAATAAATAAAATCAAAAGTGAAAAAGTGACCATTGACACCACAAAAATATGAGGTGTGATAAAAAAATGGTGAATGATTAAATTTAAAATAATTATTAAAGTAAAAATCACATTGCCATTAATCCATCTCAAAATATTCCCTCTCTCTTTGAACACACTTATCCCATTGTTCTTGCCACTTTCTGAAGCTCTGAAAGTCCTCTTTCGCCAGTGACTTTAGTTGTGGGGTGGTGGTTGCCTCAATGTCCTGAATTGACTCAAAATGTTTACCTTTCATGGTCATTTTGATTCTGGGAGAACCAGAAGTCACATGGTGACGCAGCCATTGAATTAGGACACACATTAGATTAGGACATGCTGTAATGTTTTTTTCCTTATTTGACAGAAATTGCCATACCAGAAGTGATGTGTGACATGGAACATTATCATAATGGAGGATGAAATTGTTTGACCATTTCTCAGGCCAGCACACTTTAAAACACACCTTCTCTCAACTATAGCTCACACATGACTGACCCCACCAAACAGGTTGAAACTTGTCACATACTGTTACTAAGGTTCGAAGTGCTGCTTCCCATATTAAAGACCTCTACCTTTCTGTTGGATGACATTTACCAGTAGCATTCAGCATACATTTTGATCACACCTCATACTAAAAATTTTAAGTAAGTACTACAAACAACTACACGACAACAAATTGCACAATCTGGAAGAAATGAATGAATTCCTCAAAGCATACAAACTTTTAAGGCGGAATCAAGAAGAAATAGAAAATCTGAACTGATTGATTACTACCAACGGAATAGAATCAGTAATCAACAAG
>NW_017734081.1:21283-23311 GCF_001890085.2 Hipposideros armiger
TCCTTAACATCACATGGGTAGCTTGAAGTCAGCAAATGTTACAAAGCAGAACCTTGGAAATCCAGTTGACAAGCACACCATTAGTTTCACCGATAATTGTGGAATATTTTAATGGCTCTTCAGCCATGGTTCCGAAAATGAGGTTCCCAGAGCAGCAGTGTACGTTTCACTGGGAAGTTGTGAAATATGCATATTTTGGGGTTCCATTCAAGATATACTGAATCAGAATATCTGAAAAGGGTTCAACCACCTGGATTTTAACAAGGCTTCTGGGTGATTTTGATGCATTCTAAGCCTGTAAACCACATCCGTATGGAGACATAAAGCACTTGTGCATGAATGAGTGTGTGTGTGTGTGTGTGTGTGTGTGTGTGTGTGAAAGACAAAGAGAGAGAGAGAGAGAGAGAGAGGCTGTGTATTAAATGAAGAATGATAAAAACAAGATATTTTCTAGGGACAG
Organism: Hipposideros armiger; assembly: GCF_001890085.2. NCBI lineage: Eukaryota > Metazoa > Chordata > Mammalia > Chiroptera > Hipposideridae > Hipposideros > Hipposideros armiger. The sequence goes on from NW_017734081.1 coordinate 21,744, forward strand.
GGAAGGTATTGTCATTGCACATAATTTCCCAAAAACTTTTAACATCACTTACAAGTGTGCTTTTAAGGTTTGGAATTATTATAAAGCATACATACATACATATTAGGTTGTTGGAAAAGTCATGCCATATTTTTTCTCTTTTTCGTTGCAAAAATGCATCATGACTTTTCTGACTACCCAATACATACATACATTCACATGGGGGAGGGGGGGGCACAAAAACTATATACACATTTTAATAGATGGTCAATGTTGCTCAAGCAGTTCGCCATAATCAGAAGTCTGGACGCTTATGGTAACCACTTTGAGCACCTCTTGTAGTTGCAGAGCTCAAATGTGACTTGTGTTCATCTTTTGTTATTNTAACCGAGGGTAAGCCATCCCAAACCTGAGTTTAGCCACCCATGGCTCTGATAGTGGTATTTTTAGGATCCTCTCAGTCAGCAGTTTGATGGGCTGCCTATATAGTTTGATAGACAGAAAAAAAAATACACGTGCCCATGATTATTGATAGTATGTGCCACAGACTAGGTTTCTGGATCAGTATTGGTAATATCAGATGAAATAAGAGTACTAATCCTAGCTTTAAATTTCTTAATGTACTGCTTTCAGGCCTTCCAGTTCCCTCCCTGGCGTGGTGATACCCACCATGGCCATCCTGATGAGTTAGAGAAAGGCAGCTGCCCACATGCCTTATGGATGGATTGATTCCTTTGTCAGGCATATGAATGGGGCCACTGTAAAAAGGTATTTTCATCAGGTGCCCATCTCGTGACCAGACACCATAGGAGCAGCAGAAGTCTCAGGTTGAAAGAAAGATATTTAGCAGGCACTTGTATAGGAAGGCTTCCCCCTTCTATAACAATGAACACTTGTGGTCTGATCCTGAAAGTGGCTGCAGCTTTAGGAATTTGACCTGGTTGTGCTTACCATACGTGCTGGCTGTGGGAGACAGCACTGTCAGGCTGGAGATGGACTTGGGGTGAGGTATGTTAGACCAGGACCCCTACTTTCTCTCCTACCTTAGTGGTGTGTGTCCCATTAGTACAGTACATTTCAACAGGTCCATCTTATAGCAGGACAACAGGATCCCAGTGGAGACTGAGTAGTTCCCCTTCACCCAGCAGTGCGAAGTAACTCACCCATCCCGGCAGGACGTTCATTGCCAATTCCGGTAGATGATGCCTTTCCCAGGCATGATGGGGCTTGGTTTTCTCAGCGGCATAGCACATCGAGGGAAGAAACCTCCAGAGGTTATGGTTAAGTTTAAGGCATTATAAGGTGACAGTTTCCCAGGTGTATATTTATATTTAAACTCATCAAGGTGTATACATTAAATATATATAGCTTTTTTTGTATGTCAAGAATACCTTTCAAAAATATTTTATAAAAATAGACAAAAATTTTAAAACAGAGCTTTGAGATGACAAATGTATATATTGGGTTGTCGGAAAAGTCATGACATATTTTTTCTCTGTTTTTCATTGCAAAAATGTGTCATGACTTTTCCAACAACCCAATATAGTTTTAGGCCAAAAAAATAGGAACTGACGATATTTATGGCCTCA
>NW_017734082.1:0-1091 GCF_001890085.2 Hipposideros armiger
ACATGAAACTAACAATAAAAAAATTAAATTAAATTAAATTTTAAAAAAGTAAAGTATTTTCTGAAACTGACCCAGAAGTCTTAATTAATGGTTATTCATTCACTCACGCATTCTTTCAACCAATATTTACTGAGCTCCTGCTATATGCCAGGCACTGTTGTGGCTCTGAGGGGTTCAGTAGTGAACATAAGTGACAAAAATTCCTGTCTTCATGCAATATTCATTATCACATAAGCAAAGTAAGTAATGGCTAAGAGATGAGATCAAATCTTGGCTCTGCCACTTACTGGGTGAGAGGCACATTTTTAAATCTCTCTGTTGTTTAGTTTTCTCATGTTTAAACTGAGAATGATAATGGTACCTATCTCATAGTGTTGTCATAGAAGTGTATCTGTCACATAATACGAGCTGCTATCATCATTATCATCACCATTATTATGTGACTCTTCAGAGAGATCTCATCCCCTCTGGCCCCAAGGTCAACACTTTCAGTTACCCCTCTGTCAACAAAACTTCACCTTAAAGCTTTCAAACCAGACAGATGAAGCAGAGCATGGGAGTTTTATTTACTTACTCACTGAACGTGTAAAGGATTTATCTGATGTTGGGCTCACCAGAAGTAGACACTGAGATGGAGTTTGTGGTTCACATGTTTATTGGGATCAACACCTGTGAAAGTAGAATAGAGGAAGCAGGGTTAGGACAAAGGAAAAGAAGAACTGCAGCTCAGGTCCAGCAAATTCCTGACCAATTTGCAGGATGCCCTGAAGCTAGTATTGTCCGTTACAGTGTGCCTTGGTCGGCCCAAATGGCTGGGTCTTTATATCCTCATTACCATCACTCACTGCAGAATCTAGAGCATCTAGCCAGGGTGTCTCCATGTCTACCACAACCTTTGTTTGGCATTAAGGCCTGCATAAGAAGAAAATGAATGGTATTAAGTCCTAGAAAACATACCATCTAGTAAGTGAAAGGAGGCTGCATGGATAACGGTAACAGAATGTGTTCAGGCAAAGATTTACTAAGTGTTATGAGAGTTCATTTAATAGAAAGATTACTTCTGACTGAGATAAGAACACAAAATAATAGCG
>NW_017734082.1:4461-5631 GCF_001890085.2 Hipposideros armiger
AAGTACTCCTTGACAGAGACCAATATTCTGATTCTACAGGAAAGATTCTTTGAGTATATAGAGTAGACATACTCAATAAATGGTTGTTGACCAGTTAATGTGTGAATAAACTAATAAATAAATGTCATAATATCCCTAAAAAGGAGGTCCTTATACCCAAATAATTCCTTTATTATAACTGTCTCTAGTTACATCTAATTTTTTTGAGAAATGAATCTGCTTAATAAGAAAGTCTCCAATTTACAGTTGAGTTTTCTGAGTGAAACTGATCCCCATAAACTGGACCTTTTCTCAGGTGAAGTCAACCTTATAGTATAAATACAGTATAAACTGTCATTTTGTGTTTATATTGGATTGTTATGAGCTTGGTGAAAATCAACTAATTTCCCAAGATCTGACCAGTAATAAGATAAAGGACAAAAGTTGAGTGCTGCCCTGCAATGAACAAGTTCAAACCATGAACCCTAGTGAGTCTAAAGTAGAAATCTTCATGAAACCCAGTCTGGAACAATCACAGGTTTTATCTACCTTGTCTGGTAGATAAATCTACCTTGGATTTATCTACCTTGTCTATCACAGGCTTCACCACTGGTATATTTTTCACACATATGTGTATAAAAACACACACTCATATTAGAAAAAATTCATAGGCAAACTTGACCTGCTCACTTTTCCCTCTTCTTTTTCATTTTAAGCCCTAAAAGGATACAAGTTAAAACCAGAGTGCTTTAGTTTTCTAGGGAAGAATAAGAGTTAAAGACTCTAAACTGGCTTCTTGCCACTATTGAGAGGAGAGGGAGGATATACCTGATCAACACTCTCCATTGTTGCTCAGATGCCAGTTCCTCATGGGCTGACGGCTTATGCATGCCATCCCCTGACTATCACTTCCATCTTTGAGTTAACAGAAATAATGACTTAGAACTCTAATAGACACTTTAGTTTTAAAGAACAAATAGATTTGTAGATCTTAAAAATAAAGAAAAAAACTTACAGTCACCGTACTCAGTCAATGTTCAATTATCCCTTTATAATTTTCTTATGAATATTACTTAGGACAATCTTTCATTTTAAGCATTATGGAATGACTAAAGAAAGGTAGACATCTTAGATGCCTGGAGTTCAATAAAATTTGCCACTTATGGATGTGTAACTCCAAGTAATTTGGTG
>NW_017734083.1:0-1199 GCF_001890085.2 Hipposideros armiger
GCTGTTGCTCAGAGCTCACACTCTTGAGCGAGCTCTTAACCAACTGAGCCACTCGGCCGGCCCTAGGAACGAATTCTTTACGTGGGATGGCCAGGGCACAAGGATAGCCAGCATTGCAGATTTTTGTGTATCTTTTCCAAGGTTCATGCCTACACACACACACACACACACACACACACACACACACACACACACACACTCACACACTCACACTTCTTTATCACACATATTATTGCCTATTCCACAGAAAGCTCTGTACCTTGCTCTTTGCACTTAACAATATATCTTGGAGCTCTCGCCATAGCAGAATATAGAAAGTTATAATACCTCTGTTTTAATGTTTACATAATGTGCCACTTGATAGATGTATCATAATTTCTTTAAATAGCCCCTTGGTAATGGATACTGGGGTTGTTTCAGTCATTTACCACTATAAAAGATGTTGCAATAAGCAAGCAGTCTTTGAACCATTATCACTGAGCTGCAAAAGTCATTAACTTTGGGAATCCCTAAGAAAGGGGGAAATTTAATGGAAAGTTTGAGATAAATCAGAAATAGTGGGAAGAGCTCTGGCCTGGAGAGATCTAACTCTTAAAAGTAATAATGAAGTCCCCTTTCAAATCCCCAGTTTCTTACAACTTATAAAACAATTTAATACCTGTTAACTCATTGAGTCTTTAGGGGAAAAAAATATCCTGTGAGACGCTAAGATGTTTCCCAGCTCTTTGACTCACTAGTTGTATGACCTCAAACATGTTTCTAATTTGTCTGTGTCCTGGTTAACTTCTCTATAAGATAGGAATAACAACATCACCTACCTCATAGGGCTGTTTTGAACAGTAGATGAGCTACTCGTGTAAAGAACTTCGAATCAGGTCTACCCTATAGCAAGAGGCCAATACATGTGAATGATTATGATCACTTTGCAGGTGAGGAAAGGAAAACACACAGCAATAAAGTGTAAAGTCACCTAGCTCATAAAAGACAGAGCTGGTGCAGGGACCAGGATCCCAAGCCTCCAAACGCATCATGCTTCTTAGCCATGAGGTCTTAGGGATGTGTTCCCAAAACAGAGGTGGTGGTCCTCGCACAGAGCAGTTAATAGTAACAATAATCAACGCCAGTGATGAACCCAGAGCGAGGAAGTGCCTTGCTCAGGATCACACAGCCAGAGGTGGCAGTGGGCGCCAGTGGAGACC
>NW_017734083.1:3344-4962 GCF_001890085.2 Hipposideros armiger
TTCTATAAAAGATAAAGTTGATAAGCCCCTTTGAGACTGTTTATGAAAAGAAAGAGAAAGGAATTAATAACTAATATTAGGAATTAAGTGGATAGATTTGGAAGCATTCGAAAGGTAAGGCTATATCATGAACACATTTATGCAATATATTTGAAAATTTTAGGTGAAATGTACAAATGACTAGAAAGAAAAAAACTTACCAATACTGACATAAGAAAAACTAGAATATCTGAATGGTCCTATTCTATTGAATAAGTTGAACATATTAATATAACTTAAAATCTTTAAACAAAGGAAATTCAAGGCCCATATGGCTTCTTTAAGAAAGAATAATACCCACACCATACGAACATGTCTAGAGGGGACACTTTCCGCCTCATGTTATAAGATAAGCATATCCTTGATGTCATATCCTAATAAGAACTTTACAAGAAAGGAAAATTACAGGCCAATATCATTAAGGAACATTGGTACAAAAATCCTGTATGATGAATTAGCAAAGAATTGGTTGGAAAACAATAAACATAACATAAAACATAAAAAGATACGTCAGGACCTAGCTGGGTTATTCCAGCAATGGAAGATTGGCTTAACATTTGAAAATTGATCAAGGTAATTCACCATTATTTACAGAATCCATTTTAAGAAAAATCATGTTGTTTTGATATATGCAGAAAAGTCATTTGATACTATTCAATATCCATTTATAGTAAGAAAAAAATTTTTCTTAAAACAACTCAGCCAATTGGGAATAGCAGGAAATTTCCTTAAACTGATAAAGATTATCTATAATACAAAAACACAGCAATCATATTCTCAATACTAAGATAGTAACGTTTCTTCTCTGAGTCCAGGAGCAAGACGGAGTGCTCGCTTCTCACCACTCTGAGACAGCATAGTCCCAGAGGTCCCTGGTAATGTAATAAAGCAAACCAAAAATTTAACATAAGATTATAAAGATTGGAAAAGAGGAACTAAATCTGTCATCTTTCATAGAGGACATGAATGTGTAAAACGTCTCAAAGAATTTATAAATAAACTTCAGAATGAATAAATGAATTTGGCTAGCAGGGTTGCTGGATAAAAGGCCCACAAACTTGTATGCTTGTAATAAATACTAAGTACGATTTTATTTCTCTGTTATAAGGTCCACGCCCTGAAAGGAATTGTGTTCCTACATGGAAAATGAAATATATAAACTATACCATTTGAAATATTATTAAAACCCTATAAATACCCAGGAATAAGTCTAATGAGAAATGTGCAATCCTTATACACAAAAATATATAAAATATCATGAAGAGATATTAAAGAAGACACATAAATAGAAGGGGGTTTCATCTTCATAATTGGGAGACCCAATATTATAAAGATATAATTCTCTCTATATTGATTTACGGATGCAGTACAAACCCAGTCAAATCCAAGCAGGTTTTGTAAAATAGAAATTGAAGGCAGCTTCTAAAATGTATATGAAAATGAGAATTCATGAAGTAATCTCCCAGAAGAAGAAAAATTGGAGGACTTAATCTACTGGATATCAGCACTTATTATGAAGTTAAAGTAATTTAAACAGCGTAGGTTGGTGCAAAGATAGAAAAATAGATCAGTGGAATGG
>NW_017734084.1:0-1903 GCF_001890085.2 Hipposideros armiger
TTCCATTTCAAAAAATAAAATAAACTGTGAAATATGTATGAATGGCTTTTCTATGAACAGTGGAGTCAAGTGTCCCAGTACTTGCTTATGGGTGGGTGAGAATTTACGTTCTAGATTTCCTACACTTGCTTTTCTGTTTGAGTACTGAACATGGAGCCCTGTGGTAGTAATGACTAAAAATCATTGTCCAAACGTTGAACTTCACGCCTTTGCATCCCAGCATATTTACACTAACAGAAACACAGAGGGCCAAATCAGTGAATTACTATGCAGTCGATAAAATGATGATGCATATTTAAGGATAGCATCACCCGTATTCCCAAGCAATTGCAGCCCATGCTTCATGAGATCAGTCAGGGAAGCATCTTAATGGATAATTCAACCCCTTTCCCCTCTGCTGTGTGGCAGCAGTGCTGAACATCCCCAGCCAGGATAGTGTGGGCCCTACCCCCTTTGTTGCCTGCAGGCCGCTCTGCAAACAGACCGCAGCGTGGGGTCGTTCATCCAGATCCCCGGGGTGGTTCAGCGACCATCCCCTGTGGGTCATGCAGGGACAGTGTCCTGACCAGATCCCAGGAGGTACACGTGGTTTGTGACTATCATCTGTTGGTCAGTGTGGTAGTTCTTTCAAGCCAACCCATGACGCTCAGCTAGCAGAGTGGTACTGACAAGCTAAGCTGACGTAGGGCAACTGAAAGCGTTTATTCAGACATCCTTCCCGCTCAAGCCCCTTCCTTCGAAACACCCTCGTAGGGGCCTAGGGAAGGATGGGGGACTCACCTTGGAGACTGGGACCAGTGGACTCTGGCATCCAGGGTGGGGGATGGAGTGTGGAACACACCGGTGGGTTCAGCGCCGGATGGAACCAGGGTGTCCTCGCTCCGGGACAAGAGCCACGTGACCTCCAGCTCACCAATCAAAGCAGAGTCTCCAAGTGGCCCGTCCACCCCCTCGCTCTTCCAGCTCCTGCTCCACCCAGGCAGCATCCACAGCCCCCTCTCCAGTCTCTGAGGGAGAACTTAGCATCATGGCTACGCCGTCATGCTGGGAGAAGGAGCTGAAACAACAGGAGGGTGATGTGCCCGCCGGGCTTAAGAAAAAGGTCACCCATGCGCCAGGCGATGTCCAAGGGACTGGAAACCGTGATATTGGCACCGGGTCCCCACAACGTGCAGCAACCGCTCTCTGTCACGTGGAGGCGCCGCAGGCTTTGGCACAGCAGGTCACTCCACCTGCGCGGTGGCTGCACTCGGAGCCATTTTGAATATTGCGGAGGACCCAGTGACACCCTCCATGGACTGTGTGCAGGCGACGGGTCGCCCTGAGCTCCAGGGCAGCCAGAGTCCCCTCGCGGAGCTGAGACGTGTGGGGCCCGAGACCGGCCAAAGTCTCCAGACTGCGCCCACGGAGAGCGCGGGCGTCACGGGGCAAGCCACGAGCAGTGCTGCCCATTTCTGGGGGCTTCCAGTCCAGACCAGGAGCCCAGCGAAAGGCCGTGGGCAGAAGCGGCCCAGCGGCGTAGAGGCTGCGGGGGCGCCGAAGCGTTCACGGCGCTGTCTGTTTCCAGGGGCTCCCGCGCCTGAGGCCTCCGCGACTTTGCCGCCATCTTCTCCAACAGCTCAGCCCAGCAGCCATTGCAGCTGTCCTGCACCTCGGGCTTCTCTGTGTGATCCCGCCTCCCTGTCAGGCCCAGCCCTCCGGAGCCGCACCTCCCTGCCAGGCCGAGCTTCCAAGCCAGGCCCTGTTTTCCGCCGCTGTTCTTCCGCGCCTGGTCCTGCTTCCAGGAGCGGTGCAATTGGGCCAGGCCCTGCCCTGTGCAGCCCGGCCACCGCGCTGATCCCCGCCCTCCACAGCGCGGGTACCACTCCAGTCTTTGTTGGCCTGAGCCGCCCCATCCTGAGAG
>NW_017734084.1:5031-8938 GCF_001890085.2 Hipposideros armiger
GCCTCGCCAGAGAAGAGCACAATGATGGTGCCAACTTGGGCCAGTGAAGCAATGTCCTCCACAACTAGACTGAAGAACAAAACGACAGCGACTTGTCTGTTCCCCTTTCCCCAATTCCCCAGCACTGTTCCCATCCCCCCAATTTCCCAATAAAAATCTTAAAAAAAAACCCAAAAACCTGAAATATGGCAAAATGTTAACCTTTAAAAAAAAAAAAGAAGCTCTTAGTAATAGTCTTATTAACATTACCATGGTTTGAATAGGAGAAGAGTGGGCAGGGAGTAAGGGGTGGGGGAGAGAGAGAGGGCCAGAGAGAGAGAAAGAAAGAAAGAAGTGGGGAGGGGGTGAGAGAAGCTAAATATAGACTGGATGCTGGTTACTCTTCTGGAAACATCATTATTTCTGGATTTAAAAAAATTTAGTATGCAAATGCTTTTTTTCTGCATGAGAACTGTACTTTGTAATAAAGAACTATGTAACTGTGAGGATTAAGGCAGATAGTAGATGCAAAACACTTAGCAATGTAGTCCCTGGTAAATCTTAAGTGCTGCAATAAGCATGCCCTGGTTTGGATCTTGACCCTTTTTTATAGTGGCTGTGTATTTCTGGGCAAGTTCAAGTCTCAGCGTTGTTGTCTGTTTGTTTTGTTTTGTTTTTTACATGTACGTTGACCATAACAACAGTGCATACCTCACAGTGTTGTTCTAAGGATTGAAATGAATGTTGGAATATAGTTAGACCTCAAAAATACACCTCTCATTCTTATTATGATTATTTCTGATTCCAGTGGCAAACCCCTTAACCAATCTGTTGTGTTGCTGGACTGTGAGTTTCCTGGGGCTAGCGAGCCTGTCACATTGTTAGATAAGTATCTAATCTGTTCTGAGGATTTCTGTTTGTCCTGTCCAAATGGATCAGGTGGCACTGAATCATTTTCTGACTATAAAAATGTAGATCAGTAATAATGCCTAATATATACAGGTATCTCTGTGCTAATCCCTGATGCTCCCACAATGTACAAGACAAATAATACCTGGTTGTACTCTGTACATCAGTAATTTCTGTTGTTTTCTGGTAACCTGGAAGGTAGGTTTTACTTTCTTTAATTTATACATGATTTTAATAGCTCAGAGTAGCTCAGGGTCCTGTCCAGATTCACCAAACTAAGAAGTGGTGATCAAGGGTGTATTATGAATCAAGACCCCCATATCCTTTACCCTACTCCAAACTGCCTTCAGTTTACCAGTGTATGAGGTAATATGCACTGTCTTCCCAACTGGACTGTAGGATTTAAGGCAGAAAACATGGTTTAGCATTCTCCTGTGCCCCTGATACCTACTTTAATGTTAAGCCCATAGTAGGTATGCATGAAATAGCTGTTGACTAGTTTATGGGGACCCAGTTTGTATTTAAAATCTGACATAATGGTGTAGATGCTTGACCACCGTGCTGCATACCTGAAGCTGAAGTAGAATAATATTGACTGTGAACTATAATTAAATACACACACACACTCACATACACACAAGGTCAGACAATTAAGTTCATGAACTCANTCTGGCCAGAGGTCCTCTTCCCCTGAGTTTTCTGACCCTGGCTCCCTCTCCGCTCCTAGCCCTGGTAGCATTGGGCGTGCCTTGCTGCTCTTGAGCCCTGTCTCTCCATAGGTGCAGGCTGAAATAGGGAGCATCCCTTCTCCCCCTGCACCTCCTATGCTGAATGAGCTGTCTGCCCCGGGGTTCCTTGTGAGGTTTCCTTCAGTTCCGTCTGCCAACACCCAATGTGTTGAGTTTGGAGCCTTCCCTTCCCAAGACTCCAGCACCCAGCACTTACCTGCTGTTGGCCCTTCATTCCAGGCCCTCTTTTTTCTCAGGAGGCCCTCCTTTGTCTTAGACTTAGAGCACCCACTATGTGCCCAGCCCTGAAGGAGAACTACTGTTGGCTTTTTATACAGTTCAGACCTATTCAAAAAGAATGGAAATTAAAATATAGTTATTGATTTCCAATTGTAAGAAATCCAGAAATAAAATGTATTTTCCACTTGAGTACAAAGGAGTGGGGAAATAGGTAACCGGTGTTCCTGAAAATTCTTGAAGAGTACCTATGCCTGCCGCTACGTCCATGCATTCACCTGTTTAAAAATGAATCAATAACATGCATTAAATCTATCACGTTTATGTTCTGGAATATCTATTTGTGTGTGCCCACGTATATCCTTGATGTGCATGGAATATGCATTGAAATTTGTACACAAATCCAAAATAAGCATCAGATATATCTTCTCACACGTGTACTCATAGAAACGGCCTGGCCCCTGCCCCCCTTTATCACCTCCACCTCCTCCTCCATTTGTCCCCACCCCCACCCCTTGCTTGTAGGCCTTATGGCCCATTTTCTCTAACCATCCCTTCAGATGTCACCTGCACTGCTCTGGAAACACTAGTCAGTGCTGGGCGGCCAGGTTATTTGGTGTGTGACTCTTGCCAATCTCAGCCTAACAATAACCAATGTTGTGGCTGGAACGGCGGCCATTGTGGTTCTTATTATGATAGCAAGATGTCCTCAGCGAGAACCGTCAGGGATCTTTGACAAGATACAGGTTTATTACTTACAAGACCTGGAATTGGCTCAGCACACCTCGGGGCCACATAGTGATATCAGAGAGCAAGAGAGCGAGAGCTTGAGAGAGAAAGATACCCTGGGGTTCTGTGTTTATTCGGGTTAAGAGTGGGGCCTACGTTTGCCTGGCTCATAATTTATTGGTGAATTTAAAAGACATGAGGGTGAACTGAAAATTAAGGAAGAACAAAAACGTAGCCCAAAGGATCAGTTATTGAAATTGACCAAAATTTCTAAAAGAAAGGTGCCTCAGTGGGGGAAGTCACCTGGCCTTTTATCTAGTCCTGTGGCTGGCCCTGTGTTTATTGGAGACAGTCATCTTTGAAATGGAAGCCTCTTGTAGATGGACGCCCTGGACTATGAAAGCCTCAGTCAGGCACTTGCAATACAACATAGGAAAATTGTCAGGGCTTACATTACACTGTGTGTGTGTGTGTGTGTGTGTGTGTGTGTGTGTGTGTGTGTGTACGTGCGTGCTGGAGTGTGCAAAGGGCCGGGTCAGTTGAGGGTATTGACACAATATATCCTACTAATTACTTACCTGTCTCTTGAAATGTAGTTCTGAAGTGAATTTCGGGTTTTAACATGTTTTTGTTAATGAATAAGATGAAACTCAAACACAGGTGAAGACCTATATCATAATTTCTTTAATCCAATAATGACTTCAATGGTTTCATTGAATTGGACATTGGTTTTCAAATACCCAAAGACTAGTTCCTCAGTTTTTGTGTTATTGTTTACAATTCAATGGCTACAGATGCAAAATACATTTAAGTTTAATCTGCATTATTAACATTTTTACATCCCTTTTTAATTTAGACAATAAAACAAACCCTGACTCCCTGATCTCCGTGTGTAGTGGAAATTCTCCAACCATGGCCTATTTCAAGCTACCAATGTAAAGTCATGGAATACATACCTATGAAAAGATGTTCATTTGCATACCATTACATACCACTTCCATAGTACAGATACAAAAGATGTAAATAACTTCAAGAACATAGACAACAGTAAGATGTAATAAATAGGAATAAATGAGTTTTGAGTATTTTACGTTTATCGTTAATGTAATTCGTGTTATTGTAAGTTCATACAATTTAATTCTCTTCATCAGCTCTGCGAGTCAGCAAGCCACTGGACTTCACCCCCTTCTCTCCACAGAGTCATGTAACCCTGAGACAGAACCTAACCAGTCCATCATAAAGAGAACCTCACCAAATTCTTTCTTTCTTTCTTACAAAGCAATAGGGTCAAGGGGGAGAGATTTAGAAAAACAGAGAAGGAGCAG
>NW_017734085.1:0-1204 GCF_001890085.2 Hipposideros armiger
TAGTGTTGGTCCCAGCCTGCAAAGGGCAAATTAGAAAATTAGAGAGGCTCATCTGATGACTGGGCCCCAGGCAGGACCTGGGGTACAATATCTCAGTTGCCTGCGATACCCCAGGATGGTGCGGCTGCATATGCAGATAGGAAAAATTTAAACTAGCAGCTAGACAAAACATGGTGCCTTAGGTAGCAAGGCAAAATTAGAGAGCATCCAGGTGCATGTGGCTGGCAATCAAGATGTTCAAACAACAGGTAAAATTGTGAGAACATGGTAATAAGGCATCTAGCGATCTATGGTGACAACACTAAGAAATGGTGGTAGACAGTTGCCATTGGGAATGAATTAGTGGGGAGGTAGACTTTAGCCATTTAACAGAAATTTGAAGCACAGTTCATAGCTCTTGAGATAGGAAGTTGGGGTGTGTATGGTGTGAAGGAAAGGGAGCCAAGAACAAGGAAGGCATGCTGAGGGGGATTTAAGAAGAGGATTTAAAAATAGGCATCAGGGCCAAAGTGCATTTATAAGAAGTGGAGCACACAGGGGCTGAGGAGGCCTGAGGCTCCCAGGGAAGATGGACATCGGTATTTCAGCAGGGCCTGAATGTCAGCAGGCATGGGGAACTCAAGGAAAGTTGAGCTCCTGCACAGGTGTGGGTTAGTATATGGGAGCATAGGCAGAACTGGATCTTTCAGAGGAGAAACCTAGTGGGGTGGAATTATGGACTAGGAATTAGCCTGGGCGTGATCTAGACCCAATGAAAGCAGTGTTCTGCTTTTACCAAATTTATGTTATGTTGCGATGGAGTTTAGCTAGCATAGATGAGGTGAAAGCATGTAGATAACTTGGTTGCCTGTCTCAACAAGAGGGAGACGACAATTAAGATGCATTAAATGCTGCTTTATATTTGTTATTTATTTTATCTTCCTAGGAGCCCACACAAGGTAGATGTTGCCCTCATTTTATGGATTAGTCTCAGTAAGCATAAAAAATTTGCTTAAAAGCCAGACAGACCAACAGGGCCCTGAGTTTTGTTTTTGAACATTTGCCCAGTGCTCTCTGGCAGCAGCGACTCAGCTGCAGTGTTTCCTTTAAGATTCTTGTTGCCTGGGAAGAACTGGGTCAGATTAGGAAGCATTCCACATGAAGCTTTCGAGTTCAGAGACCTCCTGACAGAGTTAGAAAACCTTCATCAGCAAGTTCTACAGAA
>NW_017734085.1:4424-5313 GCF_001890085.2 Hipposideros armiger
TGGCATGATTGGGGTGGTGCTCTATCAAGCCTGGCTTGTCTAGACATGTCACAGCATTTCTTGCTATTTCATATCTCCTGTGACTGACTGTAAGGCTTGCTATCTCCCAGAGATGGAGGCACAGGTTCTGTTAGCTTTAAGATTCCCACAATAGTGTGTTGACTTTCAGACCCCCAAACACCAGGCTTGAAGACAAGGCAATAGGTAAGGAACAAGTTCAAAGCTCCTTTTCAAAGAGTCACATCAACATCTAAATCTTTTGCTTTGATTTGTGACTTTTTTCCTCTAATACTACTCTGTCCTGTTCCTATTTTTATTTGTTAATTTAAAAAAGATTGATAAGAAAAATTGATTTCAATCAATCATAGGTTTTTAAGTGACTGTGGCTTCTGATATAAGTTTGATACCTTGAGTTCTACTGAGCTCTGGTTTTTGATATTTAAAACCATGGTTTTGAAGTTATAAAATAATTGCTCTTAAATTGCTTAGCCCTGAGTTTTAAATATGGATTATGAATCTCAAAACACTTCATTTCTCTAAACTATCTTCCCCTGAAGCAGGGAGTGCCCCATGTGTAGTTTTCTCAGGCGAAGGAGCTTACAGTTTTTTTGATGCTCCCACCACACAAGAGCAGGACAATTGCAGTAATAACAGAAAGTGAGGATTGACTTTGTGCTGTCTTAATGTTTCCAGGTAAAGACATTACACAGACTCAACATCTATGGCCATTATTCCTTCTCACAGGAGAATATATTTTGTCATAAAACATAAAAAGATCATAATCTAAAAATTAAGGACCACCCCTTTGTGGATGATATGGAGCATTATGAAAAAAAAGAAAGCTGTATTTTCCTATTTATATAATTTATCCATATTGGGGGGGTGGATA
>NW_017734086.1:0-5803 GCF_001890085.2 Hipposideros armiger
ATCACTGCACTGTACACCTGAAGCTGATGTTGTATAATATTGTATGTCAACTATAAGTGAATATATATATATATATATATATATATATATATATAGTCATGGGACGTGAAGTATAGTGTGGGAGTGGAGGCAAGGGAATTGTAATAGATATGTATGATATTGGGCGGAAGTGGGGCAGCAGATTCGGGGGGGTTGTCACTTCGAGAGGTAAAAAGTATGACTATTGCACTGTGTTGTACAGCTGAAGCTAATTCTACAAAATGTATATTTCATAATAAAAAATAATTTTAAAAAATAGAGCTGTCTGCGGTCAGGATGGCTATCTTCAATAAATCAACAAACAACAAGTGCTGGCGAGGCTGTGGAGAAAAAGGAACCATGGTGCACTATTGGTGGGACTGCAGATTGGTGTAGCCATTATGGAAATCAGTATTGAGATATCTCAAAAAACTGGAAATGGAACTATGATATGACCCAGCAATTCCACTCTTGGGTATCTATCCAGAGAAACCCAAGACGCTAATTTGAAAAAATATATGTACCCCTGTGTTTATTGCAGCACTATTCAGAATAGCCAAGACTTGGAAACAACCGAAATGCCCATTGGTAGATGACTGGATTAAGAAACTGTGGTACATTTATACAATGGAGTATTACTCCACTATGAAGAAGAATGAAATCTTACCATTTGTGATGATATGGATGGACGTAGAGACTATTATGTTAAGTGAAATAAGTAAGTCGGAGAAAGACAAACACCATATGATTTCACTTATATGTGGAATCTGAAAAAACTGAATGAACGAGGGAAGCGGGCAGAGGTGGTCTCGGAGATATGGAGGAGCAACTGATGGCTGTTGGTTGGGAGGGGGTGGGGATAGGGGAGAGGGGGACTATATATATATATAGTCATGGGACGTGGAGTATAGGGCGGGAGTGGAGTCAAGGGAATTGTAATAGATATGTATGATATTGGGGGGAAGTGGGGTGGCGGATTGGGGAAGGGGGGTTGTCACTTAAAGGGGTAAAAAGTATAACTATTGCACTGTGTTATACAGCTGAAATTAATTCTAAAAAAATGTGTATTTCATAATAAAAAATAATTAAAAGAAAAAAAAAATAGAGCTGTCATGTGACCCAGCAGTTCCAATTCTGGATACTTATCTGAAGAAAACAAAAATACTAAATTAAAACGTTTTTGCATTCCTCTGTTCATTCCTGCATTATTAGTAATAGCTAAGATATGGAAGCAACCTAAATAGATGAATGTAAATGAACGGATCAGCAGATGCATGGATAGAGAAGATGTGAGATATATACATAAAATGAAATCTTGTCATTTGTGACAACATGGATGGACCTAGAGGACATTATGCTAAGTGAAATAAGTCAGACAGAGAAAGATAAATACTGTATGATTTCATTCATGTATGGAATCTAACAAAACCACAGGTATAGAACCATAGATACAAAGAACATGCCGATGGTTGCCAAATGGGAAGCCAGGAGGATGGAAATAAAGAAAAGAAAAGAAATAAGAAGGACAAAAGAATCATAACATACAAGAGCATTGACTGAAGTTTGATGAAATGGGGGGAAGAGTCACTAGTGGTGGGATTGTGTTTCCATTCCACCAAATGAATTTCAGTTGGTTGCAAATGACTGATTGTTACACTGCACAGATCAGTACCTGGCCTCTTACACATCAGTGAGTACAGCCTTTGCAGGGGTTGTTGGCCATGTCAGCCATCCTCAGACACCTAACCTGTACCATGTGCTAACACAAAACCATGTTATACACAACGTCACTTCAGTCCTTAGAGTCTGCGTAGGTGACGGCACTCAGGTCCTCAAGATTAAGTCCCTTTTCCAGACTCACAGTTTGTACGTCACAACCTGAACGGACTTTAAAGCTTGTACCTGACCACCACCTTCTCCATTGCTTTCCCACCCTGGAATGAAAAATGTACTCACCGCCTGCAACAGTGACAAAATCTGTAAGGTGTGCCGTTTCTCGGAGAAGAGGCTTCAAGTAATGATCTATACCTGACAGTATCCAGCATTAATTCTGACCACCCATGTTTGAAAAGATAGCATCAAAATGAATAAGAATACATTTAACTAAGGAGGCAAAAATAAATAAATAAAGTTGAACTTACTGGCTCTTGCCTAGAATACAATAATACCCAGCTGTCCTGAAGCTTCAATGCACCACCATGGTCTCCCTGGAAATGCTGTGTCCTTGTCAGTGGTACGGAGGGTCCAGTGTCAAATTGTAAGTACGTACAGGACAGAGCAGGAGGAAGCTGATCTCAATAACCTTCAGGAAATAGGGCCAGAGAACCGAAAGCTATACCCACCACATGAGTCTGCCTTCAGCATCGCCTCTCCTGGGTCCTCTGCGCAGCAATCCTTTACTGCCCTTCTCTAATCAGGCTCCTGTCCAGGGCCCAGGACGCACGTGTTCTCAGGGCTTCCTAATGTCTTTTGTGGTTCCATCCAAATCTAATGATTTTTTTTTCTATTTCTTTAAAAAATGCCATTTGGATTTTCATGGGGATTGCATTAAATCTGTATATTGCTTTGGGTAATATGGCCATTTTAACAGTGTTGATTCTTCCAATCCATGAACACGAACGTATTTCCATTACTTTGTGTCTTCTTCAGTTTCTTTTAAAAATGTCTTATAGTTTTCAGTGTACAGGTCTTTCACATCCTTTGTTAATTCCTAGGTATTTTATTCTTTTTGTTGCAATTGCAAAAGGAATTTTTTTAAATTTCTTTTTCTGAGATTTCATTGTTAGTATATGCAAATACAATGTTTTTTTGTATGTTGATTTTGTAGCCGGCAGCTTTACTGTATTCTTTTATGGTTTCTAATAGTTTTTTGGTGGCGTCTTTAGAGCTTTCTATATATAGCATCATGTCATCTACAAAAAGTGACAATTTAATTTCTTCATTTCCAATTTGGATGTTTTTTATTTCGTTCTCTTGCCTGATTGCTCTAGCTAGGACTTTCAATAATATGTTGAAAAGCAGAGATGATAGGGCTTAGCCCTGTCGTGTTCCTGAATATAGAGCAAAAGGGCTTCAGTTTTTCACCATTAATTATGATATTAGCTGTGGGTTTCTCATATATGGACTTTATTACATTAATGTGTTGTTCTTTGTACCCATTTTATAAAGTGTTTTAATCATAAATGAATGTTGTATCTTGTAAATGCTTTCTCTGCATCTATTGATATAATCATGTGATTTTTGTCCTTTATTTTGTTTATGTGGTGTATCACATTGATTGATTTGCGTATGTTGAACCATCCTTGTGCCCCTGGGGTGAACCCCACTTGGTTGTGATGTATAATCTTTTTAATGCATTGTTACATTCGATTTGCTAGAGTTTTGTTTAGGAGTTTTGCATCTGTACTCATCAGAGACATTGGTCTGTAATTTTCTTTTATTGTGTTATCCTAACCAGGTTTTGGTATCAGGGTAATGTTTGCCTCATAAAATGAGTTAAGGAGTATTGTCTCTTCTTCAATTTTTTGGAAGAGTTTGACTAGCACAGGTATTAGATCCTCTTTGAATGTTTGGTAGAATTCACTAGTGAAGGCATCTGGTCCTGCACTTTTGCTTTTGGTGAGGTTTTGGATGACTGATTTAATTTCCTTACTATTGATTGGTCTATTTAAATTTTCCAGTTCTTTATGATTCAGCCTAGGAAGGCTATATGTTTCTAAGATCATGTCCATTTCTTCTAGGTCATTGAATTTGGTGGCATATAGTCCTTCATAGTATTCTTGGATGATAATTTGTATTTCTGTGGCATCCGAGGTAACTTCCCCTCTTTCATTTCTGATTTTGTTTAGTTGTGTTTTTTCTCTTTTTAGCTTAGTGAATCTAGGCAACGGTTTGTCAATTTTATTTATCTTTTCAAAGAACCAGCTCTTTGTTGCTTTAATTTTTTCTATTGTCGTTTTGTTCTCTTTTCATTTACTTTTGGTCTGATGTTAAATATTTCCATCCTTCTGCTGACTTTGGGTGTCATTTGGTTTTTTGCTAGTGCTTTAAGGTGTAACATGAGGCTGTTTATCTGGGAGTTTTCTTCTTTCTTAGACAGGCCTGTGATGAGAAAAGTTTCCCTCTTACTCCTGCTTTTGCCGCATCCCCAACATGTTGGTGGATGTATTTTCATTCTCATTTGTTTCTATGTATCTTTGATCTCTCCTCATTTCTTTTTGGACTCAGTCATTCTTTAAAAGTGTGTCATTTAACCTCCATGTTTGTGGTTTTTCCCGCTTTTTTGTTTTTTGCATTTGATATCCAATTTCAAAGCCTTGTGATCAGAAAATATGCTTGGTATGATTTCAATCTTCTTCAATTTGCTGAGGCTAGTTTTATGTCCCAATATAGGGTCTATCTTTGAGAATGTTCCATGTACTCTAGAAAAGAATGTATAGTCTGATGTTCTAGGATGAAGTGCTCTAAATGTGAATTATGTCCATTTCATCTAATGTGTTATTTAGGGCTNAAACTGCTCAGACACAGATGGGAAGATCAGGGGCTGTTTTCCAGCCTGGGATACTGGGTGTCCACACAGCCAGAATATATATATTAATCAGGGGAAGGTCTGCTCCTGCAGAACTGACCTCTAGGAAGGTGACTGTCTAGTGCCAGCATTTTCCCTTCCCCTAACTGTTTCCTGATCCTATTTTCATCTTAAGGTAAATGTACTAAACCATCAACAAAATGAAAAGATAACCTATTGAATGGGAGAAGATATTCAGAAATGGTACATTGGGTAGGGGGTAGGTTCAAAAATATATAAGAAACTCACACATGTTAATGTAAAAAAAAATCAAACAATCTAATTAAAAAATGGGCAGAGGACCTGAGCAGACAGTACTCCAAAGATGACATACAGATGGCCAATAGACATATGAAAAGATGCTCAATGTCACTAATAGTCAGAGAAACACAAATTAAAACCACAATGAAATATCACCTCACACCTTGCAGGAGAGCTATCATCAGTAAATCAACAAACAGGGCCGGCCGAGTGTTGTGGTGGTTAAGAGCTGGCTTGGGACGCCAGAGGGCCCCGGTTCAGATCCCACATATGAGGGTCAGTGACAGTGCCCTCTACAGCTAAGATGTTGAACAACAGCTCAACCTGGAGCTGGGCTGCCGTGAGTTGCCGGCAATGGCGTAGGCTGCAGCCACTGCTGCAGTGGGTTGCCATGGGCTACCTTGTATAGTAGCCAGCCGCCAGCAGCCAGCGTGAGTGGCCAGCAGCCGTGGTGAGCGGCCATCCAGAAGCCAGCAGCTGATTGGCCTCACCCGGGAATAGCGCAATGATGGTGCTAGCTTGAGCAAGTGAAGCAACGTCCTCCACAACTAGACTGAAGAATAAAAGGACAGCAACTTGTCTGTTCCCCTTCCCCCAATTCCCCAGCACTGTTCCTATCCCACAATTCCCCAATAAAAATAAAATAAAATAAAAAACTTAAAAAAAAATCAACAAGCAGCAAGTGCTGGCAAGGATGTGGAGAAAAGGGAACCCTTGTGCATTGTTGGCGGGATTGCAAATTGGTGCAGCCACTATGGAAAATGGTATGGAGGTTCCTCAAATTAAAAATACAGCTGTCTTTGGTTGTTTCCACGTCTTGGCTATTGTGAATAGCGCTGCAATAAACATAGGAGTACATATATTTTTTCGAATTAGCGTCTTGGGTTTTTCTGGATAGATACCCAAGAGTGGAATTGCTGGGTCATATCGTAGTTCCATTTCCAGTTTTTTGAGATA
>NW_017734086.1:6198-7984 GCF_001890085.2 Hipposideros armiger
ACAGTAAAAGGGGTTGGAGGGGGTGCGACTATAAAGGGTGAGCACAAGGAGGCTCCTAGGGGCGATGGAACAGTTCAGTATCTTGGTTATGATGGTAGATACATGACTCTCAATGTGGGGTGAAATTGTACAGAACTGTATACGCATACAAACGAGTGCAATTAAAATTGGTGAAAACTGAGTTCCGGCAGAGAACACGGTGAGAAGCAGAGGACGGCTTCTATCCTGGCCCCTTGCAGGCCCTCCGGCCTCGGGCTGGGGATGATCTGGGGGGCCCAGGGATAGGACGCAAGCTCTGTCCTGCAGAGACCCAGACCCCCTCCCCGCGGGGGCCCACCAGCTGGGCCCAGGCCTTGAAGCAGCAGCGAGCCTCTCTCCCTACCCCCACCTCCATCTCCTCCACCAGGTGGCGGATCACGCTTGCTACCGACCACCGGGTCCGAGGTGGCGGGTCTGTGTGGTCGGAAACTGGCCCACCCTTAGGCCTCGAGGCGCTCAGATGCGAGACCTGGGGTAACTCCTCTGTCCCAGTTGGACGAGATATCACCTCTTACAGACAACCATGGACAAAGGCCGTAATGGGCCCAGAAGACGAGCAGAAAGAATCCAGTCGACCACGGGTGGAGGGTCAGTGGGCCATCGGGCAGCTCGTCATCCTTCTACTAAACCTTGATTTCGGAGGAGAGAAAAGGCAGAATAATATAGCACAGTTGGCCAACAGGAAGTGCCTGCCACCCTTTGGAAAGATTTACCGGCCATATGTAGAAGGCCTGTGTATATAATATGAAGAGGCTGCTCTCAACTTTACCCACCAACCTTTCAAAAGAAAACTGCTACATCTAGGCCTTTAGATGTAAAGAGGTTGCCAGCGTATGATAAAGATGTAGAAAAATCACATGCGTTGCAAATGCACATTTTTTGTTTGTTTGTTTTTTGTTTTAAATCGAAGAAATGTCTTCTGGAAATGACTTTGAAATGGAATTGTTAGACTACCTCTAGAAGCGACATCAGGAGCGACACACGTTCACGTTTGTTCAGTTGGTTAGGGGACATGGAGAAGACCTTGATGAGGAAGACAAGAAGGTTCTAGGCCGAGTGGTCTTATTTAGAAGACATTTTCATAGTGTAATCATTGTTTTGTGTGTGTATTTCATTCCTTACCTACTGTACAATAGTGAAAATGCTAAGTACTTTTTTGAAATAGCTCTTTCTAGATGTTCTGAAGTGCCTGATAAAAGTAGAGGTAGTAAAATTCAAATTCATATGAAATATTGTTATTTTGGGGAATGGCCAAACCACCTCTTTTGAACAGTACACATTGTATTTGTGCGCTGGTTCAAGGGGGAAGGAAGTGCAAGGAGCTCTATGCTAGTGTTTCTAGTGAGGTAAGGTTAACCATTGCCCCTATGTTCATGCATTTTGTTTCACTTTGCTGTGTATACAGTGTATCTAATGGACAAATAAGTCCCCATGTACAACACCTAGTCTTTTTAGATGTTTAGATGTTAAAGCGATTGCCCAGTGTATGGCAAAATAGAGTTAATAAACGTAAGACACTATTAATTTTTAAATAAACAATTATAACCACATTTTATGGGTATTATATATAAAAGTAAAATATATGACAAAAATGTCACGAAAAAGAGGAAGATGAATTAAATTGTTTTAAGGTACTTGGATTGTCCAAGAAGTAATAAAATAAATGAATTCAGGGACCTGTACTAAGTCAATGATGTATAGCATAATCTCTAGGGTAACCACTTAAATAATGATATAATAAGTATAA
>NW_017734087.1:0-965 GCF_001890085.2 Hipposideros armiger
TTTACAATAAGAAAAAAACCCCACCATATTTTGGAAAGGAACAAATAGTACAGAAGAATTAGCATACAAAATTGGATCAAGATAGCAAAATACATATAACACTTGCTCCTCCCCTTGCAAATCACTTGAAGTGTCAAAAGAAATGCCTTTT
Source organism: Hipposideros armiger (assembly GCF_001890085.2). NCBI lineage: Eukaryota > Metazoa > Chordata > Mammalia > Chiroptera > Hipposideridae > Hipposideros > Hipposideros armiger. The sequence continues at coordinate 152 of NW_017734087.1, forward strand.
TCAAAGAGTAGATCTAGAAACCACTAAACATTTCCATTAGCAGAACAGAAATTGTTGACTGTTCCTGAAAGATAAAAACCAAGCAAGAATGGTTTGATAAGAATAGAGGAAAACCTGGCAGAATGGCTCAGTTGGTTAAAAGCCCGAGCTCTGTGTAACAATGGTCGCCAGTTCAACTCCTGCATGGGATGGTGGGCTATGCACACCATCCAACTAAGATTGAACATGGTACCTTGAGCTGAGCGGCCGCAAGCTGCCGATGGGCAGCCGGATGGAGACTGGCCTTGGGAGCTGAGCTAGCTGCGCCTTCCACAACTAAGATTGAAGGACAAGAACTTAGTTGTTTCCCTTCCCCAATTTTCCAACACTGTTTCCCTTCCCCAATTCCCCAATAAAATCTTTAAACAAACCCAACAAGAATAGAGGGAAAACCTCAGCCTGAAAAAAGGTACAAAAGGAAACTGTGTAGGGGGTAAATGCTGATCCAGAAAAAATACATCCAGAATAAAAATAAAGAGAGCAGGAAGGAATTCTCCAGTTAAGAAAACAATGAACAAAGTAACTGAAGGTTGTTTTTCTGAACCAAGAGACCAGGAGACCTTTTCTCCCTCTAACATTGAACAGCAGGCAGCTGCTAAAGGTGATGCTAGGATAAAACCCAACAAGTATCCTCTTGGTGACAGAGTGACCACCTGCCTTGGTGAGAGTGATGGCTTGTCCTAGCATGTCTGTGGTTGTCCTGAACAAAAATAAAGCTGAATTTCACATCATTGGGGCCTTCTAAAAAAATACAGACAAGAGTATAAAAGGGAAA
>NW_017734087.1:4425-5285 GCF_001890085.2 Hipposideros armiger
AGATTCTAGAACTGTGCTGTGCAATGCATTAGCTACAGGACACATGTAACTAGATTTAAATCAATTAAGATTAAATAAAATTAAAAATTCAGTTCCCTATTCACACTAGCTGCATTTCAAGTGCTAGCGCCACATGCGACTAGGGGCTACCATACTAGGCAGCAAGCACAGAAATAGTTCATTTCCACCACTATTGCAAGTTCTAAAACATTAGTGCTATTCAAGGCCATTATTAGCACAAATGCAAAGGTTAACTAGGTATATGTAAGCTGCCTTGGCAACTACCCAGTGTGATTAATATATCTAAGAGAAGACATGACTTACAGATAACCTAAAGTAACCCAAGTTGAGGACTGTCTTCAATTATGCTTGTTACCCAATATCCTTAAAGTTTTAATTTATGTCATTACTGACATCACAAACAGATGAAAAACCTAAATCTTAGTAATTTATTTTCCCTAGGCAATTTTATTTGTAACTGCAGCAGAATATCAATTTTTTTTTCTGTATAGTAATTACCCCCTGAAGTTCCAAGAATCCTATCTATTGGGTTGTCAGAAAAGTCACGATGTATTTTTTCTATGTTTTTCGTTGCAAAAATGCATCATGACTTTTCCGACAACCCAATACATAGCCCCTAATATAAGACCTTGCACAGATGATGTACCCAATACATATTTGTTGCATCAATGATGCTGTTATGCAATGCATTACAATGATGCAATGAGTGAAAGAGTGACTTGTAAGGCAGAGCTAGCAGTAAATCAAACACAGAAATAGGAGAACATGACTAACAGCCTTAGAAGTAAAACTGTGGTCACGGAACTGCTAAGGGTAAGCTGGAATTTCAACCAGCCATT
>NW_017731629.1:0-4308 GCF_001890085.2 Hipposideros armiger
TTCTCTTTCCTGATTCCTCATCAATGCCCCATACAGTCTTGTTTCTTATCTGGTTCAGCCTGTGCTTAACTTTCTATTCTGGCCGTTTCTCTTTCTCTGTCTTATCTTAACACAGAAAAGAGGAAAGCTATCCACAGCAACTCAGGGGCAGCCGTCCTGATGGATTTGTCCTGGGTCAGGAATCAGCATTTGGTAAGCTGGAAGGGTTTATTCACGGAACTAAGTGAGCAGTTTATTTTCTGAAAGGGAGAGGCACTTACCCTGTGCTCCCAGTTCTGGGGCCCATTGTTCGGAAAGACACCAAAGACTTACTCATAGTTCACTATTACCAAGAAAATTCTGGTTAACAACCAATTCATCTGGCCCTGGAGATACAAGGAGGTAGAAGATATGTAACTATATGATATAATCACTGGCTTCAAGGGTCATGAAAACCAGTTAAGGCAACTAAATAGTGATTATCATGAAAGCAACTAATATTTATTACTCCCTACACCAGACACTGTGTTAAGGGATTTACACACACTAACTCGTTTAATCCTCTCCTATCTGTACATTTCCTGTTTTACAGATAAGGGAAAGTACATCGGAAAAGTTAACTAATGTACCTAAGATCACACAGACAGATAGAACTGAGAATGAAATCCATGCTGTGTTAAATGTGTGCAAATAATCACGTCAGAATAGATATAATGATAAAAGGCGGTATGTAAGGTCCACAATTCAGGGAGAGAATCCTGGAGGGAGGGGGAAGGGCTTTGGGAAGCTGTGCAAAAGAACAGAGGGCCTGATGGAAGAGTGAGGAGGCCTTAGAGCAGAGTCTCTCAGCTGCGGCACTGTTGACAGGTTGGGCCAAATCACTCTTTGTTGCGGGGCTGTCCTGTGTACTACCGGATGTTTAGCAGCATCCCTGCCCTGTACCCACTAAATGCTGGTAGAACTCCCCAGTTGTGACAATCAAGAAAGTCTAGAGACATTGCCAAATGCGCCTTGGGGGCCAAACTACCCACAGTTGAGACACTGCATTAGAGGCAGGCACGGAGCTAGGGGACAGGAGCAGCCATGAGGGCGGGAGCCCGTGCAGAGCCAGGGCAGGTCCGCTGTGTTCAAGAGAACGGCCGGCAAGACAGTGGAGATTGGAACCAGGCTGTAAGGAGCTCTGGATGCCAGGTTAAGGATGCCAGGTTAAGAAAGTGGGAGCTGGGAGCAGGTGCAGGTTTTGGTTTTTGAGACTAGGAATGGCGTGTCCCCCGTATTAACCGCATCAGCCCCCTGGCCTCCATGCTGTTCTCGGAATACGTCAGGCATGCTTTGGCCTCAGAGCTTCTGCATCTGCTAGTCCCTTTCCTCAGTTACCTCTCTCACTTCCTCCACATCTCCATTCAAACATCCCGTTAAGAGGACGGCCAGTCCTACCTGTAACTCTCTATCCTCTTAACCCTGCTTAATTTCCTTTCATACAGCTGCTCTTCCTACACACCAAACCCATCACATCATTTATTGATGTGCTTATCACTCTCCAATCATAATGTCAGCTCCAAGAGGACACGTGTGTACACTGCTGTACTCCCAGCACATGCTTGTCCAGGAACAGTTATTGGCACACGGCATGTACCCAGTAAATATTGGTTGAATTAATGAACTCATTTCCAAGATGTGTTTTAGGAAGGGTGTTCCCTAGAAGCCAGGCATCCCCATGTCCAAAGTAAGGAGAAAGTCTTAAATTACATGGGAGATTTGCAGAAGACGGTCTGCGTTCTCCCTAAATCAGATTAACTGGGGCAGGAGTGTCTGTGAAAGCACAGACTCCTACCGTCCAGTCTAGAGCCAACAAACCAGAGTCTTTGGACAGCCGGACTCAGAAACGGCCTTTTAATGCATTCCAAAGTTTATAAGACACGTGGTGACTCTAATATTTTGTGAGATAACTATGCCATTGCTCTATTTAACTTCACTTCTTAGGAAGACAAGATTCAGACACTGAGACACCAATAAACATAGGGCTATAATATAGAATGTCTTGAGATTCCAGATAAGTGTCCCTCTGGCCTATCCATATGTAAATGTTTATACTATGTTGACACAGAGCTTAAATTTTCATAGCCCTTTACATTATCCACAGCATTTCACATTCCCAAATTTTTTCTGATCCTTATAACCGTCTTCAACAAAGACAGGGTGGCCATAATTTCCTCCATTTTGTCAGCTGATACAATTCAGACTCAAAGAGCTGCAGTGAGCTGCCTATAGCCACACCACTTAGTAAAGGCAGAGAGGAGCCAGTACCCAAGCTGGGACTAGTTATCTTCTATCATTCAGCTGATCTATTATAATAACCAAATGCATTTTAACAACACAAGTTTAGTTTACTAAAATCCTTCGCAAAGCCTTATGAAATACATTTAGTTAAGTAGCATTCTCTACCTTTTCAAGATTAGCGAATGAAAAAACACTGCATAGTTCTGTGGTTAAATTCTAAGGCTCTGTTTGGAATAAAGGTCCTAGTTCTCCCATTTGCTCCATGATCTTGAACAAGCTACCTAAGCTCATGTAAACCTCAGTTTCCATATCTACGAAATAAAGATAATAATAACTCTCTTAGGGGTATTGTNATTACCCAGGGATATTCAACTTGCAGCTGGACTGGTTAGAGGTCCAAGTCCCATGAGGGCTTCACTCACCTACCCAACACCTTGGGGACTATTCTCCATATTGTCACAGGATGTGTGCACATGGCAGCCCAGGGCTCCCAGGAACCGAAGCAACACTGCCATCCCTCTTAAACACTAGGCTTGCCTCAATAGCACTCCCACCATACTCCACTGGCTAAAGTAATCACATGCCAGTCCAGGTTCAAGAAAAGGGAGAACATATTTCACTTCTTGATAGGAAGAGAATCCAAGAATTTTGGGCCATCTTTAATATGCCACAGTATCTAACACAAAAAAATAGTAAGAAATTTGAAGTATAGTCCATTGGACTGAAAAGCTGTTATCTTCATGGAATGGCCATTCTCCAGCCTCGTATTTCTTCCTCCCTCTATCCACAACACCCTCTCAAGTAAGACTCGCCCAATATGAGTGACAAGTGTAAGCCTTCTGTAACTGACATGCAAAATAATATTACACTTTGCACAGCACCTTGATTGCATCATTCATCCAATATCCAAGTCCTCTGCAAACAATAATTAAGCCTCTGCACCCCCGTCATGCTCCATTATCTTCTCTTTATAGATGGGGAAGCACTGAGCCCAGGAAAGTGAATTTGCCAAGGTCATAGGAGTTGGTGACAGAGCTGAGGCAGAATCCACATCATAAGCACTCGGTCAGCATCTACGTTCCCATTGCCCATGATGGCAGACCTAGGCATCCAAGGGAAGCCCTGCCTGCCCGTTTTCCTGATGGCTCGTTATCAACTTGCCCCTTAATATCCTTATTGTCCTTGCTTACGACAGTATCTCTGAATCCAAACTCCTCCAAAACCAGATGGAGACCATCAAGAAAGCTAGAGAATCTGCACATTCCTCACTCCACAGCCAGTGTCTTCTGTGATTACTCAGGAAGTCATGCACCATTAAAGAGAGGCAGTGAGCAAAGCAAGGTACAGGAGATGTGCTTTCATTCTCCACTGGGCACAGCTCATTCACTTTGCTCAAAAAGCAAGAAAGTCCAGAGAAAAGGGAGAAAAAAATATATGGGGGATGGGGAGTGAGGCAGTGACTAGTAATGATACGCCATAGTCAGAATGTATCAGTTAGCTTTGGGCAAATTATTGACTCCGGCATGATCTTTGTCAAATCTTGTGAAGCAAGCACTATGACAGCTGCTAAAACTTGCTGGAGTCATTTAACTTATTAGCTAAACTGGAACGAGAACAGACACATCACCTTTTATCAGAGGATCTTCTCCTTTCTGCTGGCCCTGTCCCCTGGCTCTTATGTCCCCAGACCTAAATCATTATAACCATCTTAAAACTGATCTTTCTATATCCATCCCCATCTCCGACTACTGTATCCAACTTGTGCCAGTCTCATATTAGAATGGCAAGCTTAAAAAAAAAATAGGACTTAGAAGGGGTCTCAGAAGTTATCAAGCTTAACGCTTTCACATTATAGGCAGGGAAACGGAGGCCTCACTACCGCATGGTGATTCGAATGCTTTGTAAACTTGGACCCAGTGTTTAACCTCTATGAGCCTTAGTTTCCCCACCTACAAGATATGGATAACAAAGAGTACTCACCTCCCCTCAGCTTGTGGTGAGGACTAAACAGAATCAGGCACATAGAAAGTGTGTAGCTGTGGCCCATTT
>NW_017731629.1:7023-8696 GCF_001890085.2 Hipposideros armiger
ATTAATGAACTCATTTCCAAGATGTGTTTTAGGAAGGGTGTTCCCTAGAAGCCAGGCATCCCCATGTCCAATGTAAGGAGAAAGTCTTAAATTACATGGGAGATTTGCAGAAGACGGTCTGCGTTCTCCCTAAATCAGATTAACTGGGGCAGGAGTGTCTGTGAAAGCACAGACTCCTACCGTCCAGTCTAGAGCCAACAAACCAGAGTCTTTGGACAGCCGGACTCAGAAACGACCTTTTAATGCATTCCAAAGTTTATAAGACACATGGCGACTCTAATATTTTGTGAGATAACTATGCCATTGCTCTATTTAACTTCACTTCTTAGGAAGACAAGATTCAGGCACTGAGACACCAATAAACATAGGGCTATAATATAGAATGTCTTGAGATTCCAGATAAGTGTCCTTCTTGCCTATCCATATGTAATTGTTTATGCTATGTTGACACAGAGCTTAAATTTTCATAGCCCTTTACATTATCCACAGCATTTCATATTACCAAATTTTTTCTGATCCTTATAACCATCTTCAACAAAGACAGGGTGGCCATAATTTCCTCCATTTTGTCAGCTGATACAATTCAGACTCAAAGAGCTGCATGAGCTGCCTATAGCCACACCACTTAGTAAAGGCAGAGAAGAGCCAGTATCCACCCTGGGACTAGTTATCTTCTACCATTCAGCTGATCTATTATAATAACCAAATGCATTTTAACAACACATGTTTAGTTTAGTAAAATCCTTCGCAAAGCCTTATGAAATACATTTAGGTAAGTAGCATTATCTACCTTTTCAAGAGTAGCGAATGAAAATACACTGCGTAGTTCTGTAGTTAAATGCTAAGGCTCTGTTTGGAATAAAGGTCCGAGTTCTCCCATTTGCTCCATGATCTTGAACAAGCTACCTAAGCTCATGTAAACCTCAGTTTCCATATCTACGAAATAAAGATAATAATAACTCTCTTAGGGGTATTGTGAGGATTAAGTGTCACAATTTATGTAAAATGCATATGGCCTGACACACAGATCAAACTCAACAAACAAATGCCAACTATTACTAATAGTAGTTAAGGATTTGAGGTGAATAAAAACAGGAAACAATGATGTCTCATTACAATCCTGGTGCTTAACCCAATGACTAGTACAGCAGAAATTCAATATATATTTGCTATACCAAATAACAAAGGAATGAATGAATGAATGAGGTTGAAATGAGTTCCCCAGGGAACTCACATAATTCGTAAATAACAGAGCATGATCCAACCTCTCTTCTGTGTTCCTTATATTGCACTGGTCCTCCAGGCCTCCCAACTGAGCAATAAGGTGAGGGTAAAAATTTATCTCACTGTTGTGTAAGCACACTCGGAGACAGGCCTCCATTCCTGAATGTGAAATTGTAAACCGTTGGCTCTGAAGAAAACACATTAGACCCAGCTGGTCAATGTCAGCTCCGTCCTTATCAGCCCGTCTCCCTCCTTGATGCCTGGGTGCCAGGAGCTCTACACACAGCTATTTTTATTCTGAAACAACAGCAGGTCCTCTGAGCTGTTCCCTTCTAGTTTAAAGATGTCGTCTGTGTCCGCACATCCCTCTGGTTCAGTAGTGGATTTGGAAGGTGAATAACTAGCAGGTTCCAGTCGAAGCACGAAGGGAGGAAGGTTATATAATTGTG
>NW_017731629.1:9799-10965 GCF_001890085.2 Hipposideros armiger
TGTTGAGAGAGCTGATGAGCAGGCTGTGCCTATCTTAGCCCTGGCATGCAATTTCAGGATGAAATATCACAGAGCTGATTCCATGTTGATACTTTTTAAAATGTCCTGATATTAATATTTTAGAGGTTAAAATACAAGGCTAATTTTTCCCCTGTCATTGTTCTCTTCAATAAGAGAGTTGTATGGAGCATAGAAACAGCAGAAACAGCAGCTAGATTTCATTGAGCTCTTACCACGCGCCAAACACTGTGCTAGGTGACGTACAGGTACTACTCATTGAATTTTCCCCACCACATGACAGGTACTATTATCCCCACTTTAAAGATGAGAAAACTGAGGTTAAGTGATAACTCCAAATTCACCCAGGTTATGGGTAGCTGAGCTAGAGTAAATGCCAGGTGAGTCAGCCTCTAGGGGAAAGAGTCAAGAAAGCTATTTTATTTTTGGATTTTTAAATTAACTTGTCATAAAATTGACTTTTTTGGTGTAAAGCGCTAGGAATATTAACACATACAAATTCTTATATCCACAACAACAAGAATACAGAACAGTTTCATCACCCCCCAAACTCCTTCTAGCTTTGTTGTCACGGCCTGTCCCTAATCTTAACCACTGACAACTACTGATCTGTTCTTTTACCATAGTTTCATCCTTCAAGTACGTCATGTAAATGGAATCATACAGTATGTAACCTTTTGAGCCTGGATTCTTTCACTCAGCACAATGTCTTTGAGATTCATCCAAATGGATGCATTTATCAGTGGTTTGTTTCTCTTATTGCTGCATTGGACTCCACTGTATGGATGTGCTGCAGTTTCCTCCATTCACTCCCTATAGGGCTTGAGACTATTTCCAATTTGGAACAATTACGAAGCTGCCCCAAACATGCATGGACACGTTTTTGTGGGAATAGAAGTTTTCATTTCTCTAGGGTAAGTAATCAGGGGTGGGCTGGTGGGTGATAGGACTAACTAGTAAGAAATGGCTAAACTCTTTTCCAAATTGGCTGATCATTTTTCACCCTCACAAGCAATATAGAATGTTCTGGTTGCTCTGCTTCCTTGTCAGCGTTTGATGTTTTCAGTATTTTAATTTCTGAAATAGGTGAGAGATTCTACATCACACAGGAGTTTTAATTTGTGTTTCCTCAGTGACTAATGATGTTA
>NW_017731629.1:12895-18258 GCF_001890085.2 Hipposideros armiger
TAAACAAATCCCATTATTGTTATTCAAAGGAGATACACATAAAATTATTATTTTTTTAAATCGTTGGGATATTTTTCAGAATTGCATTAAATCCACAGATGAGTTTAGACAAAACTGACATTTTCATTATGTTGAGTCCTTCAAACATGAACATGGTATATCTCCATTTATTTAGATTTTTCATCCACATTTTTGTGGTAGTTTTCAGTATAGAGGTCCTCTACATGATTTCTTATACATATGTGTTCCATTTCTGCATATTATTGTAAATGGTGTTATTTAAAATTTTTTATTTCCAATTGTACATGGCTAGTGCACAGAAGTACAATTGATTTTTGTGCATTCTCCTTATATTCTATGACCTTGTTAAACTCACTTACTAGTTCCAACAGTTATTTTTACAAATTCCTTGAGAATTTCTACATAGACAATCATGTTGTCTGCAAACAGGAACAATTTTATTTCTTTCACTTCCCTCTACTCAGACCTCTAAAACTTTTTTTGTGTATTATTTTCTCCTTCAGGTAAACTATCTGAAATCAAGTCTAAATAAAAATGAGGATGAGAGAAAATGAGAGTGTTGGATACAATTATAATATAATTGCACTCAGCTTTATACCTTCTAGAGATACCTGAGACATTTTTAATGCCATCAACTGCTGGCTCTGATCAAATCACTGCACATTTATTCAGTTCCTACTGTGTGTAGATATTCTGGGTATAGAGAACTACAACGAGATAAGAGCAAAGTCCATCGTCAGAAGTTTACAGTGTTGTAGGGAAGACAGACAGTTACAGATTATTTTGGTGCAATGTGATAAATATTAATCATGTAAGTAGACAAATGGGAATGAATGAGAGGAATATTTACTTTTCTTGGCCTGGGGTTAATATATGGGCTGACTAAATTATCCTTGCAAACCACCACCATCACCCACTTGGACAATAGGAACAGTCTCTTAATTTAGTTACATATCTCTAATCTTGCCCTGCTGACAATCTATTCTTTTTTTAAAAAAAAATCAGTTTCATTGAGCTATAATTCATACATACAATTCATCCATTTAAAATGCACAATTCAATGGTTTTGTTATATTCACAGAGTAGTGCTCCAATACCACAATCAGTTTAAGAACATTTTCTTTTTTTTTTTTTTAGCTGAGCCATCCTGCCACCTGTTGGCAGCTCAGTGGCAGCTCAGCTCAGGCCGGGAATTGAACCGCCGACCCTGTTGCTCAGAGCTTGCACTCTTGAGTGAACTCTTAACCAACTGAGCCACTCAGCTGGCCCCAAGTTTAAGAACATTTTCATTATGACAAAAAGAATCCACACTCCCCTTTAATCATAATACCCAAACTCCTATTCTCCTCAATTTTAGGCAACCACTAATATACCTTCTGTCTCTATAGATTCGTCTATTCTAGACATTTCATACACATAGAATCACACAATATGTAGTCCTTTTTCACTGGTTTCTTTCACTGCAAAGTTCATACACGTTTTAACATGTGTTAGCATTACATTTATTTTTATTGCCAAACAATATTTCATTGTATACATATACCACATTTTGTTTCCATTCATCAGATGATGGGCATTTGGATTGTTTCCACTTTTTGAGTATTGTAAAAAATGCTGTATAAACACCTGTGTGGATATATGTTTTTATTTCTCTTGGGTATATACTTAGAAGTGGGATTGCTGAAACACACGGTAACTCTATACTTAACATTTCAGGAGCTGCCAGACTCTTTGCAAAGAAGCTCTGCACCATTTTACATTCTTACCAGCCATGTTCATGGATTCCAATTTCTCCACATTTTAGTCAATGCTTGTTATTTTCCACCTTTTTAATTATAACCATCCTAGTGGGTGTGAAGTGGTATCTCCTTGTGGTTTTGAATTGCCTTTCCCTGGTGGCTAGTGATAACAAGCATCTTTCATGTACTTCGTGGCCATTTGTGTATCTTCTCCGGAGAAATGTCTGTTCAAGTCTATTGCTTATTTTTAACTGGGTTATCTTTATATGATACAGTTGTAAGACTTCTTTACATATTCTGAATACAAGTCCCTTATCAGATATATAATGTGCAAATATTTCTCCCATTCCATGGGTTGTCCTTTCACATCCTTCATAATGTCCTTTGATGAACAAAAGTTTTTATTTTTATGAAGCCGGATTTATCCAATTTTTCTTTTATTACACATGCTTTAGGTGTCACACAGAAGAAACCATTGCCAAATCCAAGGTCAGAATTCACCTGTAAGTTTTCTTCTAAGAGTTTTATAGTTTTAGCTCTTATATCCAGGCTTTGATTCATTTTGAGTTAATTACTGTATATGCTGTGAGGAAGGGTCCAACTCATTCTTTTTTACATGAATATTCATTTGTTCCAGTACATTTGTTGAAAAGACTGTTCACTCCCCTATTTAATTGTCTTGGCACCTTTACTGGAAATTGACTATAAATGTGAGGGTTTCTTTCTGGATTCTCAATTTCATTCCATTGATCTTTAAGTCTACAGCAAACTATTCACTATTCATCACTCTACAGATTTCTCTTAAAAATATAAAGAAACAAATTAGATCATGCCATCCCCATGCCTAATGTTCTGAGGACTTACCATTACACCTAAAATGAAATACAAGCCCTACAAACTCCAACACGATCTGACCATGGCCAATCTCTCCATCCTCATTTCCACCCCTCTTCCCCCACTTTCCCACTTTCCGAGATCTAGCCAAAAAACATCCTCTTTTTTTTTCTTTAGGAGCCTTGAACCAGCCTTTCCCTCTGCCCATGATGCTTCTTCCTTGAGCTCTATCCATGGCCATCTGTTCCCAACATTCAGGGTTCAGCTTGAATGCCACCTCAGAGAGGCATTACAACATATCCTTTCTCTTCATAGAAATGATCACTATCTGGAATGATTATATGACTATTTACTTGCTTGGTGGTTTACTTGTTTACTGTCTCCCTAATATAACACAAATCCTGTAAGAGCAAAGACCTTGTTCAAGCTTGCCATCAGCATCTTTTATATAGTAGGTATTCAGAAATATGTATTAGATTGTATAAGTACATAAATGAATTAATAAGTTAAAGAAGTCATTCTGGAAGAGATGACACTGGAGATGAGTCTAAAGGAAACCTAAACAAGACTCACTGTTATCTCTATATTAATTATACACTGCAAGGACAAGGTCCATGGTTGGTCAAAAGCAACATCAATAAGAAGTTAATCTATATTTACAAACATGTTTGAAAGCATACATTACTAAGTTGGAAATTTGTAGCTAGGTGCAGTCCATTTCATTATAGAAATAGCATAATCAAGTGCCATTTGTCCTTTGCCTGGTTTTCAAACCCTATTCTGAGCCCACCATCTCTCTGGTTGTAGCTTCTCAGCTGCATATTTGTGAATCAAGTCAAATGGTTTCTGTGCTGAATTGTGGTGCCAACCTCGAGGCATTCCTTGATACCAAGACCAGATGTCACATGAGAAAATGCAGCCCACTTCCAACTAGCACACAACAATGCTTAACAACTAGACTGAGTAATTCTCTCACACTGACAGCTGGACACTGGTAGCGTTTTACAATACTTTTGTTTTTTCCTCACTTGCCCCACCCTTATTGAGAAACACCATGACATTTNTGATTAACTCCAGGTCCAAAAGATTATTTTTGTGTTTTCTTGTAAACTTTTTTGTTTAGTTTACATTGTATGTTTAGAATGATGATGAATTTTTCCCTTATTTTAAAAAAAATTAAATTTATTGGGGTGACATTGGTTAGTAAAATCACCTAGGTTTCCAGTGTACAATTCTATAAAAAATCATCTATATATGCATTGTGTGTTGACCACCCAGAGTCAGTTCTTCTTCCATCACCATATATCTGACCCTCTTTTCCCTCGTCTACCATCCCCCTACCTCCTTACCCTCTGGTAACCATTAAACTGTGTCTGTGTCTATGAATTTTTGTTTCTTTGTGTGTCTTGTTCATTTGTTGATTTCAGTTTTATATCCTGCATTATGAGTGATGTCATATTGTTTTCAACTTTTTCTGTCTGACTTATTTCGTTTAGCATGATAATCTCAAAATCCATCCATGTTATAGCAAATGAAGTATTTCATCTTTTTTTATGGCCAAGTAATATAGCATTGTATATGTGTACCACACCTTCTTTATCCAATCATCTATGGAAGGACACTTTGGTTGTTTCCATGTCTTGGCCACTGTGAATAATGCTGCAATGAGCATAGGGGTACGTATATCTTTACAGATAAATGTCTTCAGATTTTTGGGGTAGATACCCAGAAGAAACATTGCTGGGTCTTATGGTAATTCTATTCTTAATTTTTTGAGTGATGATGGAATTTTAGAGTGAATTTTGGATCAAGTTTCATTTTTATTGCATATGAATGTTCAATAGCTCCAACACCATTTTTTGAAAAGACCATCCATTATCCATTGAAATGCTTTTGCACCTTTTTATTTTATTTATTTATTTATTTATTTTACTTTATTTATTTATTTATTTTAAGCTGAGCCATCCTGCTACCTGTTGGCAGCTCAGCGGCTGCTCAGCTCGGGCTGGGAATCAAACCACTGTTGCTCAGAGCTCAAACTTTTGAGCGAGCCCTTAACCAACTGAGCCATTCGGCCTGCCCTTTTGCACCTTTTTAAAAAACTAATCGACCAAGACAGGGGGAATAGGTAGTGACTGCTAATAGGTGTTAGGTTTCTTTTTGGGTGATGACAATCTTCAAAAATGAGATTTGAATGATGGTTGCACTACTCTGTAAACATTCTAAAACCCATCGAATTACACACTTTAAATGAGTGGATTTTATAGTATGTAAATTATATATCAGTAGACATGTTAATTAAAGAAAATCAATGGGCCATAGTAGTGTGGGTCTACTTCTAGACTCTATTCTATCCCATTAATCTATGCCTATCCCTTCTCCAATATCACATTGCCTTGAGTACTAAAGCTTTATAGAAAGTCTTAAAATCAGATTGTACAATTCCTCCAACTTTATTCAAGAATTCTTTTTAGGTCTGGCCGAGTGGCTCAGTTGGTTAAGAGCTCGCTCAAAAGTGTCAGATCTGAGCAACAGCAGTTCAATTCCCAGCCCGAGCTGAGCTGCTGCTGAACTGCCAACAGGTGGCAGGATGGTTCAACTAAAAAAAAAATTATTTTAGCTTTTCTAGTTCTTTGCTTTTCCATATAAATTTTAGAATTAGTTCATCTATGTCTATTTATATATACATATATATATATATATATGTATATATAAATAAATAATTTTAATAGGCTAAAGCTTTCTATTGAGACCAAAAAAAAAACCTCC
>NW_017731629.1:27064-29166 GCF_001890085.2 Hipposideros armiger
ACCTAGACACTGTAATTATTAATGTCCACTTTACAGATAAGGAAACTGAGTTCCAGGAAAGTCACATGGTTAAATAAGTGGCAGAGACAGAATTTAAACCTGAATCCAGTCTTCATTCTTAAGGACTACTTTCTATGAGGCCCACAACTTTTGTGTGTTTTGTATACAACTGATTTCCTGGTACTAGGAATTAGCACCCAACATCTATTGGTCAAGCTGCTGTAGCACAGAGCAGACGCTCCATAAATCTGTGCTGAAGTACTTCACAGGCGTTCTCTACTGCCGTCCACCAGCCACTGCTCCAGACGCTAAGGATACTGCAGCACGTGGTGAAGGCCTAGTCTCTGCCCTCATGGTCCAGTGGGGATTAAGTGAGACGGTGTCTAAAAAGCACCCAGCACCATACCTAGCAAATAATAAACACATTTTTAAAACCCCACTACTGCTATAATTGTCACAAGATATTATTCTTTTTTTTTTTTTGGCTCAACTCAGACTCAACTACCTGTATTCTCAATGCACAATGACAAAATAATATCTTTATAATTCATAATATGAGAACATTCATCTTTGCGAGTTGTTATAATTTATTCTCACTCGTTCTGTTCAAAGGTATTTACCAAACATATTCTCTGGGTTTGAAAATGCCAGTTCTATAAAACCCACAGAAATCTGTCAGGGAACTCGGCCTCATCCAAGCGGCCATTTGCTCCCATGATGCTATCAGCTCCAGCTGAAGGACCAGGAGGAAGGTCCCGCTCAGTGTCCAGCACCCCGGCCCTCGCATGTAGTGCCTTTCAGGAAACCCGGAGCAAGTCTGACTGGCTGCGGTCATTTTCTTCTAACATGAGGCGGCAATACAGCAAAAAGGGAGGTGGGTAGACATGAAAACAAGTGTAGAACTGGGTGGCAGTGGGCACAAATAGCCTGGATAGAAAGAATAAGCTGGGCCCATGCAGGTTTGTTTTGAGCATTTCTCATCCCCTTTTCCAGGCTGCCAAGCATCAAAGGGCTGAAGCAGGTTTAGACTTGCCACGTAGGGCTCCAAAGACAGGGGCAAGAGTTTCTACACACAAGCAAAACTCTCTAATAACTGGAAAGGAACCCAGGTGAGGGAGGGAGCAACCTGACCAACACGTGGGGTGACACTGCCTCTGAAATACTTTTTAGGGTTCTAGTACCCTGTGGACCTGGACTCCGGGTCTCTCTAGAAGTGAGAGTCTAGTACTGTTTCTATATATGAATGTTTTTCTTCAAGAAGCTAATGTTTTCGAGACTTTTTCCATCTTATGTCTATAAGGGTTTGCAGTTCTCCTTCTTCTTTTACATCTCACATCAAATGTTCCCATCTGTATGTCTTTCTCTCAGTGTCCCATTACACAGCTTTCAAAATAATGCAAGCCATGGCTAACTATCGTGTATGTTCTCTTTATAGATGATATTTGCATTTTAACAAGGTTTTCCCCGCTATGGGAAAGCACAAAACATTTCTCTTTACTGGAGATGGACGTGGAGCACCACAAAAAGAGTATGGAGCACAAGAGGGATATTCAGCTACTTAATTTTGCTGCAGGCCAGCACTGCACAGAGGTAAGAAATAAAAAGGTTCCTAGCCATTGATTAGAAAAAGACAAAAACAGGAGCAAAATCTGAAGCTCTTTTTCGTGGTTGGTTGGTCAAAATATGTTCTGCCTAACTAGTTTTTGTGGGATTTTTAATTCTGCTTTGTATTTTTTGATACTGATACTAAAAACCAGACTTCATGCCAAGTAAAACAAATAAAATATTATTACATTTAAATTTGCAAAAAATTTTACTAGCCTTTGAGAAAATTGCTATTATTATGATTGTCCATCTTAAAGATTCAATAACTAAAGATCAGAGAGGTTAAGTAACTTGCCCAAAGGCACTAGATCAATCAGAAAAAGAATTCAAATCCAAGGAGTCTCTCCCCAGAACTTGACCTACTAGTACGTGCTTGTGACCAGCAGGTTTCTAAGGTGGCCCCCAAGATTCCCAGCCCAGTTGTGTATATTCTGTATACATCCTTTCTCCCACAATAGGACCAGCCTCAACTGATATTATCCAAGAATGTTGACTTT
>NW_017731629.1:34636-36618 GCF_001890085.2 Hipposideros armiger
TGCTTATGTGACCTATGCCTTACATGGGCTGCATTCAGCTTGCAGTTAGGTTCTGTGAGGTCTACACAGTGGTTTAAAAATGCCCTTCCAGTTTCCTCTGTCTCAACCTGGCTGACTGCGTTATGCCGTCTGCCTGGACCCTGTAGCTGTTTGAGTCTAGGACCTCAGATGTAGGATTTGGAAGCTGAAAGATGGGGCTGAGAGCTCTACCTCAGATTGGAAAGGGGGACCTCGGTTTCTCTTTTTGCCCTCAAGTATCAGTCCTATTGCTAATGTTTCAGACCCTTCCCTTCCCCAAACATTTCCTGCTTACTATAAGGACATTCTTCTCTTTTACTATTTGATGTAGTAGTTTCCAAACAGTACTACTATAATATAAAGATTAAGTTGCGTATTCAAACTGCAAGTGAATAGGATTTTTAAAATGAAGCTACAACTAAAAAAGCAACTGATTCTTTTTTGCCTTCCCATCCTTTCCTGACCCTGTCAAATGTCAACAAACTCCCACAAAGCCTCCTGTTTACAAATATATATAAAAAAGAAAAACTAAGGCTTCACTCAGGCATCGACTGGAATATAACTTATTTTAATAACACTTTCCCCTGAGACTGTTGATGAGACACTTGAAAGTGTGCTCCTGGGACATTTGCCCCAAGCTGACACCCCCACTTAGCCAGGGTTGATGGCCACATGGCCTCTAGTGCAAAGAAGGAAGGAACCGCTGGTATCTTCCTCATAGGATTTGGACACAGGCCACAGCAAGATCAGCAGTGCACGGCAAACCTTGGATCAGTATCGTTTACCATCATAAATTACAGGATTGGGGGGGGCAGATGGGTTAGAGGGCTAGATCTCAGTGATACTGTGAGGCAGCCAATTTATTCCTAAAGTCGGTGCTAGAATGAATTAAATCTAAAGCTAGAGGAATTTACATTCATTATGATAATGCACATGGAAATACAGTGAAGTGCTTACTTATATCCATTATCTCATTTAAATAATCTGCTCAGTCTCCTAATTGCTACAAAGAGTCAAAAAAAGGCTATAAATAAACACAAAGATGTTCCTCACAGTGCTCTTTATAGAAGGAAATAACCGAAAACAACCTTATTATTCAACTGTAGGGAAATGGATATGTTATGATATAGATAGGTAGATAGTGCAACAAAGTTACAACAATGATTTTTCAGTTGTTTTTTTTTTNCACAACATGGGTGTTTGCTTTCTTCTGCATGGATTTCCTCTTCTGGGACCCACCACAGTAAACACTTTGCTTTTCAAGGACTCATGTTTTAGGTCAGGCCAACCTGGATAACCTCCCTATCTCAAGGTCACCTAATTTGGGAACTTAATTACATCTGCAAAATCTCTTCTTGGCAGATTAGTGTTTTTAGGTAACATCATCTCTGCATGGTAGAAAATAATTGAGCTGCACCCCTTCCCTTGACGCGGTAACTCATACTATCTCACCAATGTTCGTGATACTTCCTCCATGAAAGCGCTACCTTGGGTCAATGTTCTGGTTATAACCCAAAAACTCAGTGGTGTAAAACAACCATTTTATTATTATATTCATGAATTCTGTGGGCTGGGAATTCAGCGAGGGCACAGTGGGAACAGCTTGTCTCTGTTACATGATGTCTGGGAATTCAGCTGAGAAGACCAGAATGTCTGGGGGTGACTCAAATACTGGGGCCTGAAATCATCTGGCGGTGTCTTCATCCACATGCCTCGCACTGGGGCCGGGACGACATAAAGGACTAGGTGCTCTGTGTGTAAATAGCGTCTCAGGACTCCTCACATGGTCTCTCTCCTGCTGTACTCTCCAGCATGGCAGCCTCAAGGCAGTTGGACTCCCTACATGGTAGCTCAGAGCCCAACAGGAAATGCTCCAGTGAATAAAAAAGAAGCTGCAAGGCTGCTTATGACCCAGGCTCAAAAGTCACGTAGTGTTACTTCCACCACCCGCAACAGGTCAAAAC
>NW_017731629.1:41318-42562 GCF_001890085.2 Hipposideros armiger
GTGGGAAAGAGATAATATTTTCAAAAAATGGCAAAAATAATGAACCCTTACCCTTAGCTCCTGCTACATGCAAAAAATTAACTTGAAATGGATCAGACCTAAATGTAAAAACTCAAGCTATAACATTTCAAGAACAAAACATAAAATACAAGCAGTCTTGCATTAGGCAAATATTTTTTTAAATAGATAAGAAAATGCACAAAGAGATGAGACATGAAAACACTGACAAATTGGACATCATCAAAATTAAAGCTTTTCCTCCTTAAAAGACACTTAAGAAAAATGAACGTCATGCCATAGACTAGCAAAAAATAATTGCAAAACACACATCTGATTAAGAACCTATTTCCAGGATTCATAAAAATACTTTTACCACTCAACAGAAAAACAAAAGACAGTTTTTAAAAAAATAGGCAAGAGATTTGAACAGATACCTCACCAAAGGAGATTTACTGATTGCAAATAAGCCTATGAAAGTGTGTTCAGCATCAGTAATCATTAGGGAAACGCAAATTAAAACCACAATGAGAAGCCACTACATGCCCCCTAGAATGGCAACAATTGAAAAGGCTGATCATATCAAGTGCAGGTGAAGATGCAGAGCAACTGGAATAGCCGTGTACTTCTAATTGGAATGCGTAAATGGTACTGCCATTGGAACACAGTTTGGTCATTTTTTAAATACACTTAAACATATCTTTACCATATAACCCAGTAATCCTACTCCAAATTTACCCAAGAGAAATGAAAAACTTATGCTTACACAAAAATTTGTATGTTTATATTCAGCAGCATAATGGCCAAAAATTCGAAGCAACCTGAACATCCTGCAACTGGTGAATAGATAAACAAGTTGATGTGTATGCATAGACTCCTACTCAGCGATAAAAAGGAATGAACCACTGACCCCACACCACAACATGAGTGAGCCTCACACACACTAAGGTAAGTCAGAAAGAGCAGACATAAAGGACAACACACTGTATCACTGTCTCTGTATGAAATCCTGGAAGAGGTGAAACTGCAGGGATAGAAAATTAGAGTGAAAGAAGTCTGTGGTTGCCTGGGCAAGAGATTTGGGAGAGGAAATTTAACTGCGGAGGATCAGTAAGAGAATGAAAGAAATATTCCATACTTTGTATTGGTACTTAAAGTACTATATAGAGTTGTTTGAAACTCATCAAATTGTTCATTTAACATTGGTAAATTTCACTGTATTTCAATTAGATCTCAGTAAAGATCAT
>NW_017731629.1:43542-55651 GCF_001890085.2 Hipposideros armiger
GTTCTTTAGATTCCACATATAAGTGAGATCATATGGTATTTGTCTTTCTCAGTCTGACTTATTTCACTTAGCATAATACCCTCTAGGTCCATCCATGTTGTTGCAAATGGTAAGATTTCGTTATTTTTATGGCAGAGTAATATTCTACTGTAAAAATGCACCACAATTTCTTTATTCAATTGTCTATTGATAGGCATTTTGGTTGTTTCCAAATCTTGACTACTGTGAATGGCACTGCAGTAAACATGGGGTGCGTATATATTTTTTGAATTAGTGTTATGATTTCTTTATGACCCAGGAGTAGAATTGCTGGGTCATAAGGTAGTTCCAATTTTAATTTTTTGAGGAACTGCCATCCGTTATCCATAGTGGCTGCACCAATTTGCAATCCCACCAACAGTGCAAAAGGGTTCCCTTTTCTCCACATCCTCGCCAACACTTGTTGTTTGTTGATGATTTATTGATGATAGACATTCTGACAGGTATGAGGTGGTATCTCATTGTGGTTTTTATTTGCATTTCTCTGATGATTAAGTAACATTGCACATCTTTTCATATGTCTATTAACCATTCGTATGTCCTTTTTTGAGAAATGTCTATTCAGGTCTCTGCCCATTTTTTTAATTGGATTTTTTTTTTTTTGGTGTCGAGTTGTATGAGTTTTTTATATTTTGGATATTAACCCCTTATCAGATATATCATTGGCAAATCTCCTATTCAGTAAGATGTCTCTTCGTTTTGTTGATGGTTTCCTTTGTCATGCAAAAACTTTTTAGTTTGATGTAGTCCCATTTGTTTATTTTTGCTTTTGTTTCCCTTGCTCAAGGAAATATATCAGTAAAAATATTACTAAGAGTAATGTCTGCAAGTTTACTTCCTATATTTTCTTTTAGGAGTTTTATGGTTTCAGGTCTTACATTTAAGTCTTTAATCCATTTTGAGTTTATTCTTGTATATGATGTAAGATAGTGATTCAGTTTCTTTTTTTTTTTGCATATACCTGTCCAGTTTTCCCAGCACCATTTATTGAACAGACTATCTTTACCCCAATGTATATTCTTGCTTCCTTTGTCATAAATTAAATGACCCTATAGGCATGGATTTATTTTAGGGCTCTCTTAATTAATTCTTAATGGTTGCCTAATACTTTGAATAATTAGGTGCAATTGAACTTTCCAGTTTCCCCTTAAAAATTCCATAGCTTCTTCTTTACTTTTTTCTTCTGACCACCCTGTCTCAATCACTTTTCTAAAAAAGAAGCGTCAGTCTATTTTCCTGAAAAAAGGCTCTTTAATTCTATTCCAGCATCTGATGGGTAGTTACTTCTATCTGTGATGGGCCCTTGGCAAGTAAAGAGTTACAATGGCATGATGCACTCAGCATGCTCACCAGAAAGAAACGTGTGCCTATAAATGCTCAGAAATTAGTATGGGGCTCATGTTCAGAAGGAAATAAAAATGGAATATGAGATGTTAGAAGAAAAAAATCATCCCTTGTATAATCATCTTGGTTAATGCGCCAATGGATCAACTCAAGAAAGTAGTTTCTTCAGCCAGTTTTCCAACAGAAATGTGGACTGGGCCATGAGCTGTGGGTGCGGTCAGGGTAATGGTGGAGGTCATTGTGATGATGATGATAGTAGAGAATGATAGAGTACATTTCAGATAGTGTCTCACTCAGAGGGTAGGCTCAGAAGTCAGCATATAAAGTAAAAAATGTACAAGGTCAGGTCTAACCTTGATTAATATGTCAGAGAGGTATGATACTGGCTACCAAAATGTAGTCTCTTAATAAGGCTTATGTAATAAGCCTCTTAATAGGGCTTATTATACTTATGTGATACCCAGACTTCCTCAATTGAGCCTCAAATGATGTACTTGACTTACAATTATGGGTCATGTTTTTTAAAAAATATATATAATTTTAAACTCTATATTCTCTATAAGATGCTCACATTGGGAGACAGTGGCACATAAACAAACTGAACATAAGCAGATTCCTGTTTCCCATTACTCCTTCCTCACTGAGGTTAAAATGACAGGCAGAGCCCTCTCCCTCCCTTTTTCTCTCTCTCTTTCCCACAAAGACTAAATCCACCTAAGTTAAATGGGAATATGATGACACAGTTTTATCCTTTCAAGGTTTTAACTTCCTTTCTCAACTTTCCATTTCCATATATTTTTTGATTTACGTAAATTCTCACAGAAAATACTGGACATACCTGCAGACAGCTTTTTCACATATAGGATATATCTAAAATTGATACAAAAAGAAGGTCATAATAAGTCTTTCCCTGGCTACATGATTAATGTACTCTGAGGCTTAGAGAAAAGCCAGTAATTGGGAAGGTTTAAGAGTATGTTGAGTGAATTCGTTGCTGTCAGAGACAATTCACCATTTCACTGATGGAGCCAGCAGCAGCCCTTCCAAAAGCAAGAACTAACCATAAATCTACCTAAGAAAATATCTGAGTTTTGCTACCATGTCACATAAAATATCTCTTTTCAGAAATGGAAGTATTTTTCAAAACTAAGTTAGAGTCACGGCTGTGAATAAAACCAGGGTTCTTCAAGAATGAGTAATAGAGACAACATTTTATCAGACTCCAAATTTGACCTTTCTTGGAAATTCTAATATCCAGCAAGAATTTGTCTTTGAACTCACAAACATAACTTGCTTGATTTTCTTCCAAATTTCCAATGAGCTAAGACTGCAGGTGGAGAAAGAAAAGGAGAACATTATGAACTGGAAAGGAACACAGTGATTCCTCTTGAACAAAAGGTGTGACTAGAGCCCAGTGGGCTAGACAGTCCCACAAGTGTGTGATTTGGACCAGACAGTGGTGGCCTGAACTGAGTTCATAAAATGTTTGAATTAATTACTATTCTAAACAGAATGTTTCACATAGAAAAAAAAATCCAGAATCCCAGCTTCTCTTTGAAGAAACAAAATGATCAATATTGTTTTGACATCACTTCCAGGCAACTATCAGGTAGGGCTGAGAAGAGACCGCCTCTTTAGACAGAGCAGGCAATCTCTAGTTAGCCACAGTCTCCACCACTCCTTATTATCCCCCAGACACTGAAGCCAAGTGTCAATATTGTTTCATCTAATAGTAGTTAAAAGGAAATCAAAAGTTTTGTACCTATATGCCTTCGAAAGCTGTGTGGGAGTTGGGGGAGGGAGTGGCGGGGAGACAGAGTGAACCCTGGTTCAGACATTTGGGTTACTTGGTTGGCCCCTGTAAACATTTGAGTTTGAAATTGCTACCTTAAAAGTTCACCTCCTTCAGGAAGCCTGCCTTACATAACTGAGATGGTTATATCATTTGAAATGCTCTCCATCAGGAGGCTGGTTCTCTTAGATGCCAATACAGCTGAGACCTCAGACGCAGCATTTTAATGATCTTTGCATAAATACTCCCATAAAAAAATAACTTTAAAAGAAACAACATTTCCACTGTCTCAGGGTAGCAAAAGGGCTCTCATTAAAAGACTAACCCAATAATTTACCATAAATATTGTCATTCTTCTCAGAGCTCTAGCTGCTTCTCATTTAAGAATTTGGGGAAAGGAAACAGGCATAGTTACAACTTGTAATATGCAACCCTCGGAGTAAGTGCAGATTTGCCTGCAATTGTTACCATAAAATATAGTTTACCTCTCCACCCCATCAGAAAAAGTAATGTTTTCCTACTGAAAAACTCTGACTTTTTAAAACATTAAAAGTGGTGACTGCAATATTTCTGAGGCACGAGAAAAAAAATTAAACAATGAGCATTGCTTTTAGCACAGGCACGGAGCAAAAATGAGCTGATTGTTGCAAGGACATTGTTCAGAATATTAGATGACTCTAAAGCAGTAACAGACTTTCCATATTTAATATGAGTCTTTGGACAAAATTAAATTTTAGAACAGTATAAGGTCACACAGTCAATACGCCAACCCTTTTACATTTATTTTAATCTCATCTCCCAGTATTGTCACCAGAGCCTTGCCTTCTCACCATCTCCGTAAATAAACTGTGTTGGCTCTTGAACCTGCGCTCACTCTCTTGGCTTAATTACCTTCCATGATAACGAATTCACTTCTTATCTTTTTATAGTAGCCTATGTGGGCACCTCACTCTTTTACCCTCTTTGCTCTGTTCATCTTTGTAATACTCCCTGGGGAGAGTGAAAGGAATCCACCCACCATTCTTCCCTCTCCGTCCGCTCCCCCTCCCTTTCTCCATCACCCTCTCCCTTCCCATCTGCCCTGCCCCTCCCCCCATCTCAAGCTAGAGAATGCCTCATACTTTCCCAGATCTCTTACTTACCACGACTGCACTGGTGCCTGCTTTTCCTTCCTGTCTTTCATTCACTATACTCTTGCCACAACGGTCTCTTTCGATTTCTGGAGCAAAGAACTTTCTTCCCCTCCTCCGGGCCACTGCATGGGCTACTTCCCGTGCCTGAACACCAGACCCTCAGGCCCTGTCTTAGGCCCCTCTCAGTTCAACATGACCCTCTTCCTCCAAGAGGGCGTTCTGACTCTGACTGCCCTCCGTGTCCCCTCTCCTAAGTCACTTATTATCACTTCACTGTCTGTTTCCTATATTGTGCTGTCACACAACAGCTGTCTTGTTCTTTCCTTCTTTACTTATTTCTTATCTGTCTACCCCCAGCTAGAAGGTAAGCTCAGTGAGGTCAGGAATGGTGTCTGTCTTGCTCCCTGCTGAAGCCCAGTTCCTAATGCAATGTCTAGCTCTTCCGGTGCTCAGTAAAGATCTGCTGATGTGCGAGAGAGTGAGTATGAGCCACTTGAGTAGACGTTTCCGCTACAGAGCTAAAAGCCAAGTATCACCAAGCATCCGCTGGGGGAAGAGTACAGAGACTTATCAGTATAAATTTGTGTGGCAGCAGGGGTCTATCTAAGGCCATGGTTTTCAAATGTTTAATATGGATAATGAACACCCAATGTTAAATGCAAACCCAGCACCCTCCTTTAGAGATTCTGTTCTGGGGGAAGGCCAAAGAACCTTAGACAAGAATCTGAGGATTCTGATATATGGTCCATGGAGCCCATTTTGAAAAATACCTTTCTAGAACTTAGATGGTAGTATAGAGTCAATTGGGTGGTGCCCTTTCCCAAGGATTTATTTGCACACAGAAAATTTACAAAGGAACCAAGAGGCTTCCTGGAGGAAGGAGTGAATAAACCCTTCAAGGTTTAATGTCTGATAGAGGAGTGGCTGGTTATGACTGAGCCCAGGTGGGTTACCTGAGGATTACCACAGCCCCAAAGAAGATCCCGCCATGAGAAGACTGGGTTCTAGGCCTGGCATACAGGAGGGGACACGGCGCTATTGCAGGTGACACTGATGCCCTTCCTGACCCAGCCACCCTGGCAGATTGCAACCGATAGCGCTCTTCTTGAGAGCTCCATCTCAAAGGTCTAGGGCAGAGTTTTTGCTTCTTGTTCCTTTTCATTGTGGGAAACAATGAACTGAATGCAAAGTGAAGCCTTTCTTCAAAGCTTGGGGAGGACTGGGGTGAAGGGGGATGGTCCCAGGGCACTACCTCCTCTTCCGAGAGGCATCTTTCTCATCTGCGGCAAGATGGTTCTCAGATGAGCAGGTGAGGAAGATCCAGGATGAGAAATGTCGGGACCAGACTCCCAGTGCAACTGATTCAGAGTCAGTATCATTTGGGCTTTAAGAGAAATATGACCTTATTTTGTTGTCATAGGTTGGTGAGGTCTGGGGACATTGGTAAAACTTAGAATCATAGAATATTATCACTAGAAAGACTCAAAGTGCATCTAATCAAACTTGCCCATTGGGAGTCAGGAAAATTGATGGTCAGAGAAAGGACAAGAGCTGGCCAACGTTACATGTATACACAGTGGAAGATCCAACATTCACTTATTCGTTCAATATTTTAAATGTTTTTTGAGCATCTACCACAGGGCTAGCTCTGGTAGATAAACATATGAATTCAATTCATTAAACACTGACAAATCTCCTACTATGAATCTGGCACTGTATTGGATATGGAGGATATAAAATTAAGTCAGACACAGACTTTTTCATGAGGTGCTCACTGTCTAGAAGAGAAGAGGCAGTTTCATATAGAAAAGGTCATTGTACGATGTGATAAATGCTACTTTTAATGAATGTATATATAGTGGGACTGCATCATGCACAGGCAAAAAGCTATTCCTTTATCTTACTCATGATAACAAACAAACCTAATAACATTTACCAGTGTAATTAAAGAAGTTTATTACTGAAACCTAATGACATAAACCCTGCAAAGAAGCAGGAGCACTTTATAATCTACATCATTAGTCATCTGGGAAGTGCACAATCAAGCCACAATGAGATATCACTACACAACTATTACCATGTCTCAACTTTAAAAGATTGGCTACAGCCAGCACTGGCAAAGATGTAGAGGAATCAGAACTCTCACACCCTGCTGCTCAGGAAGTAAAAACACTGTAAAACAGTTTAGCAAACAGGTACACTCCATGCAGTTTTAAAAGTTAAACGGACACCTATTATGTGATCCAACCACTGGACTCCTAGGTGACCATCCGAGACAAGAGTCGAGATTCATATAAAGACTTATACATGAATGTTCACAGCAACTTTGTTTTTAATCACCTAAAACTGGAAGCCACCGCAAAATTTACCAGCAGGTGAACAGACAGCCAAATGGTGATACAGCTACACAATGGAATACTTCTCGGCAATGAACAGGAATAAGCTACTGAGACACACACAAACATAGATGGATCTCAAAACAATTATGCTGAGATACAGAAGCCAGAATAGTTCACATAATGTATGATTCCATTTTTATTTTTTTTTTTTACAATTCTAGAAAATATAAAGTCATCTACAGGGATAAACGGCAGATGAGTGGTTGCCGGGTGAGGGGGCTGTGGGACGTGGAGGAGCAGGAGGAGAGGGTTCAGACTGGCATAAGCTAACGGGGGCAATGATTTCACAGGTTTATTTATATGTGAAAGCTTAGCAAAGTATATATTTCATGTTCAGTTTATCAATAAAGCTGCTGAAAAGTAAAGAAGTAAAACAATAGTAACAAATCCTAAGTAAACACAGAAAAAATAAAAATGAAGGGGTTTGGAGCCACAGGACCTGACCCAGAGTACGAGCCCTGCTACCCACCACCTGACAGAATCTCCAGACTTTTATGGAACTGTTTTCTTATCTAGCAAATGGGAGTAATAATTCTTGTCCTACTATTTTGTGGGATTGTAATGAGGCGCTAATAGAGAAACAAATGCAAAAGGGCTCCGTAAAACTGTAAAACATTACGTACTGAGTGGTGGATGTCCTCCTTGGGTGACTGGTGACTCTCAGCAGGCAGGAAACCTCTCTGAGGACTGGTTAGGGGAAAAGACGGCTGGATGGCCAGAGGACCGGACACATCTATGAGGACCAATGAGTCCAGGGCAAAGAGAGGTGCCTTTGGTCACAGAGGCCAAGATGGAGGGGAAGGCCCTGGAGAGAGCTCAAAAGGCAGCAAGGAGAATGGCGGGTCTGACTTGGGGGAGCTGGAGAACAAGGGATGAGCCCAGTAGATGAGGAAAAGAAAAGAAGTGGGCAGAGCCTGGGCCTCAGACTGATGACACCTGAACTCTTAGGAACACAGGCCTGTGAACAGACTCCGCTTCCCTCACGGTGGCCGGAATGATCGTCGTGACACTCACCCACCTGCTCCGGGATGAAGACAAACCCTTAGCATGGCCACAGCCTGGGCCGGGCCTACCCTCCAAGCTCATCCCCTGCCACTTCCCCAGTCCTCAGTGCTCTGCCTCTCAGCAGGCACCAACACACAGTCACGCTATTTCCTCAGCTTAGACTCTGCTCTCTCCTCTGTGCCAAACCTCTACTCATGCATCAGGTCTCAGATCAGCTGTGGCTTCTTCAAGGAGGTCTGCTCTGGCCTCCCAAACTCAGTCAGACTCCACTCTGCCGCCCGCTCACAGCACCCGAAATCTCCCTCCATAGCCGTTATCACTGTTGCATTCATACAGATGGGGTGCCTGTCTCTCCCATCAAATGTGACCTCCACGAACAAGGGAAGCACGTCGACTTCTGCTCTCCATTGCAAGCTGCATACCGACCAAAGGTCCAAAAAAGGTGATGAATGAAGGAATGAATCAAAGTCTTGTGAGAAAAGACTGTCCTTGAAGCCTTAAGAGTCAGAGAACATGAGATGAGTGTTTGTGAGACTAACCTAAAAGGCATATAGTCTACAGTGTGGGCACTTTTATTATTCCCATTTTATACATGAGGACATCAAGGTTCAGAGAGGTGAACTGATTTTCCTAATATCACACTGCTCATGAGTGGCAGAACTAGGAGGTGACTTGACTCCAAGGCCTGACCTCCTCGCCAGCCCTCTCTCTCCAATTTTAAAAGAAAAGTTGATCTCTAAGGCCCCATCCAGCTCTAACTTTTCCCAATCCTACAGTCCTCCTACCTCCACAAAATTAGCTGGTGGATCCCCAACAGGGCAGCCCCACCAGCAACCTTTCAGACCTCTGAGCTGCCTGCCAACTTGTTCCTCCAGGAACGCCACACTCTTCCACTTCCAGGCTAAGAACTGGGAAGAATTACAATCCAATTGACTCCACATGCGAAAAGGAGTGCCTGTTTTAGCTTACGTCAGCAATGCTGACTCTAAAGTAATATTCCGACATCAATCTTCATCCACTGTGCAGCCGCTCAGAGCCGTGCCCTCCCTGGGTGACAAGGTGGGAGAGGGATGGGTCAGAGGAAACCCAACCTCCAGAAGTCGAATGAATTGCTTTGCCAGATGCGTGACTGAAGCTCTCAAAGGGGGCTTCTCCTTTCAAGTGCACAGGCCATCCCCATCCCTAATACCTGTGTCTCCAGTGGGGGTGGTGCAAACGTGAACTTTTCTCCATAATCAGAAGTGTCTGGGAATTGGCCAGTCAGTTATTAGAACACATGTTAACAATTTATGGGCGTCTACCAGCCCCCCAACATGCATGCCAGTTGATTTTCCACTTGTCATGGCAGACGTGGCATTACTCTAGTTTGGTATCTGTGGGGTGGGGTGGGGTAGATAGACAACAAAACTTATTGAGGGCCTGCTGTATACCAGGTACCCTTGTCTCACTGAATTCTCCCAATCGTCCAGCCGGGTAAATATTATCATCCCCATTTTATTGAGGATAATACTGAGGCTCAGAGAACTTGCTACTCTAGGTCACACAGGTAGGACAGGCAGTATTAGATTTAAATCCTTTAATTTAATTTAATTTACATGAGATTGTCTGCCACCAGGTCTGCCTAATGTCTATGGGTTTAATAACCAACATTTGGAACAAAGGGTCTGACAAATCTTACAGAGAAATAAAAATTCAATTATATCCATACATACATTTAAGGAATCACATTACTGAAAAGAATGTTATTAGACCAGTACTATTCAAAGCATGATCCACAGACTGGCGCAAATTCTATGAACTGTTGGTTCCCAGTCTACTGGGATAAGGAAGAAAATTAAGAGAAAGCATTGAGAGACTTTGATAACAAACTGATGAAGGCATAATGTCCAAGCATGTGATCACATAATTCACTGTTACTATATTTTACAGAAGTGTTAACCCATAATAAATAGAAAATAAAATTTGCATATGGTCCTTCTCTACAGAGAGTTTTTGAATAGCACTGAATTAAATGAAATTGGGTCTGGGGATGTGGTATCATTTGAGGGGTTCTCTAATCTAGGCTGTGTCAAGCTCAAGGGTAAGGGCTCTTGGGAACTCATTATCGCCAGTCAAATTCCTGCTCCTGCGTGTATTAGCTGTGTCACCTTGGGCAAACTACTCAACCTCCCCTGTATGTAAGAAGAGAGAATGATGGCACTAACCACCCAGATGACTGTGAGAACCAAGTGGAGTTACCTGCTAAAGCACTTCGCACAATGCTCGGCATGAGGGAAGCATTCAGTGAATGCCAGCTGCTGCTTTCTCATCATGTCCAGCTCAGTTCTTATTATCACTATTACTTGCCTTTATTGATGCCTATTCTGTCATTAGCAGGTATTCCTTTGGGGTGAGCTAGTAGCCCTATTTTGAAATGTGAGTACCCCCCCCCTAGAGAAGTAGGTTCTTTAATCATATCTGCTCAACATATCATACATCACTAAGTCAGTGATAACTGAGGAAAGAGAGAGTGAGGGAAGGAAAAGACCCCAAGAAGTCTTGCAGTGGGTGAGGGCATGGAAGTTGGTCATGAGCATGGGCTCCGGACAATAAACTTGGCAGGGGAGGGTGCTGAAAAGTAGAATTCTGGAGGCATGGGATGGAACCAGGGGTCAATTCAGAAGAGTTGTTTTGAAGAAGGCAGACCACAGAAGACATATTCAATTCAGCAGCACAGAGCAGGATTAAAAACAAGAAACCTAGAGCCAGATGCTTAGGTTTAAATCTCATTGTTGCCCTTTAATAACTGTGACCCTTGGAAAACTTATATTACCTTTCTGTGCCTCAATTTCTTTCTAGTCTATAAAATGGGAATACTAATAGTACCAACCTCCTAGGGTGCTTGTGAGAAGTCCATGAGAGTGTATAGATACAGACAAGAGATCTATCTTAGTGCCTGGCACGCAGTAAGAGCTACAGAGTATTTGCTATAATCATGAATATCATTAGTAGTAGTATCATAATAGTAGTGACAGAACATTCCTACCCTGGGCGGCTCTCTTGAAAGTTCCTGCTATTAAGACACTCCAGGTAAGGGTATCAAGGTGACTCAGCACAACCACACTCACTGTTGAAAAATCAGCGTGAGACAGGTCAGTAAACCCAGCTCTGCACGGGAATGTCAAGGCTCTTAAAAAATGAGAAACAGTCTTCCTAAAGCAGCTTCCTCCTAATTACTCCCTTAAATCTCTTGGGGATTATGGCCTGAGACTTTGGGAGGCAAAGAATCTCCCTTGCCAAGTGCAGCACTGGGGCTGCCTGGTCTCCCCTGGGTTGCTCTGCTGCCACATGGGGGAACCAGTAGGACCCCAACATCATCGCCCTACAAAAACACAATGCAGAGCATGTTAAAAACATTCAGGAGTTCCGATGACCTGCAGGACAAAGCCTAAACCCTAGAAGAATCTCTGAGGTCCCACTCTAGGTACCACATGGCTCGTTTGGTTAATGAGTAAGTGAATCACCCAGTCTGGCCCAACATTTTACTTCTCAGATGACCAAATGTGAGGCCAATGGAGGATTTAACTAA
This sequence comes from Hipposideros armiger, assembly GCF_001890085.2. Taxonomy (NCBI): domain Eukaryota; kingdom Metazoa; phylum Chordata; class Mammalia; order Chiroptera; family Hipposideridae; genus Hipposideros; species Hipposideros armiger. The sequence goes on from NW_017731629.1 coordinate 54,823, forward strand.
AATTTTGAATGGGAATAAAAGGTCACTTTTAACTGAAGTATAATTTTATTCTAATTGGAAACTATTTTAAAAGATTGAAGGGCTGTACCTCCAATGCAGCAATTTCAGGCATCCTGTAGATAGAAAGGAAGCAATTTTAGAGTGCAACAGTAAAGATGGGAGACTGAAAAGTGCCTCTCGAGCCATGCTACCCAGACAGTATTCTGCCTACTTGTAAGGCGGGCTCCAACTAAGACAATGCGAAGTTATCCTTATCCCCAGTTAGTTAAGATAGTCACACCCCCAAACCGATCACTTGGTGACCTCTGCTGGCATCCCCTGGGTAATACAGAGTTGGTGCAGGTGGTTGACAAGCCCTCCTGGGAGAATATTTTGGCCCAGTTGTATGTCTTGGGGCACTCATAGCCCAGATCTTGCTTTTTCTAACTACCTTTCTCCAATAAAAGAGCACAGTGATCCTTGGAGAAATGGTGCCTTCCAAGGATGGGCAGGTAAAACACAGGATGCGCCTGGGGCATCTTGCGGTTCCTGAAAGTAAAGTTGTGCTCCAAACGCAAAAGGTTGGGGGCATATCAAAGGGATACAGGACTCAACCTGAAAGAGCTTTCAATGACCAAAGCTGGAGTAGCTGGAAGCAAAAATAAATAGTGTGGTACTGGATTATAACCCAAAGTACAAAACAAATATACATGAGTCCACACAGATTTATACTGCTATAAATAAATGAGTGAATGAATAAATGAATCAGTCAATCACTTAGTAACAAAAAGTGAGAAGGGGCTAAAGTTGCTCTAGGAAATGGAGCTGAATCTCCACCCACCCACCCACC
>NW_017731629.1:56716-93597 GCF_001890085.2 Hipposideros armiger
TTGCCAGATAAACTGTAGGACACTCATTAAAATCTGAATTTCGGATAAACAGTGACATAGGACACGCAGTATTTGACACATGCAATACTGGGACATTTAATTTGGGAATGCAGTTATACTAAAATTCACTTATGGTTTATATAACATTCAAATTTCACTGGGCATCCAATATTTTTATTTGCTAAATCTGTCAATTCCACAAAAATGTCATCATATCAATGACGCCTACCTTGATCTTCTTCTTTAAAATTGCAGCCTACCCCTCCTGCGCACCCGCTCTCCTTTTCTTTCTTGACACACAACCTACATGTTATATAGTTTATCTATTTGTCATGCTCTTCATCTCCTGTCTCCTTGTGCTGTAATGTAAGCTTCCTGAAGGAAGGGGTCATTCATTGATCCCTAGTACATGGTTGGCACATAGGAGGTACTCAATAAATATTTGTTGAATAAATGAATATCTTACGGGAGTAAGATTTATTGAACTTCTACCTCACAGTAAGCATTGTAGTAGGTGCTTGGGATACTCCTTGTGCTGTATAACCTTGTGCTGTAAACATTATCTCTTTTCCACCGTCCAGGCTCAGAGAGGTTTGGTAATGTGCAGAGGGTCACACAGCTAATAAGTTGCAGTTCTAGGATGTGAATCCAGGTCTGCCAGGCTGGGTAAGCCATCTCTTTCTGCTGTGCCAGGTATCAGGCAGCTCTTGTCAAGAGGAAATTTTTTGTTTACTTGTTTTTGGTGAGAATGTTCCATTTGGTGAAGCATATTTAACTCAGGAAAACGGTCCTCAGATGACTGCTCTTGGTCTGCACTAAATGGTGTTTGCAGAAGCACATGACAGAATGCATGTGACTGCTCCCTACAGCTCTGTGGGCCTCTGTCCCATGTCAAAGCCACCTCCATTCACTTGTCTCCTCTCACGTTCAAAGCACACGTTTGTGAAACTGTTTAAAGATGTCTCCAAGGTGCAATTTTGTTTTATAATCACTGTCAACCCAAACCATTTCATGTTAATTTCCTACAACCTACTCTACTGTCAGCTTTCCTCATCATTGATATTTATTTCCCAGCTAAAGGTACATTTATTTGTTGACATTTTTATTAAATTACACTGTAATAAATCTGCCTGAGCTTATATCTATTTTCCCTTTGTGCTCAAGAATTTAAAGTTGATGTGTTTATTAACTGTGTGACCAATTGCCCAAAGCAGCTGATAAAGGGTAAGTGCTGTGTCATTAAACCATGGGAGGCTTAGCTCAAAAGCCCCTTCATGGTGCTTAGGCACATCTGGGATTGGCTCTGATGCCTGCACAGTGTGGACAGACACCTCCGAGAGATAGACAAATCTGTGTCATTAATCACTGAGAACCTGGAAAGGGGGAGAGGATGCCAAGAGAAACCTTGATGGGTGAGTAGGGAGCCTGGGAATAATCTCAACCTCGCAGAGCCTCATCAGTGAGTGTAATCAAATGATTAAGAACACAGGCTTGGAAGGCAGACAGAAAGAGCTTGCATCCCGGCTTACCAGCTTGCTATCTAACTCTGGGCAAGTTAACCTCTCTCAGCCTGAAACGTCTCATTTATAAAATAGGGGGAATGATGATACCAACCACATAGGGTAATCATAAAGATGAAATAAGATAATACACATGTATGCCTACTATACTGTAACTGCTCCAAAAATATTGCATGACTACCATCATTATTTCCTTGCTTTGCCCAGATCCCAGTTTCTTTGACTTGGTTCTATCTGGTTTCTGCTGCCTTTCTGTATATTTGCCTGTTCTATGTTTTCTGCATGGGAGCCATGAATCAAAAAAGTGGCTGAGCCAAGTGCAACTGAAATGACTTCTTTCACCTTCCAGACCAGGTGTTCCCAGTGCACCTGAGAGAACCCTGGGGAGCTCCAGCAGCACCGAGTACCTGAGCAACCCCAAACTTTGAAGCCAGAGGACCTCTCTCAAAGGCCTCAGTGATTCTGTCCGAGTTGCAATAGCTTAAGCAAGCTGTTTCATTTCCCAGACTCAGTGTGCTAATCCATAAAATACAACCAATACCCTACCAGCCTGCAACCTCCCATGGAATCACTTAGTAAGCTGCAGAGTACTGGACACATGTTCCTGAATATCTTTTTCAGTGATTTAGGCTTTATGGGAAATGAGGGAAGAGAAACTGTACAGAATCTAAATGTGGGGAATAAGTGAACGACAGTAATTATGTTTTGTAATTATTGGGAGGATTTTGGCTGACTATGGCTCTTGGGGAACTTGCAGACATATCGCATTATTAGGACATCTGCAAATCTGACCTAGGATGAAAAATACAGTTTTTTCTGAATGGCTTCCAGGAGTATGGTTTTACTATCATTTCCTACTAACTAAACAATATAATGCACCATCATAAGTTATAGAGAATTACTGCAACTAAAGAAGCATGTTATTGCCTCATCAAACGAACCATATTAATCTATAATATCTAGAACCAACAATAAGGACATGATTGATGTAATAAAAGATTAGCTTCCTTAGATATAACTAAGATTTAAGTCATTGCCCAGCAAATTACCTGCTTAAAAACATGTGCCAGCATTAATTACTGAAATCTAAATTGTACTTAAGGTTTCTACACAACAAGTATGAGTGGAAAGGAAGCTGTGGAACGAAAAGCTTTGAGAAACAGTGTAACACATCAGGAAAAACACTGCAGTGCAACTAAATGCCTCTCTGTTCCTGAAATAATAACAATTATATCCACCATTTATTGAGCATCTACTATTTGCCTGGCTCTTTATAGGTGATACTGTCTGTGTTACATTTAATTGGCCCCTAGTATACAGTGGTTCTCAACATGTAGCCTGCATCAGAATCGCCTGGGGATGTTAAAACACAGGTTGCTGGACCTCACCCTAGAGTTTCTGATTGGAACGGGGCCAGAGTTTTTGGATTTTGAAAGTTAAAGGTGATACTGAAGCTGCTAATTCAGTCACCGCAGTTTGAGAACCCAGCTCAGAGGGTCAGGCACTGGTATCCCCACTTCATAGGCACAGAAATGGGGACTAGGGAGGTTACAGGATGCGCCTGGGGCTTCACAACTTCAGAATAAGAACCAACCGAGGTCTGTCCATCCTCAAGTCTGAGACCTATGCCTACATGGACACGGGAAAAGGGAGAAGGCAAGGAAAGGGAAGAAACCTCCTTTGAAATGACTGCTTTCTTGTCCAGAAAAAAAGAAAGAAAAAGCACTGGATTTGCGCCAAAACCTTTGCCCCGTGGGCTCTCACGCAAGCTCTGAGCCTTACATTCCCATCTATATAAAAGGGACACTATCCCCTTCTGGGGTTATTGTAATGATCAAATATACGCGTATGTGAGATGGGAAAGTGTTTTCGGAATATCCAAAGCATTACACAAATGTGAGGCATGGTTGTAACAAATGAAATAAATTCAAAGATCAAGATCTTGATGGAGAGGATTTGCAACTCTCCTCCACCCTTTCATAGAATGACAGCCCTCCTGCACAATGGAAATAGCACTTGGGTTCAGGGGCAGAAAACCAGGTGTGAGGCCCATACCCACCAACTAACGGATGCGGGACTGTGAAACTATCCTTGTGGGCAGGAGTCCCCCTATGGAAAATGGGGACAACTGTCATATACTTCACAAGGTTTGGAAAAACTACACTGAGATAAGATACGCAAAAAATATTCTGTAAACTGCAAAGCACTCTACAAAATCCGAAAACACCATCGGCAACGTCACAAATGCTACTTTTTAAAGAATCCAGTAGAAAACTACTTTGCCTTTTCTTTCCTTTTTTTATTTCTTTTCATTTTTTCTTTTATTTCATCTACACCCTTTTTTCCTTAAGTTAAACTCTGCTTGCAATCCATTACAATTTCTGCATTAAAAGCAAACAATCCAATCAACACATCATATTAATGTGTCTTGCACTGACAATGGGGATCACTCTGAATTAGTTTATCTCTTGGAATAAATGCCATACACCGTCCCTCGACTTGCTAGCATCACAAGGAAGGCCCTGCCTCCTTTCTGATCTCATTTCCAACCTCCCTCTCCTTGCCCCAGGCAATCAACGTATCTTAGTCTGTTTGTTCTGCCATAACAAAAATACCATAAACTATGAGGTTTGTAAAAAACATTTATGTCTCATGTTCTGGAGGCTGTGAAGTCCAAAATCATGGTGCTGACAGATTCAGTGTCTGGTGAGCACCTGCTTCCTGGTGGATGGCTGTTTTTCTCACTGTCCTCACATGGCAGAAGGGGTGAGGGAGCTCTTGGGGGGGGTTCTTTGATAAGGACACTGATTCCATTCATGAGATCGCCGAGCTCATGACCTAATCACCTCCCCAAAGCCCTATCCTCTAACACCATCGCACTGGGGATTACGATTCAACATGAATTTGGGGTGGGATGGGGAAGACTAACATTCTGCCCATCACACTGTCCTTCCTCATATTTGTTTTTCCAGAACACCACGTGTTTCCTGCCTCAGGACCATTACCACGGTGACATTTTCCTGGGCCTGCAGCAGGCTTCCGCAGATTTTCACTAGCTGCTGCCTCCTTCCCAGTCTTGCGCTCTCAGCTGCTTAGAGGGGCCTTCACAGAGCACCCTCAGTCTACAGTAATGCCAGAACTCTAGTCTCTTTGTACTCTGTCCCCATTTCAGTGTCTTCTTGCCACTCTGTGCCACCCAAATCAATGGTTCTCAGCCGGGACAATACTGCCATCTGAGGAGTTGTTTGGAAATGTGTGGGAATAGTTTTGATTGGCATGATGATGAGAGGCCACTGCTGACCTTTAGTGGATGGGATGCTAACCATCCCACAAGACCTGCACAAGTCTGAACCATGAGGACTTCCCATGGAAAATGCCAATAGCCAGCCCTGTTGAGAAATACAGTAAAACCTTGGATTGCGAGTAACTTGGTTTGTAAGTATTCCACAAGGCAAACAAACATTTCTAATACATTTTAACTTGGTAAACAAGTGATGTCTTACAATACGAATAATTTGTTTCTGGAACAAATTATGTTCACAGACCAAGGTATTACTGTACTGGTTTGCTGTCTAATAATCTGTCACCCCCATGTGAAATGTAAGCTCCTTAATGAGTATCCTATGGCTGCTCTAACAGATTGCCAAAAACTTAGTGGCTTAAAAATATACAAATGTATTCCTTTATAGTTCTGGAAGTGAGAAGTTTAAAATCAGAGCCCCAACTGGGCTGTATTCTTTCTGGAGCCTTCAGGCAAGAATCCACTTCCTTGCCTTTTTCAGCTTCTAGAAGCCACCTGCATTCCTTGACTCATGGCCCCTTACTGTCATCCTTTTATTCTATTGCTTCCATCGTCACATCTCCCACTAATGATTCTTAGCCCCTGCCTCTCTCTTATAAAGACTCCTGTAGTTACATCAAGACCATGGAATAACGCAAGATAATCTCTTTGGCTCAAGATCCTTCACTTAATCACACTTGCAAAGTCCCTTTTGCTATATAAGGTGACATCCACAAATCCCAGGGATTAGGACACATCTTTGAGAGGCCCATTATTCATCCGACCACAGCTCCAAATGAGCAGGGACCTTGTCTGTCTTGTTCAATGTTACAGGCTCAGAACCTAGCGCAGACTCTGGCACATGGCGGGTATACAGTCAGAAAAAGTCTGACACGGGATGAGTGAATGTCAAGGCCGTTGTTTACTGCAGCCTGGGAAGCATGTCTGTGGGTGGGCTTGCAAGTGAGTAATGCCTCAGAAAATAAAGCTGCAGTTTGGTAGAATAATGTTGTTGCCCCTTGTGGAATAGGAATGTATTCATGGTGAAAACTGCTTTACAAGCCAAGTTCTTACTCAACATCAGTATTGTGACTTTGTCAGCATCTGCCCCAATGCTGAACTTTCAGAGTAAATCTTCCCATGAGATACCCTCAGCCATAAATCTTTCCACTGGCTGTTTTCCCAAGAATTGGATCTAAATGAGGAAAGGGAGTTAATCCTAAATGCTCAGTTTTATAGCTAAATAATACATTATTTTAATATAGCATAACTGATATTAGTTCTCCAGGCAAATGATGTCATATAGGTTTCCCCTTAGAGGCTGGGTCTGGAGGAATATAACAAAATAATGCAGATTATTCAGAAAGGCTAGCATGAAACCCAAACTGCAAACCAAAATATTTGCAAGTTTTGTCCTTTGAAAAATTTTCTTGGCTCAACCCAAAAACATACCATAAATTTCCTAAGGCCAGGCTGGCACACACAATACTAATCCACCCTTTACATCTGCAGGGCCTTAATGCTTTACTCTTATGTCTTTTGTGTTCAAAAGGGTCCAGATCTCCAAGACCTTACAGAAGAAGATCAGAGCCTCGAAGTGTAAGAATAATGAGACAATGGCAGCAGTGCCAGGATTACAAATCAGATCTCCTGGCTTTCCAGCTGGGGCTCTTTCTTTCCACTTCACTGCAGACCACTCATGCTCCCTCTTAGAATAGGCTTCTCTAAGCCCATGGGAAAGCCAGAGAAGGGCTCTTTGCTGATAGGGACTCTGCAAAACTCAAGTGCAGAACTCAATCATGGGGAAAAGTTCTGTGTCTCAGGATTCCTGGACCCGGCATTGAAAGGGGTACTGGGACCTTCCTACATCATTCTAATCCAAATCTGCCAGGGCTGCCTTTGTAGCTAGTAAAATGAAAGTGAGGCAGGAAGAGGAGAATGATGTAGAAAGAGAGATGGGGAGACTATAAATGAATCACTGTCTTTATCAACTATCACATGTATCAAAGGGAAATTCTCATTTATAGAGAAGATTACATTTGCTGCTAACTTCAGGCAGGGCTTCTGACAAGCCGAGGAAAGAATTACTCTTTTTTATGGAAATCCAATCTAGTCTGATGCTGGGAAGCAAGGATCCATCTAAAATGGTAAGTGACAGGCTCAGCAATGCACCAGGTATCTGCTCAGGCAAACACAGTGGAGAAACACACCCATTTCTGAGTGAGCACATGACGGTCAGTCCTCCACGTGCTGTTACCACAGAAGCAGTGGGAAATCATTAGTGCTTTTACAGACACTTCAGGGTATGGGCCAGGAAATAGCCTCTTCAAACTGTGTATTGTAGACCCTTCATAGTTAACTTAGAGCAGCACACTCAGACAATGGATGGTGGATTCTGTGCAGACAGATGGGGTTGGGAGAATTCTCTCCAGAGCATGGCCATGGGAACACAACGCTCTACTCTTTTCAAGGCAGCTGTTGCTGAGAAGGAAGTAGGCATATGAGATAGGGTCCCCAGCTTCATGTATTGACTGTATCATCCTAGGGCTCTTAACCTTAGAAAAGACATTTCTCCCTCCAGAATGCATTTCCTGGTGGTAGTAGCTACTGCTGCCTGGTCTGACCAGAATGCACTCATAGCCCCTTAGTTTCGGTACCCTTCTCCCTTTTCTTTTGGAGGGTGCCATCCCTTCTCCATCAGCCCTAGTGATCCTCTACACGCACTCACCCTTGGGCTGGGGGATGCACAGAAGGCAAAACCAGGTAAGTCATGGTGTCCCACTCCCTGGGCAGCGAGGAATTTGGGAAACATGTCTCAAGGAGAGCCAGTGACACTGCCCCTTTTCTGAATCTGGCTCTGCCATTTACTAGCGGTGTGAACTTGGACAGAGTACATAACTTCTCTAAGACTCAGCTTTCTCAGTAGGAATAATAACAGTGGCTGCCCCATAAACTTGTGTAACTGAATGCAAGAATGAGTATAAAGCCAGGAGCACAAAATAAATAATAAAGGTTAGCTATGGAACATGCTTCTACTATTTCTTGGTATTATTATGCAGATGGAGAGAGAAAACTCTTCTATCTTCCACAGTTGAAGATGGCAGGACCATCTTGCCTAGCAGAATGGAAAAAGCCATCTGCCACAGGAGAGAACAAAGATGGACAAAGAAAAGCAAAGCTGAGTGATGGCAACAGAGACAGAGCCCTGGGAAGTTTGAATGGCCAGGCCTGACTTTGTCTCTGGAAATGACAGTTACATGGACTGATAAATGTTCCTTATGTCCTAAAGCCTGTTTGAACCAGATTTAGTTCCCAAATTGATACAAGGGGCTTTGATTAAACAATTTCTAAGGATTTCCTCATTTCTGAAATTATTTGGCCCCATCATTTTATGCTATGTAGTCATACATTTAGGGCTAACTAGATGTAAAAGAGTCATTTCCTGGCAAAGACGATAGTATTGAGATGTCTTCATTGCAACTAAATTGCCCAGAAATACCTAAAGAACATTTAGGGGAATGATTTGGATTAGTGAGAAAAAAAAAGCCAATATGAAGAAACGCATTTAAGTTGAGACCTAACGTTTGAATAGGACTTAACATAGTGAAGAATGGAAAAAGTTCACCCTCATTTATACTCACTGATGATCAGTGAATGTAAATGAAGATCATAATAAGATAAAATGTTATACCACTGCAACAGCACATATCAAAGATAGCCAATCTTGTTGAACTTGTCCATTTATGCCACTGGAGAGTGTGAGGCCATCGGATCCCTTCCGTCTCACTATGGACTATAAAACGATAGACTAGCTTTGGAGTATATAAAGCTAACATTCACAGGCCTACATTTCAGCACAATTCCCCTCCTAGGACATATACCACAGAAAAAGTGTTGTGCATTAGGAAGGCTGTATAAGATTAGTCACAGTGGCCCTAACCACAAAGCAACATGAACTTGGAAGCAGCCCGAATGCCCAGACAGGAGAAAGGGTGAAAGCATGGTGGTATACTCACTCAACAGAATATTATGTGGTGATCAATATGAATGATATAGCTACTTACAACCAGATGGGTGAATTTAACAATATAAGATTGAATGAAAAAAGTAAAAAAATAAATAAATAATAAAAAGACTAGAAAAGATTATACACAGTATGATATCATTTTTATAAATAGAATAAACTATAATTAAACAATACACATTTTAAGAAAACATAGAGATGTGATACAATGAGGAAGGAAAAAAGGTGAGAATGAGAGACAGAGAAAAGGTCAACTCAAGATTCTGACAGAATTTCCTTAGGATGGAGGGAAGCAGAAGATCAGAATAGTGGAGAATGTAAGGAGGGTTTCATGAGGCAAAGATTATGCTTAATCTAATTCTGTGTCCCTACGTTTTAAGAGAGAGAAAAACTACCAGGAAGAGCATTAGAGACAGAGCAAAGGGAGTTTCTGAAAGCCCTTTGTGGAGATACGAGGGACTCGTGCACATGGAAAGAGGCAGCAAGACGGCAGCCATCTGCCGTCCAAGAAAAGGGGCCTCAGGAGAAACCCATCCTGCCAGCACCTTGATCTTGGACTTCCAGTGTCCAAAACTGTAGGAAAATACATTTCTGTTGTTTAAGTAACCCCCCAAAAATAAAAGAAAGTACTTTGGGTCCCAGTCTCTCCCATACTTCCTACTCTCACTGCCCTTGGCTGGAAGCTGTGTGTGTGTGTGTGTGTGTGTGTGTGTGTGTGTGTGTGTACACGCACATGCACACATGCATTTTTTGGTAAGGAGTGAAGTCGTAGTAGTAGTGTAAGGTCAGAAAAGTCACAAGGAATATATCATTTAGGGTACTTTAGGCCAAAAGAACGTATATGCTTTTGTCCTAAATACCATGGGGAGCCATGGGGGGAATTTCACCAGAAGAGAAACATGATCATAGATTGTGAAAGGTCACCTTGGCTGCAGAATGAGGACTGGAATGGGGGACAAGGGAGTCATAAGAATGGAAAGAGAGAAAGGAGATCAGAAGCTCTTGAACTCTACCTGGCAAGGGAGATCTTGGTACCTAGGACCAGGGCAGCAGCTGGTTACAAAGAGATTGGATGAACCTAAGAGAATGTTTGGAGATAGAAACTATGCCTCTCTAAAATTTTCCATTTTCCTTTACTAAGACAAAAAAAAAAATACCCAAAGGCGTTCATCCATAATTCTCTTTTCATCCTGTTAAATGAGAAATTTACACTCTCACCATTAGACATTCAAACAGATCCATTGGATTAGGGCAAATGCATTTCACCAGAAGCCCTCACAAAAGGGGAGGTTTTTGAAAACTTAGGCAGTGCTAGCCGTTGTCACCCACCATGCCACCGCTGTGACTAGGAAAAAAACGGACCCATGTACTCTAGCAAGGAAAATGAGTGGCCTCCCTACAACTCCACCCTCAACTTCATGACTGGGAAACCTAGACTAAAGGAAGTGTCAAAAAATTATCCCAAAATGATCAGCCATTTTGATCGCCCTCTCCTGAGTAAGAAGGCAAGCCTCATCATCTTGCTTTCAGCAGAATGCCTGGAACGCCCAGCAATTTTAATTTTCTATTCAGGGTTTTGTGACAACTAAATCAGACCTTGATGAATTTGGAGGAAAAAACACCTAGCACAGTGATTATGAGTACTAATTAGAAAGCAAAATAGTGGCTTTGATGAATCTGTGCTTGGTTTTTCCCTTAATTAATTGACTGGCTGCTATTATACTTGGTGATTGATCGGTTGAAATATTCCATTAAAATCCGATACAGTCAGGGCCCTCTATTCCGAAGAACTTTCCACAGATGAGGAATGAGTGGAAAATGAGGTCTGAAAGGTACACATTTTTGTTGTTGTTGCTGGATGCAGAGGGAATTCTTTGAGCAAGGTTCTGAGCATATGTCTTTATCCAAACACAAGGCAACCTGTGTAACTCTGGGGAAATTAGCTTTAGAGGCAGTGAACAACTTGTTCACTTTGCTAAATGAACAGGGACCCACTGTAGTCTTCACAGCCTGTTGTGAACACTTACTATGCCAGACTTACTGTACGTACATAGCATGATATTGCCATGCGAACTGCCATGAGCTAGGTTGGCACATCCTCCCTGACTTCATATCTGGTTGCCTATCTAAGACATTAGCAGGAAAACATCTCAGCAAAAGACAGAACTCAGGGATGACTTTTTCCCCTCAAATCCCTCTATCTTTGATCACTTTAACTCCTTTCCTCCTGTGAAATCTTGTGGCATTGATCAAGCTGGCAGATGGCAGCAGCCGAGCACAGAGTTTTCCCCTGCTGCTTGAAAACCGCACCCTCTTTCCTTGGGCCTGGAAAAGCAGTTGTATAACACACGTAGACTGACCAAAGAGTAATTTTCCAGGGACCAATCTGAAGACACTGTAACTCTGACACCAACCAAGACACTGTCAGTCACCCATGGCAGGGATCCTACATCAGTGTTTCAGCTCATCCTTGGTGCTCCAGCCTCTGAATTCTATGGGACACCTGCATCCCATGCCCAAATATGAGACCTAGTCTTGATTATGCAGCAAGTGGTAAGAAGAAAGAAGAGACTAACTATTAGCCACGTTGTTGCCCATTCCTGCTGATGGAGAGGGAATTCTGCTATAATAATTATAATTTATTTAAGAGCAACAAATACCTGTGTGTTTGAGTAATGATGGAATTATGATTATTGCTTTTGTTTTTCAACAAACCTACATCGATGCAGGTGCTAGTGGAGAGAAACCCAGACAGTTACAGGGCCAAATTTCTGATTTCTGAGCTTCTATAAATGGAATGTTATGCAATGTCTACAAAGGCTTTCACTTGTGACATAGGCAAGATGAATTATTCCACCAGCATATTCAGAGGGGAAGTGCAGGGAGGGACCTGCAGGTAACCTTCCTATCGAGTCTGGAAATGTCCTAATCTATTGATTAGGAATGTGCTTGCTAGATGGGAGAACATCAATGTCTGCTAAAGGACATAGGGGCGCCCTGTGAGAATATTTGTCCTGAGGTGGATTTGTGGATTCACAGTTAGGAGTAAAGACAAAAAGAAAAGTTGGTGGTGGTGGTGTGTTGGTTTGTGTGCGTGTGTGTGCGTGTGTGCGTGTGCATGTGTATTTGAATGGCTTCCTTGCTATGGCCTCACCTTGCGTAGCACTGGAACATGCATTTTCTGCACAGCGTCCTGCCTGATCTGCTCCTCCAGGCTCCTGGTTTTCATCAGCACAGTGTACAAGGTCACTATGACCCTGACAAGTGGGGGAAAAGAGTGGCAAGCATTTTATAATCCAGCTTGCTTTCAAATTATTTCTAGGTGGAAATCTGAGTCTCCCTTTGGTGTTGCCACCTATCTCTGTCTGAAGAACCGCTCCTACCATTTGAGACAACTCAGGTGCCATTTTCTCAGACAGACATCATCTTTCGTCTCTTTGATGATTTTCCTTCGTTCCTTTGCACTATGATATGACACTAAGTTCTACTTCATGTCGTAGCTCTTTGAATTCTTATTTTATTCCTCTTTACTAGAATACAGACACCCAGAGGGCAGCAACCATCTTTTATTGATCTGTAGATCAAAACCCAGTTCCCCGCAACCAACTGGAGTTTAACTTGCACTTAGGCCCATCTGAATTAGAACTCAGGTTCCCCGATGTACTACCAGCTGCAGTCCTGAGAGAAGAGACTTAAGCTTCTTGGGGCCTCGGTCTCCTTAGCTGTAAGATGGAGATGACAACAGCATGTAGTATAGGGCTTTGGCAATATTAAATGAAATGATGCCCAAGTTACTTAGCACTCTCTGGCATGAGATAAGTGTTCAATAAGTGGGAGTTAGTAAGATTACTCTGATATTCAGCCCAAATCCACTCCCTGTCTGTCTTTTTCTCCGGGAGCCCCTTTCAGTCAGAGGTGAGATTTATTCCTATTTGCAATCCCAGTATGTAGGGGTGTTTTGTGCCTGATCCACAGAGGGTGCTCAGTACGTATCTCTGGAAAAAGTGCCTATTTCAGGTGTCTGCCTTGCAACCTTATGTCTTTCTGCTGCTTGCATGGCTGGAGAATCTTTGATTCCATTACCAACAGCAGAAAGAAAAAGCTCATAGTCTCGGTAGTGTCTAGAGGTCTCCTTTGCAAGAACTGGAGAATACTTCCTTTCATTCAATTTTATGAGGTTACTGTTTCAGTTTTCTATTTTCCGCACCTCCCTCACCCCTTTTTCTTCTTAAAAAATAGAGTAGAAATGAAGTGGTAGGAAAAAAAACCACAAGTATTACACTGAAATGCTAATCTCATTTCATTAAATGAATTGTGGAGGCTGAGATAGTGATCTGCATCTTCAAAGAATCATTTCTTTAAATACCTTAAGCTCTATATTCCCTTCTGGACAACTTTTCATCTTTCTTCCTTAAAAAACAAAAAGCATGAAATTATGTTACAGTGTCCCAATTAAGCCTGGCTTTCAGAGCCTCCCAGCTTAGGGGGATATACTCAGGAGTAAGGGTGAAGCCCAGATGCACCCTGAAATCCCCTCCTAAAGCCAGCTCTGCCCTGCCTTCTCTGGCTGGCTTACATTGCCTGAAGCTGCTCCTGGAGCTGAGCTGAGCTTATTTCGGGAAACGGCAAGTAAACACACCATTTCAGGTCAAGTCCATTACAAAGTTGGTAGGGCACCTGCAAGCTTCTCTCAGAGGCTCTGGCCCCAAAGCTTCCATATTTATTAGGAGCAACTCTCTATCTAAAAGAGCATCCATTTTAATTTTCCACAGAGGACAGCCACTGATCCAAGTCACATCCTTTATAATGAGCTTGGGGTAGAGTTCCTGAAGGTGTTCAAGGCAAGGTTTGTTCTTGCCATGCCTATGGGTTTGTACTTGAACTTGGGGAAGTCAGATTCAAAGTTATTTTTAATTACAATTAAAAAAAACACACATGTTAACCTACAATGACAAGGTTGGGAGCATGGAAGAGAATAGGTACTCGCAGAAAAGAGGAAAGCCAGGGAGGGAATTAAACACAGCCAGTGATTCACAAGAACTGGAGAAGCCCAGGAGAGGTGTGAGGGAAGCTGCAGGGCCTCTGAAAGCAAAGAATTTTCTCCCAGGAAAGCCAAGTTCCCTACAAAATGCTGGGAGTGCAGAATAAGAAAAAGGAGAGGTCGTAGGAGCTACTGAGACAATATAAGTGACTATATATTTAGGAAGGTTCTAGTCCTTTGGCATCAGAGGATAGAAGAAGCCAAGCCGTTTTGTCTCTGGATGTCTATTTCTGGGTGTTTTATCGACAAAACCCAACTCTGGTTGATTTCAGCAGGAAATTACTCATTAGAAGGATAGCTTCTGCATCACCAGGAGGGCTGGACAGCAGACTCGGCAGCTATTTGGTCAGAAATAGCCCCAAATTCACACAGCAGGTCTGTTAAGACCCCACTGGTCACCACACCCAGGCAGCAGAGAGTGAGTCCACTGCCAGCAAGCATTCTCCCTGAGAACACAACCTTGTTACAACTGCCCTCACCACCAGAGAGGCAGCTCAGGGGTCTTGTCATTGGGCTACAAGGTCCTAGTCAAAGTCTGGGTGATTGTATGTTGGGGCTTAGCTCGTGGGCCGTGCCCTAGCTATAGCCATAGGCAGAAAATTGACTTTCTGGCATCTT
This sequence comes from Hipposideros armiger, assembly GCF_001890085.2. Classification (NCBI taxonomy): domain Eukaryota; kingdom Metazoa; phylum Chordata; class Mammalia; order Chiroptera; family Hipposideridae; genus Hipposideros; species Hipposideros armiger. The sequence goes on from NW_017731629.1 coordinate 71,200, forward strand.
CAGCCTCTCTACTGAAAAATAAACCCTATCTTTGGCAAATTCCTCAAACATAGGAAAAGATTTCAGACAGAAAAGCAAAACAGAATGACAAAAATCTACTATGTGATGGAAACTAATTTGAGTTCCTAAAAAAATTAAGAATAACAGGAGACCATAGTCCTGAAAAATGAGCATTAGGTGCCACCACAATAACTGGGCATTGTGGGTATGAGTTGTTTTGGAAACAGAGAGACCTAGGTTCCATCCTGGTTCCATTACTTCTTACCTATGTGACCTTGGTCAAGACCCTTTAACCTCTTTAAGGCTCAGTTTCCTCATCTGGAAAATGGAGTTAATAATAATTTGCCAACTGCTGCTAAAACATCTGCTGTGACATCTGTTGTTTTGCCTGCCTAGAAGCTCTTTCTGATCCTTTTGTGCTAACAGTGTCCCTCGTATCTATGGAGAACTCTTTCAGTGTGATCCAAGTGGGCCAACTCAACCTGCCCTCATGCACACGAGTGGCTACTACAATCTGTTTCAACACGACACTTCTTGTGTAGGTTTTCCACACCAAGCAGTTCTCCAGTTTTCTACAGACACCACTGGGCATCATACGATTTCATTAACTTCTGATTCTTCCTTGCTGGGGTTAGCACAGACCCCACAAGTTAAGGACTTATTCCCACAAGGCTGCCCCCCGCTTGAGACACCAATCACAAGGAGTCAGTTTCCAGGTTACCCACACTTCTGCCTGACTTGGCTACAAATTTGGGGTTCTCCAGGCCCCCTCTTTAGGTTTAATAACTTGCTATAATTGCTCACAGAACTCAGGGAAATACTTTACTTACCACTATCCATTTATTATAAAGGAGTTTATAGAGGATATGAGTAAACAGCCAGATGGAAAAGGTGTGCAGAATGAGGTATAGAAGGGTCCCTAGCACAGGGGCTTCTGTCCCCATAAAGTTTGGAGCATATGGATGTATTCACCAACCCAGAGCCCTTTGTCTAGGGTTTTATGAAGGTTACGTTACATAGGCATGATTGATTAAAATTGGCCATTGTTGATTACCTCAATCCCTAGCCTCTCTCCTCTTCCTGGAGGTTGGAGGTGAGGCTGAAAGTGCCAATCCTCTAACTACATGGTTGGTTTCTCTGTCAACCAGCCTTAATCCTATAGAAGAAGCTATAGAAGAGATTCTAACCTCATTAACATAAACTCATGTATGGCTGAAAGGGGCTTATTATGAATAATCAAGATGCTCTTCTCATATCTTCTACACAGGAAATTCCAGGAGTTTTATAATCTGTGACAGGGACCAGGAATAAAGACCAAATATGTACTTTTTCTTTTCTCACAATATAACAGTGGCTTATAATTCAGGTCTGACCAATCAATGTCCTCCCATATTCCTGGCATCAGTGATTAGCTCAGGGATGGGCATAGGATTCAAGTTGGGTCAATCAGAATGCTCCCGGGAACCTTTCTCCTGGAGAAGCCTATAAAGACAACTTCTTTCCACCAGAGCTCCTACATTGGTAGGAAGTGAGTCTGGATCTGCAGGAGGCCATCTTTCCTACCTCACAGAGAAAGTCTGCCTGAGGCAGAGAAAAAAGACAGTTTTAATGACACGGTCTGTGTCCCTCCATCCAGCTGGACACAAAGGCAGCTGCTCCACGGGATTCTCCGTTCTGAGAGTCAATACACCTCCTTTTATGCTTAAGCTAGTTTCTGTTGAATGCCTATCACTAACAATCTAAAGGAGTCCTGAAGAACCCAGTTGCTGAAAGGATTACATCAGATAATGCTAGTAATATGGTTAGTGGAGTGTCTGGTGGGCATTTGGTTCCTAACCTTCCTTGCCATAGTTGCAGGCATTAAACTTGACTCCAATAAAAAAATGTTACTTATTATTATTTGCATTGTTAAGACTTGGACATATCTGTACTACCTGTTACTCTCTAGGTTGAATGCATTTCAAACTTTTTCTAATAACCTTCCCTCCTTCAGGAATGTATTTTACTTTCTCCTCATTCTACCCAAATCCTACACCTTTCAACACTTAAGTGTTGTTATATAAAGAAAATCCCCTCTGACTATTCGAATCTACTCAGTTTCCCTCCCTTCTGTGTACAGCATATTACATAGAGTATACCAGGTCATTTCTTATTTGGTTTCCTACATTCTCTTACCATGTTGACTATTTCATGTGTGTCTGTTCCATGTTCCAAACTACTTTATACCTTTATTCAGGGTAGGAAACAGATCTTATGCTTTTCTACAAACCCCACAGCAAAAAGCAGGGTATGGCATTGCTCTTCTCTGCAAACAGAGAGCAACTGACCCAGTGAGCTTACAAATATTTAGATTTGTGATCACAGATGCTTAGGAAATACTTGGTAGGCTGGTTTCATAGGCTAGATTGGTGATTCCGTGTTCAAAGCCACAGAGGCAAGAAACCTGCCCACGGTAACATGTGAACTGGCAGAATGAGGGCTCAAACCCAGGTCTCCTTTCATTTGAATATTCTTCTATTTGTATAGTAGGTGAGTTTAGCTACTTTGAGGGCATGCCAACTGCAAAATTACTGATATGCAATATGGCCTAAGCACGTACTATGTCCTGGTAGTATGCTTTCCCTGCATTCTCTCATTTAATCCTGTGAGGTAAATACTACTGCTCTTCCCTTTTTTGCATTTGGGAAGACTGAATCTCAGAGAGGTTAAGAGATTTGACCAGTTCCACAGCTATTAAACATCAGAATTGGAATACTAGCCCAGGACTGCCTGACTTAAAAGTCTCTTCTCTTAACTATTAGATCATTGTGTGACTTCAATAAACAAATAATTTGTGTGCTGGTTACCTCAGAAAAGTCAACTGAAGCCTAAGACCTTAATAGCTTTTACATATACCTTAATGCTCTAAGGAAGCCTGAGTTTCAATGCTTCTGCCATTTCCACACTCCAGCTGATGCAAGCATCTCTTTATAGTCATATATCACATTTTGCTCATTTTCAATGGGATGCTAATTTTATATGCATTTTCCATACCCAGATATAGAAGGCGCACCAGTTGAGCACACTTAGTTTTTATCTAAAGGTGCCATATCCCAGGTGACAAATGTGCTGCCTGCAATGTAACTATGTATTCAGAACAATGTGTATGTCTATGTGGGGTGGGGGGGCTTATAAATCAATAGCTTGTTGTGCAGTATACCGTCCAATTTTTGCCATCTTCATATTTGAGAAAATAAAAACTTATAAACTGGTTGTACATTAATAATGGATTAGAGGCTTGGCCAAAAAAGTAGAATAAATCTGAGTTGCTATCCATTAACCAAGAAGACTTCCACAGCTTTCTTGTCTGCTACACCCAAGACCTGAGCAAGGCCTAGAACTAGTCACTGCTGTCTCAGTAAGGTGGGGCCTGGGCCTTTGGTTTTCCAGACCAGACATTCTCTCTCCATTCACTGAACATTTAGTGCATGTCTCACTAGGCCCTACGCACAGAGCGGTAAAAGTGACAAGGGCCCTGTTCTCTTGAGGATCACATAGGAGTAAAAAGTGACAGGCAAGCAAGGAAACCAGTGCACACATGGACAACATTATTTCAAAAGCTGATACATGCTATGAGAAAAACCAGAAAGGCTATTGGGATAGACAGAGGCTGGGGGCGATGAGGCAGAAAATAGCAGTCCAAAGGTACTTAGGAAAGGCCACTGTGCAGAGAAAACTGATGCACTGAGGCCTGGACAATGAGAAGGAGTCGGCTACGTAAGATTAGGGGAGAGCATTCCAGGGACGGGGCATAGCATACGCAAAGGCGTGGTGTGCGTAAGGGGAACCAGGCCAGTGTGACTGTAGAGCAGGAAGCAGAGGGCAAGCGTCGTATAAATGACATTCAACAGGCAAGTGAAAACGGTCATGTAGGACTTGGCAGGTCACTGTAAGAAATTTGGATCTTATTTTAGTGTAGAATGAAGCCATTGGAGGGACTGAAACCAGAGAATGATGTGATCTGATTTATAAGCTTTTGGCCACTCCAGTCCAATTGCATGCACTTATTGCAAATCTAAAGTTCTGGAAGAAAAATTAGCTTGGAGCAAGTAGTGCCTGGGTATGAACTATATTAAAGTCTATAGACTGTTTTTTTCCCTGGGAGAATGGGGGAATTCTTTCTCAATAGCCAGCTCCTTACAAGACAAGTGCTTTTGAGAAGGTTTTTACAGTATTCAAACTGTCAACAGACTCCTGAAAAATTTACCCTTGATGTTGTGCCACTGAATCACTTGCTGAGCTTCACTGCAAAGCAACAGCCAGGAAAGGCAAGCGACCTTTCTTTGTGAATGGAGATACAGATTTCATTCTGAACCACCCCTGGAAATGTGTCTGCTGAGGCCCATGAACTGTGCTCCCTAAGAAAGGATGAGGGCTCTGGTCACTGACAAACCAGCTCTGTATCTTCCTGGTTGTGTAATACCAGTCAAGTTATTTAACATCAATGAGCCTTAGTTTTCTAATCTGCAAATGGGGATTACTAACGGTACTTGCCTTCTTGGATTATGATATGAACTAAATGAGGCAATTCAATGAATGCATTAAGTCTGGGACAAAACATATATATTTGCCATTACAGGGTCCATATTTGAAAGGTGGGTGCCCAGGCTGACAAGGATAAACCACCATGGCGCAGAGTATTCTTCAGGGAAAGGCAAACTGAAGCCTATGGGCAATGGTGCCTTTTACGAGAACCATGCTCAACCCAAGGGTCGTCAATCTATGGCCCATGGGCCAAATCCAGCCTGCCACCTGTTTTGGCACAGCCTTCAAGCTAAGAGTGGTTTTTATGTTTTTAAATAGTTGAAAAAAATCAAAAGAAGAATTTTGTGACATGTGAAAATGACATAAAATTGAAATTTCAGTGTTGATAAATCGTTTAATTGGAACGTGCATTTATGTAGCGTCCATGACACAAAAATGGCGATGCTGAGTAGTTGCAGAAGCCGTATAGCCGGCAAAGCTGAAAATATTTACTGCCCGGTCCTGTTCAGAAAAATCTGCTGACCCTTGCTCTCAACAACTGAACTGGCTATGTTATAACTAACTAAGTTGCCCTTCTGTTCCTATTTCTCCCCATTTACATTCAGATTTCTCTTAATCAGACTTCAGATTGCTAGGTGGTAGCTTCCTTTTCCCTGTGGATATTTGGCCAGTGGTTAGTGTGCACTTATACTGGTTGAACTGAAATAGGTGGGTTTAGGACCTCATAGTTATCCCACCTGCCACCCAAAGGTCAACTGAACACACAAAATGCTGTGCATTTTCCTAGTCAGTTACGTTTTTAGTGAAAAAATTCTTTATAACACTGCTAACAAGAATCATCAACTAATATCACATTACTGTATTTAAATAATTGACATAAGGCATGATTTAAAGTAACACAAGCATAAGTACTTGAGATAACTTCTCACTAGGCATTAAAGTTTTCCATCAGTCATTAATATAAACTTGACTATATCTTCACACTTGAGAAGAAGGCTTCCACCTTAGACTCACAGAAATCTTATATTTAAAGAAATATAAAAACTCTTTTGATCTCTGGACCGTTCTCTATCCAAAGCCTTGGTAGGCATTCTCCTTTTAGCCTTTGATCTCCCTGTCAAAAGATGCCTATCACTGAGCAAATTATCAAGGCAAATGCCCTTCCAAGTTCCTTGCTCTTGATCTCTCTCCCTTTCTCAGAGGGTCAGGATAGGTCTCTGCTTTAAACAGGGATAACTTATATGAAAATGTTAAACTGCTGGTATATCCAAAACCTAATGAGTCTTGCCCTAATCAGAAAAAAACTCATTGTTTTTATCTGCCTTTCCTCTCATGTTTTTCCTTGTTAATAAGTCCTCATTTTTCCTAACCCCTTACTATACAAAAACGTACCTCTCTCACTATATGCCAAAAATGATACTGCATGCTTCATATATGTCATCTCTTTTAATCCTTATTCAACCCCATGACTATGTGTTTTGTCCCAATTTTATAAGTGGATAAACTGACACTTGGAGAAATTAATTTGCCTTGGGTCACCTAACTTACAAGTGACATAGCTGGGATTTGACCCCAAAGCTTCTCATTCCCAAAACTACTCTTAAATTCTACAATCCACTACACAGTTAGTTCTTTGTATTCAACTTTGTTCAACTTTGAATCATTCACGATCCCCTTCCCCGAACTAACCAAAGATAAATAATTTAAGTCATATGTAATAAAGATGCTTGGTGTTCTTGTAAGAACAAAAATGATTTATTAAAAACAAAATGTTCTCTCCATGAGGCTTGCTTTGGACAGTGTATCAATAACTCTGTGAACCAATAACATATGCTTTATCTAGGATAAGACTGATAGATTTGGGACAGTGCTAGGGCGTTTTTTACTCCTGAAGGATTTGGCAACCAGCTAAAAACATTCCACATCCGTGCTATTGGAACACAATGCAATGAGATGACATGGATTATTTTCATATATTCATTCCTTAGAGTTTATTTGAATTTGCAGAAATTTGTGCTTCATAGTCCTCCCACTTACCCCACCTGTTTGTAATCTGATAAGGAATATATGATAAGTAATACCATTGTTATTTCAAAACTCATTCTAATGTGCTCATGGCATCCTTATGACATTTTTTATTTTAAAATTAATTTTGTTGAGGTATAATTTGCATGCAAAACAATGCAACCATTTTAAGCATATTTTACTGCATTTTGATACATATATATACTTTTATAAATGCCACCTCAGTGAGCATAAAGAACATTTCTATTATTCCACAAAGTTCCCTCATGGTCCTCTGCACTCAGTCCCCCCATGGACCTCACCCCAGGTCACCACTACTATTAGCTTTTACTGTTCTAGAATGTCATATCAATGGACTCATACAGTATATGCTCTTTAATTTCAGGTTTCTTTCACTTAGGATAGTGCGATAGAGATAAATTTATATAGGTGTGTACATTGGTAATTTCTTCCTTTTATTACTAAGTAGTGTTCTACTTCATGGATATGTCACAATTTGTTTATTTATTCATCTGTGAGTATACTTTGGTTGTTTCAAGTTTGGGGTTATAATGAATGAAGCTGTACATCGGTGTACAAGTCTTTAGATGGACATATATATTTTGATTTCCCTGTGTATATACCTAGGAGTAGAATGACTGGATTATATGGTGTGTCAATTTTACAAGAAACTGCCAAACAGTTCTCCAAAGTGGTTGTACCATTTCACATTCCCTTCAGAAAGGTACGAAAGTTCTAATGTCTTGATTGTATGTATCAGGTAGTTAATGGACTTTAACTTCATGATAATCTATGTCTTTCTCAGTATACAAATGACTCTTAAATCAGGAGACAAATTGTCCCCAGTGAGCCAATTTCTGTGATGCTATAAAGATAACATCACCTCAATAACTAATTTTATTGGCTCATTTCCAAGAAAGAATGCTCATAGGCTTTAAAAGAATATGACTTAAAATCCAGTGTGTGCCAACTAAGTTGACTGGGTCTCCCTGTTGCTTAGAGACAGGACTTCAATGAGTAACTACTGTTTGGGCATTGGCCACGGAACTATAGCAAGTCAGGATCACTAGTGACTTTAAAACGTGACCTGCCTCAGACTGTGATCTGATACCTGCAGTCTGCCTCAGATGGGCACTGAGGCTGGGCCTGACCTCCTCTAGGGCATGGTTAGTATGTGGGAACTGCTGCATGAGGAGGAGGAGAAGATTGCAAAATGGGCACAAGGCACAGGAAACCCAATCTGTGCCCAGAGCAGCATGCCATGTTCTGTTCTCACCAAGGGAGCGAGGGAGTGGGGAATGTCATGGGACGGAAGGAACTGCTATTGTCCCCATTCAACTCAGTGAGCCGCAAGGAGCTGACCAGAGATCAGAAACATCTCACTTAATACTGTAAAAGAGAAAGGGCTTTGATGTAATAGCTGAGTCATTAATTAACCTAATTAAACTAAATACACTCAAATGCAGACAGCTCAAGAAATCACAAGGTTGTGGCACCAGGGGGAGAACCCAAGTGGAGAACACCCAATTAAAGGATAGCAAATAAGGCAAAAGGAAAGATAACAATAGGTCTTAAATCTAAGATGTGAGGACACTGTTTATATACACAATTCATTGTCTCGTCTGCTAAAGGTAGTTTTTCCTCAAAATATAATTTTAGCTGTAATGGATGAGATAGGCATTGATATACAGCTTATGGTCCCATGTTAAAAAGTGGAAGTAGTCGTTTCTGATTTATGAAGCCAGGATTTGGAGGGCAAGTGCTAAGGTCTCTAAAAAATAATACCATTTATTGGTGGCCTGCTTAAATTATAGCTACAGATTCCCAAAGCTTAAAAACTAAGACAAGCACACCTGAAATTATATAGAGTCTAGGATAGCACTGCTAAAAATAGATTAAAATACAGAAAAAAAAACTTTCACAGCAATTAATACCTAACTTATTAAAGTGTTGTCTGTTGTGCTAACTGCTTTACCTGTGTATTCAACTTTTATAACACCATGAAATAAATACATTTTCAGCCCATTCTAAAGAAATTGAGTCACGGAGAGGCTTGGCCAAATTCACACACCCAAATAAGAACAGAACTGTCCACACCACAAAATTAGCAAAACAAACATACCTCTCGTGAAATAAAAATATGGTCCTAGAGTTGGCCCTGGCAATGAGCAGGCAGATAGCTCATGGCAGATGAGGACCAATTCCTGAACCTGAGGAAAGAAACACTACAATTGAGGGGCTCAGGTTAGCAGAAGCCCCTGTGAAAAATGGCCAACGTTTATAAGGAGGCATCCTTTACATTTGTACAACACTTCACAATATTAAAAGGATTTCATACATGTGATCATATGATCTCATTTAATCCCCATCACCTTCTGCAGGGTGGGATGCGGGCCAGTTCATGGTTACTGCTCTTTGACAGAAAAGGCAATGAGGCTACAAGCCACCAAACAACTTGCCCTAATTCCCACAACCAGGCTGGTAAACTAGCACAAGAGCCTTTGTTTCCTGGTTCAGTTTCTGCTTTTCAGTTTTAACTCTTCTTCCTCCGCATGGTGGGTACACTGGGTGACAAAAATATAACTTCATGAACCTTCACTAAGATACCCTGGAATAGGCTATTTTAACAACAATGATAAAACTACCGACAGCAACGGCATTTACTGAAGACAATTTGCCAGATGCAGTACTGAATATTTTACAGAAATCCCCTCATGAATCCACTTCACACAAACCTATGGAGTAGGCACTATTATTATGCCCATTTTCCAGCAAAGGAAACTGAGTGAAAGTGGTAGTGAGTGGGTTAGAGCTCAGGCCTGACTTCCTTCAGAGCCCCTGGCTCTTAATCACGGAGATACACTGCCTCCTAAAGAGGCTGGAACATGAGCCCTCCTTGTGAATGTACAGATCAAATTTCTACATCACCCACTAAGAGAACCCATTGTCATAGCAACAGACATATCAGATATCCCAGCTCGAGCGCTCGAAAGCAACATTCTCAAACGATCCACGAAGAGCTTGCCTCCATTCGGTGCCATCATTCCAGATTTCACGGGAATTTTTTAAAACTCTATTTGTTTCATCTTTTCATTTAAACAGAAAGCCCAAGAAGCAGAGAGGACATTCATGAGAAAAGTAAGACACAGAATCATCTGATTTAACAGATATAGGATAAAAAAAAAGTTTCATAACACGTGGGGCCATTTTCCTAATATGGAAACCTTTTGTTTTATATCGTATCACTATCTAGTACTAAATTCTACCCTGATTTCTAGTCCTATGGTTAGACTGTCAAGTATACTATAAGAAACAAGAGTTCCGTTTTGATTTAATTTTCTTCAGGCAAACCCATTTTACCTGCTGAATCCATAAGCCAGAGGTAAAAATTTATTACCCAGCTTATGGGTGGCAGATTGATATATATATATATATATATATATATATATATATATATATATATATATATATATATATATATATATATATATATATCACATCTTCTTTATCCATTTATCCATGAATGGGCATTTACATTGTTTCCATATCTCGGCTATTGTCAATAATGCTGCAGTGAACATAGGAGTGCAAATACTTCTTTGAGATCCTGGTGGTTTTTTTTTCCCTTTGCCTATCTACCCAGAAGTGAGATTATTGGAAAATATGGCCGTTCTATTTTTAATTGGGGGGTGAACCTCCATACTGTTTTCCATAGTGGTTGTGACAATTTACGTTTCTACCAACGGTGCACAAGGGTTCCCTTTCCCTATTGTCTTTTTCATAACAGCCATTCTAATAAGAATTAGGTGATCTCTCATGTGGTTCTGATTTGTATTTCCCTCATGATTAGTAATATTGTATACCAACTATATTTAAATTAAAAAAAATTCAATTCAATTCAAAAAATAAAAATATCTAATATGTGCCTGGAATATAACTAAGCACTTCATATATGTTTTATTATTATATTATTACCACTATTATTACCAGTCATATTTAGAACCACTAAAACATAAATGATCACTGCTATATTTATCCTAAGAATAACAAAAAAGTACCAAACATCTTTCCAGAAGCCTAAATAACATGAGTCAATGACACTTGTCTAATAATAAATAGCAATTAACTAAATTCAACTCAATAAAGAGTATTAATTCCCTAATATATGCAAGGCACAGAGCTAAGTGCTAGAAATACAGAAATCATGAGCTGTCAGAGCTAAAAGCAAACTTATAAGGTTATCTCATTCAATGCCCCTCACTTTACAGACGAGGAAACGAGTCAGCATGGCTGCTGTAAATGATTCACCCGGCATCAGCAGGCAAAATGGTGGCAGAACCAGGACAGGAGCACCTTTTACTGATCTTCCTTGCCTGTTTGTGCAGACAGCTCTTGTCCTCTGGAGCATACACTCTGGGAGGGAAATACCAAACAGACGCAACCACACTGTTTTCCTCACAAAAACTCAAAAGAAAGAAAGAAAAGAAAAGTGGCAGGGGCAGTTAACTTCATTATTCTGAGGAAAACTGAAACCCCTAGAAGTCAACTGACTGACCTACGATTATAAGGTGAGCATCTCCTTTGGGTGTGAAGTCGAAGCCAGACCTCCTGGCTTCTTCCACTGAAGCTGGCTGCTCCCTCCCAAGAAATGGAATCGAAACAGTGTGAAGAAAGTGAGCCAAGAGGGGTTTCTTAATGAAGACACTTTTACACAAAACTGCAAAGGAAACAGAAATGAGCCTGGAAGACCAAGCGGAGGAAATAACCAATAAGGTTAGCCAAAAATCACAAAAGCCAATAATCTGCTTGACTCGATAACCTGGAAGTGAACCCAGGTTGAAACCACAGAGCAGGACAATCGAGCAACCAGAGTTTGTAGACTCACGAATTCCAGAAATATGGGCCTAGAAGTGTCTGAGGACAGCAAAGGAATAAATGGTACAGGTGGGCTTGAACCCAGGTCTTCTGAAATCCAGTTTGCTTTCCGCAGAGCCACACCGGCTCCTGTTCCCCGCTCTGTAAAATAGGAGCCAGCCCCAACCACCATTCTACTTTCTGTGTCTATGAATTTGCCTTTTCTAGGCACCTCATGTAAGTGGAAATATATGATAGTTGCTTTTTGTGTCTGGCTTACTTCACTTAGCATAATGTTTTCAAGGTTCATCTATGTTGTAGCATGTGTCAGAATTTCACTCCATTCTTTTTTTTTAAGGCTGAATAATGTTCCACTGTATGTGTATATCGCATTTTGTTTGTCCATCCGTTCGTTGATGGACACTTACGATGCTTTCTACCTTTTTTGGCTATTGTGAATGTTGCTATTAGGAACATGGGTGTATAAATATATTTTGAGACCCTGCTTTCACTTCTTTGGTGTATATACCAAGAAGTGAAATTGTTGGATCTTACTGTAATTCCACATTTAATTTTTTTAAGAAACTGCCTTCTGCATACTTTTAAGCTAGATTCCAGCAATGAGACTGTGCTTATAGAAGCCCAAGAACCAAGCTTAATTAGTCTTGGGTTCATAAAACTCTTACTGAGCACCCTTATATGCCAGGACTGCATCAGATACTAAGAATCCAGCGATGAGCAAGTAAACACAGACATGTTCCCATGAGTGGAACTTTTAGTTTGATGGGGAACCAGACATTAGATAAATATATGCACAATGAGTTACTCATAAGTGGGAATATACCTCAATTGCAAGAAAACAAAAACAAATCATTAGATTTTTTTAGATGTGCAAAGGACCTGAATAGACATTTCTCCAAGAAAATACACAACTGACCAACAGGCACCACATCAGGTGTCAGCCGTTGCTAATTCAGCTTGTCCTTGTTCCCAAGTTTAGGAACTCAGTAACTTCATTCACTTCCCAGACTCTGGTCACTCCTTTCAATACAGTTCTGGTGGCAGGAACTGTGCTTGCTCCCAGGAACTGAGGCTCTGGGCTGATCGTTTCTTTTGCCTACCACCACTTCGATGCCAGAGTCATATTTTATCCCTAATTTCAGGATTGTTGTTAGGAGGCTACTACCACCTGACAAACTTCTGTAGCCAGTAAAAATGGTAGAACACAAAGATCAGAAGCAAGAAATATAACTATGTTTTGCTTAAATTGAATTTAATTTCTATTCTGAGCTTTCCTTCTTTGTGGTAGAAGCTGGTCACTCAATTCAGAATGTCCCCACCTCTCCTTTTCCCCAGGGCTATATGGGACCATGGCATTAGCGGAAAGCAAGGGATTGGGGCCACTGTCATCTATCCCTGCTGGCGTCTTCTGAGATAACGTCATTCCAACCCAGTCTCACTGCGATCCCTGCTACAGCCTCCTTTCCCCCAGCCCAGGGCCTCTACAGATCTGGCTCTGCTAACTGTGGCCACACCTTATTCTACCACATGCAAGCAACTAAGCTGCGGCTGTGCCCCTCTGAGGTCTGAGAAGTTTAGTGGTTCTATCTAGATACTTCCTGCAGTCATTTCTGCTCCATTGTTCCTGCACCATTCCAGGTACAAGGAAATGCTAGGATCTTACCTGCATCCTGCGGTTTATCCAGAGATGGGGAAAGTACTATCCTGTTTTCAGATTCCTTAGATTCCTCTGGAGCTGCTCTCTCTACCTCCAGCCCAAAACTCAGAAGAGCGGAACAGGCCAGGAGGCCCCTCAGCGACCCACCTGGGAAGGTCTCTTTTCCCACGTTGATTCTTCTCTCCCTCCCTATAGTTCTTACCTAGTCTCAGAGACTGGGAAACTGCACACGACTAATGGTATCTTTCCATGTCTTTTTATATAATACTTGAACCATATCTTTTGAAATTCCAAATAAAATTCCAAATTTTATTCTTTTTTTTTTTCCTGGTTCTGTTGCCCGGCCCTTTTCTTTGAGGACAGGAGTTATAGGATATTCTAGCTGGTATATAAATAGAACAAGGGCTACAAGAAAGACAAAGGGGGAAAACCTAGATTAATGTATCAAAATAAGATTTGCCTACTCTTCCCTTAGGCCAAGAGCCCATGGGCTACATCTGAACACATCCGTGTCCAAGTTCTCCCAGCCGGTGGAGTCCTACATTACCTGGCAGCAGCAATTCCAGTACCTGGGTGATTATCTACAGGCTCCAAAACTGGAGCCCAGTCTGCTGGGCTGCACTGCTCCTTCTCTCATTTCTCCTTGCATTCTTTCGCTCTCCACTCCTTTGACGCACGGATGTTGAGCTCCAATAATATGTCAGGCACTGTGCTTGGCACTTGGGACACAGGGGTGGTCCTGAACATAGGTTGCTTTCATCAAGGAGCTCTCTGTTTAGGATGGGGCCACTCAGTCTCAGCACTGCAGACATTGTATGTCGGACAATTGTGGTGGAGAGCTGTCCTACGATTGCAGGATGTTTAGCAGCCATCCAGGCCCGCTACTGGCAGTAGCGCCTCCCAGGGTGATGTCCCTTAAGGGGCAAACTCACCCCTGGTTGAGAATCACTGCTCTAGCAGGACAGCAAGCACATAAATAGATCATTATAATACAGTAAGGTCAATGAATGGAGACACACACACACAGGTTAGTGTGGAATCCTAAGGAAAGCATCTAACCCACCCTCGGGCAGACTGGGTGATGTGGAATAGTGATGCCTGAGCACATAAGGCTCACATAAGGTTCTGAACTGTAGTCTACACTGCAGTTCCACATGTCTGTTCTGTCATTCACTACTCGCTTATTCATTCAATAAATATTTCTGAGAACTGAACCTTGGAGCTAAACACTGGACATACAAAAATTAACAAGATATGGCCACTGCTTGCCCAGAGGCCATCTATTTCTACAGTTAACCATAGGCTCAGGCATCAGGCTGCTTGATTTCAAACTCCAGCTCTACCACTTGCCAGCTCTGTGACATTAGGCAAGTTACTTAACCTCTCTGAACTGCAGTTTCAAATTCTATAAAATGAAGATGATAATGGTACTACTCTGAGTTAACTAGATTAAATGAGACCATTCTTGTAAATCTCTTAGCATCTAGTCTGACAGATGGAAAGCATGGAATAAACGGTAGTTTTTTAAGTGATTGTCCAAGTTACATATTATTGTGGGAAGGTCTTATTTCAAGCTATGGACTCTCATCAGTGCCAGCAGAGTTAATTGGATTATGTTTGGCCATGTCCTAAGATGTGACAAGCAAAGTTACCATATCTTGTACATCATTGGATTGCCATTAAAATATCATTAAGATTAAAAGTACTATAAAATCTTAATTAGGGCCTAATTTCCACAGTAATAAATTAAAATTTCCATGTCAGCTACAATAATCACAATAAATGGGAAGGGGGAAGAAAACAAACTCTAAGAACCAAACAGTTTCAGATTTTCACCTTACTTCTCAGTTAATATTTTCAGTCAAAATTTGTTTTTCTTCAATTTTAATATACAAATATTAGTTTGGAGGCTTATCTTCTCCCAGGCTTTATGCAATTCCTAGCACATGTTTGAGCATAATAATTACCCAGCAAAGAGAAGCTTGGGGATGGTTTAATAACAGTCTTCAAATATATGAAAAGTTATTACACGGAACATGATGACCAGCTGTTCCCTAAGTCCACAGAGGACCAAGAAAAATAAATAGGCTGAAAATTACAGTGCTGACAATTTGACGCAGATTCAGTGAAGAACTTTGCAGAGTATAAAGTCACTGTAGAAAACTTAAAGATGAGCTTAGGAAATATGGTATAATAAAAAGCACTAGACAGAGATTCAGGGGATGCGGGTTCTTGTGCAAACTTGAAACCCATGGCTTTCTGGAAGCCACTGACCCTCCAAGGCTATTTTCCAATTGCAAAGCCATCCACACATTCCTTATGTATACAATGGGGTCGGGATATAACCAGAGTTTCCCTGGGACCCAGAAGCCATGGGTACAGATGAGGTCACTCTAGGGCAGTGATTCTCAACTGGGGGTGATTCTGAAGTCACTGAAGACATTTTTAATTGTCACAACTGGAGGAGGCAAGGTGCTACTGGCATCTCATGAGTAGAGATCAGGGATGCTGCAAAATATCCTATGATGGACAGGACAGACCCACAACAAAGAATCACCTGGTTCAATGTGTGAACAGAGCCCAGGCTGAGAAACCCTGCTCCAGAGTAAGAGCCCACCTTTCTTTAGTTTGTACACCTACCCATTTAACCCTACATCTTAGTGTCCACGTTTTGCCTGGTCATTTGAAAGCCTTTGGATATGATGACTATTGCTATTGGTGGAGTGCTTCAAGCTCTCTGCCTCCTGGGATGGGAGGGCTGCCGTTTCCCACCCCCTTTGAAGGGAGGCATGGCCTGTAACTTGCTTTAGCCAATGAAATGTGAGTGAACTTGACTTATAAGCTCCTGGGTGACTCACTGCTCCCGCCTCACCACTGTGGCAGTCCAGGAAGCACAGGTCAGGGATCGCCGGGAAGCCCTTGTCCTCCTGGCCTGCTGTCACAATGATGAGCAGTTCCCCTGCCAACCTAGTTTGATGTGTAATGTTAGAAGTGAAGGTTTCCCCATAGTTGGGCAGAGTATGGTCATTTTATACATGCAAAAATACGATTTTTAGAAGAGTATCATGTTAGGAATGTAGGTTGTCAAGGGAAACCTCCTTAATTCAAATCTGCTTCTACCACTTACTAGCTGTGTGACCTTGAGTAAGTTATTTAACTTCTCTGCCCTCCGGGTTTCTCGTCAGTCAAATGGGGTAATGATGCTCTGACATCAAATGGGAGTATTCAAGTAGAGCCCTTAGTAAAGCGCACTGCTTACTGTTCTAAGCCCTTTATACATATCGACTCACTTAATTCTCTTAACAGCTTTGTGAGATAATTACCATTATTCTCCCCCCACTGCATGGATGAGGAAACTGAGGCACTGCAAGGTTAAGTCACTTGCCAAACCCACAAAACCAGTAAATGACAGAGGCAGTATCCCAACTCAGGCTCTCTGGCTAAGCGTCCATGCTACTAACCATGACACAATTAGGATGATGTGATGATTCTGATGGTGTGATGAAGATGATGAAGGAGAAGAACAACAACAGTAATAACACCATGATCTTAAAAATGCTATCCATTGGGCCACACTGAGTTACAAAGACAGGATCCAGGCTCTACCCTCAGAGAGTTCACAGTCTGTTAGGGAAGCTAAAACACAAACTTTTAAAATGCCCAAGCAAGGCAGAATGTGATAAGTGCCATAAAATAGATAAAGATAAGTGCTTGGCAATTTTATTAAATCTCCCATTTAACCCTCAGTTAACCTGAAAATTCAATTAACCAGAATCATTACCCATATGTTGCCATTAATCATGGTTTTATCGTATCAGCTGAACTCATTTAACCTTAATAAGCAGATGATTGCATATGGATTGCAAGAGGATTTAGGACCACAATAACACGGAAATCGGCTCATGGCTAAGTGTTTTCCTAAAAGGAAAGAGCATATTGCTGAGCAGAAAAGGAGGAGGGGAGAAAACAATGAGTGCTTAACACAACACAGCAAAGACGGGGAGACAATGTTGGTTTGCAGACCACAAAGTAGGTCAGAGAAGAAAGAAAGAGCCTTTGGCATCGCTGACGGTTTCTGGGTAACGTCTGTCAGAACAGATGGCCCTGCTTTTCCAGCAGACAGTCCAAACGACAGTAACTGGTGAGGCAAGGTGTGCCCATCTATAGAAAACCAAGTGTGAGGATGGGTGAACCCGCAATTCTTGGGCCCCCAAGCGAGATTATAAGGAATGGTCAGAGAACTCAAAAAGCAATGCGAGTTAGCAACCATGGTGACTCATGCTGTTTCCCTGTATAAATGACCTTCTTTTCTTCCAACCTGGGAAAATCCAACTCATCCTGGAAGGCTCAACTCAAGCACCCTGGGAACTATGCCCCAAATGCTCTAGGGAAGAATTAAGTTGTTCCTTTTCTTATATTCACACGGTTATTTATATCTTGTCTATACTAGTTTTCACATTACAATTGATACAACAGGCTTGTCTAGAAAAGAGAAAACAATGTGGTCCTGATAGTTACAGAAAGTTCTGTCAAGATCAACAAACACCACTGAATAAAAAGGTCAGGAGCGTATCTCCTGCCAGACAACTATGTCCCTTTTCTAGTTTTATGAGCCATGTGCCAAAGCTTGTGACTCAGTAGTGCTCAATAAGCATGAATCTCAATGTAAAAGTTAATTTTGTGGTGTTCATTCCTCAGCATTTTTAAATGATGAAATAATAATATTGTGCCCCAAGAAAGAATGACAAACATCCAAGCAAATAAATAAAGGTTGGGTTAATGGTAAGGATAGAGAGAGGAAGGGGCAAGAATTCAGATTTCATTTATGAGTAAGACTAATCATATTGGCATGTGACAATAATGAACCAAAAGTTCATTACGTTGAACCCATTTCTCCCAATTGAAGAGCATACTAAGTCATGCTAATAATGGAGTTGGAACATGTTCCTTGAAGATTTTTTCCTAATCCCCCTCAGCTGGAGTTTGTCTTCCCTGCTCCCATTCTCTCATGACATTTTGTCCCTCCATTTGGGCACTTTTATTTGCTATGGCAGTGTCCGCCTCCCCAACAAGACTGTGAACCTTGTTTAGCCAAGAATTAAACTTTACTTGTGTTTCTTGAACTGAATTGGAAAGATGACCTTACCAATGAGTTTTTCTAATGACAATTTAAGAGCTGAGTCTGATCTGTTCTCTCTTTCTGGAGAACAATGAAGGATTTTACTCTGATACAAAGCAGCAGAAGTGAGCGCATTCCCTCTTCATTAGAACCAAGGAATCAATGTTATTGCCTCCTCTGGTCATCTCTTTGACCTCTGTGGCCTCTAAAATCATCACAGCCAGAAATAGTTGGAGAAGTGAAAGTCCCAAAATTAATGTTAGTAAATCTGGGCCAAACCTTCTCTTGTAGATTGGAATCACTCTCGTTTCCCAGGCCCCTCCTACCCCAATTTCATCCAGATAACTCTGTGAATGCGTGGCCTTGAAGGGCTACTGAACAAATAAATTCCTGGCTTGGCATTTCCCTTCCGAGACTTGTAACAAGTTTGCACTCAATGCTGCAGATGAGACCTGAAGTGGATCAATGGTTCCTCTTGCAGTATGTGTCTGTGTGAGTGCATGTGTGCATGTGGCGCGACCCACTCTAATGTTTAGAGCTGTTTCTGCTTCCTACAATATCATCTCCACCTTCTCATTACAAGAAAAGGATAACTATTGCATTGTTCTGTACAGCTGAAACTAACAATGAAAAAAAATAAAACAAAAAAATTTAAAAAAAAGAGACTTGGTATTATCAAGTGTCCATTGCAGTAATGTAATTGATATTGAAGTTTAGGCACAATGAATGTCACATCATATTTCAGCCAGGGGAAACAAAATCGAGCTGCAGGTGCACTGGTACACAATGTGACCTCAGATTCTAAAACACCATAAGAAGTTCCTTCCCTATTGTGCCCTTCCAACGTGCATCTTTATGTGCTACCTGTGTTACAATCCCCACTGTTGTTATGGGAAGACAATTATAAACATGATTGTTCTATAGAGAAAAATTAGGGAGACTGGTTTCCACTTATGGTTAAGGGGGGTTATTCTAGTATTGGTGGCAAAGTATAATAATTCAGACAAACAGTCCTGCTGAAAGCAGTCAGACAATAGGAACCAAATATAAACGTGTCTGCCTAAAGGCATCAGAAAGGTAGAGAGGTTGTTACTCAACCAGGATGCTGGAGAAGGGAATCCAGAGAGATAAGTCAGACATTTAGAGTCACCTTTGACCTGAGGGCACTTACAAAACTGGAATAGGTAAGAGAGGCTGCATAGCACTTTGGCAGCCTCCTGGGCACTGACTGCATAGAAAACCCAAAACAACACGTGGGTAAGTTATTAAAATTAACAGAGAATAAAGCAAGTCCAGGAATACAAAGTCAGTATTTTCAACAAAAGTCAGAAAATGAAATTTAAACAAAATTTTGATACCTTCAAAAATTCTAAGTACCTCAGGATCATTCTGTGATATACAAGACCAATATTCTGCAAATCGTAGATTAGTGCTTCTCAAAGTACGGTCCTGGGACCAGCATCATGAGGGTCACCTGGGAAATTTTAAAAAATGCCAATATACTCAGGTCACACCACAGATGTCTTTGGACTCTGAAACTGGGACCGAGCAATTGGAATTTTAAAAGCCATCTACGTGATTCTGAGGCATGCTAAAGTTTAAGAAGCTCTACACTAAGCATTATTGAGAAAAGTTAAGGAAGACAAATAAATTGGGAGATACACCATATTTTTAGATTAGAAATCTCATAATGTAAAGAAGTTAATGTTCTAAATCAACTATAGGGTCATAGTAATCCAGTCAAAATCCCAACAGAAGTGTGTTTGTAACTTGGTAAGCTTCTCCAAACATTCATATGGAAATCAAAAGGGCAAAGAAGACACAACAAATCTTGAAGACGAAGTTGAGAGGACTTGCTCTACTATTACAGATATCAAGACTTATTATAAAGCTTCAGTAGTTAAAACAGTGGGTAGACAAATAGAAAAGAGAGCCCAGAAACAGACCCATACTTATAAGAACATTTGATTTATTATCAAGATTGCAGTGTAGATAATTTTCAATAAATGGTGCTGGGTCAACAGGATATCTATGTGGGAGGGAACATAAACCAACCAGATCACAAATATGTGATCTACATATGCAAGCCCAAACGCTGAAGCTTCCAGAAAGATAACGTAGGAGGATATCTTTCATTACCTCAAGGTAGGGAAAGACATCTTAAACAGAACTCAAAAAGAAAAAATTGATAAATTGGACTACACTAAAATTAGGGTTTTCTGCTCATCAAAGGATGCTATTAAGAGAGTGAAAAGGCCAGCAACTAGTTGAAGAAGAATTTTTTTACAGTTAAACTGACAAGGGTCTGCTATCTTGAACATATTTTTGAAACTACAAATCTGTAAGACAATGACAACCCATGGAAAAATGGACAAGTGAAATGAACAGGCACTAGTCAGAAAAAAAAAAGATAAAATGGCCCTTAAACATAAAAATATGTGCAGCCTTATTAGGAATCAGGAAAATACAAAATAAAACTACACTGAGAAACTATTACACTGTCTCTAGAATGGCTACAATTACACTGAAAATACTGAGTATTGGAGAGAATACAGAGTAATGGGAATTCTCATGCACTGGTGATGGGAGTGGAAACTGGTATAACCACTTTGAAAAAAATTACCAGTATCTATGGAAGTTAAACATACACTTATCCTGTGAATTTTCTCTTCTGTGAATTATCCCATTCAAATTCTTGCACATGTACACCAAGAAACATGTAGAAGAAAGACCATAGCAGCATTACATGTAATAGCCCCAAACAAGAAACAACCCAAATGTTCATCAACAATAGGATAAATACATTGTCACATATCCAAACAACACAGCACGAAGATGAAGGTACCACATTACATCATGGATGAATCTTAGTCATAATGAAAAGCAAAAGAGACACAAATTATTCCATTTAAATAAAGTTTGTAAACGGGTCAAATAGCCTATGACATTTATGGATGCATAAATAGGTGACAAAAATATAACATATTAGTGTTTGCCATAAAAGGCAGGACAGTGGTTATCTTTGTGGGAGGAAGATTATTTTAGGAAGGAATATGGGAGTCCTCCTGAGGTGGTAGGAATGTTCTATTTCTTGACCTGGGAGGTGATTCTATTGATGGCTGTTTTATAATAATTAACTAACGTGTATATTTATGTTTTATGACTTTTCTTTGTGTGATTTATTTCACAACAAAAGAATAAAGCCATTGTTTTTAAAGTAAATTATGTCATAGTTGCTGATCACATACGATGTAATATTGTACTAAGACCTTTATATTAATTAACTCAATCATCAAACAATACTAGGAGGTATATGCTCTTATTATTCTCATTTTGGGTATAAGAAGACCAAGCAGTGGTTCTCCACTTTGCCTGCACATTAGACCACTTCCTGACAGCATGCGTGGTTGTACACCAGACCAATTAAACCAGAACCTCTGGAGGCAGGACCCAAGCATCATCATTTTCTTAAACTTTCCTTGTATTTCCAAAGTGTGGACAAGTTTGTGAACCATGCAGTAGCACCATAGGAAGATTATGTAATGTGCCTAAACTAGAATCCAAACCCAGGCAGTATAATTCCAGGGCACATGCTCTTAACCACTACACTAGACTGCCTCTTGGATAAATGAGACAAAGTCCCACCCTCAAGAACCTCCCAATCCAGTGATGGGAACTAAGAGAGAGCTGTACAGGGAGCCTGCTCCTCAGAACGACTGCAACGAGATATGAATGCTGGGGTTGGAGCCATGCTGCAGGTGAGGCTGCAAAGGTGAGAACTGGGGGTGGGGCAGGGCTACTCCCCAAGGCGTGGGGGAGGGTGTGGCCTAAGAGCATCTGAGAGAGTACTCTGATTGCAGGGCAGAGGATGCAGTGTGAAGGGGGACACGCCAAAGGCAGGAGAGACACCTACAGGACTACTGCAATCCCCCACAAAAGGGATGAAGAGGACAGGAGCCAACTCAGTGCGGTAGAAAGTATCAGGAGGAAGCATTTGGAGAAATGTTAAAAGGGAAGACTGGCATTATTTGATTCGAGTATGAGATGAGCGATAGAGGGAAACTAGGATGGCATTGACTCTAGGGGTAGATGATAACATTAACTGGTATCAAAAGTCAAAGAGGAGAGGAGTTGGAGGGGAAGATAACAAGATCCATTTGGGTTGAGTTGGAGGTGACTGTGGAACTCCAGAAAACAG
>NW_017731629.1:95312-96654 GCF_001890085.2 Hipposideros armiger
AAAAACTATAAAGGTTGCCTGCATGTGTGGCCACAAATTGTGCTGATGGTGTATCAATGACAAAAGTCTGGGGAATCTAACTCTAAACCCTTCAAATAATCCACGTTTGCTCTGGAATCAATGTCCTGTCCTGCGGTGGTTGGTGCACAGTCGAGCATCATGTCTGTTTCCGGAGATCACTTTCTAAGAGAGATATAGGCACACTCAAGTCTATCCAGAGTGACCAGAGAATGACCAGAAAAGAGGATAATCACAGCATATGAACCTGAGCATAATAGAGGCCTCTTCCCTGGAGCATAGAGGCTGCTCTGAAGAGGCTAAAAACCATCAAGTGGATGGGACTCTGGGATTTGGTCTTTGTGTCCACAGAGGAAAAATATCACCAATAATTCCTGGAAAAAAGGATTGTAGACAGCAACTCAACTCTCTGGGCCTTGTGGTACTCAAATATAAGGTGAGAAGGTTGGACTAGATAAAGGAAAGTGAACAGATTCACCTTGATGATGCTGATTGCTTGGTGTTTGATGCCGGGAACTTCTGGTTGAGAAGAATTTTGAGGCCATGTTCAGGCTTAGCAGAAAGGGGGGAATGATTAGCAAGACCTGCCATGGTAAGAGTGGGACTCACCACATTTATGATCACCTTGGCCAGATGATCGTTTTGATTCCTCCCGGCTCTATAACAAAACTTCAATTTCACATCACTTCATTTCATTTGCAAATAGGCACCTTTCCAAAACCAATTCTTGACCAAAAAGGATTGCTACACTATCTTTTAAAAAAATGTTTTTATTTTTGTGTTCACTAGTGTCAACTTTGTTTATGGATATCAATAATGCCTTTTCTATTTTTATGGGATTATTCCAAAAGCCACATATCCTGGACCCAGGGCAATGCCCAGTGTCCTCCAAAGCGTACTGGTAGGTCTCTAGGACCTCCAGCAACTGAAATGAAATAATGATGCAAAATTAACTGTCTTTTAGGTGTTGTATAAATGTGCTGCTTTAGTTGGCCTGCCTGATTAATGAAGGTGAAATTCTATTCTCCCTCCACTCTTCTAGGGTTGGCCTCCATCTCTGAAGCATGAAAAATCCCTCCCTCACTGCAGAGATATTTGTAACAAGCATGCCCTCTTGCAGGGGGACTTCCTCCCCCAGACACACAGTGATGCTATCTAGTAAATCTGTCTTTTCGATGATTATGTGAGTTGCATTTCATTTTATTTCCCTCCTCATATATAACATGCAGGATAACATATCATCCAGCACTCGAAGGCCATGGAAAGATCTAAACAAGAATGCATTTGTGAAGGGCCACTGTACACGCTGCCGACTGCTAGTACT
>NW_017731629.1:96898-97797 GCF_001890085.2 Hipposideros armiger
AACACAGAAGTGATAGAAAAAACTCAGAAAGTGGGTAAGATGGCCCTGGCTACCACCACCCTCTTAAGTGTATAGTCCCAGACTTATTTCTTTTAATGTTACTTCCTAGATCGTCATTGCATCCCTACCACTGAAGCAGATGACCTGAACGACCCAGTCCACACCTTGGGAACTGGCTAATTCTTGGATAAGCCATTTAATCTCTTGGAGTCTCAGTTTTCTTCTCTATAAAACTGAGCTAATTATTAAGAACGCTCTCACAAGGTTGATAGAAGATTTGATTTACAAGTACTTAAGGTTATGAGTATTAACATGTTCTTCATTTTTATAAGAAGAGAAACCAAAGCACAAGGAATTAAATTTCTATCTGATGTTCTTTCCTTGGATAACATATTTCCTATCCTTTCCTCCCCTATCCCTGGCCAAAAAAAAAGTAAACAAGAAATACGATTTTGAGGGAATACATCATGATGGTCATCATCACCCTTAGCGCTCTGAGTTAAGTACAGTACTACAAGCTGGGGCACTGTTTCCCAAGTACCATTTGTGAGCTAACTCTTCTAAATCTCACAAGTACTGGTATAATTCCCATTTTAAAGACAAGTAAATTGAGGCACTGAGATGTTGACTAACTTTCTCAAAATTAAACAGCAACAAGGAGCAAAACCATGGTTCAAACCCAGGGAATCTGACTTCATAGCCCACACTCTTAACCATGCATCTCAAATGGTAGGACCTCAGGCAACAAACACAGGTTTGTAAGGGAAAGGGAGCTTTTCAGGGAAGCCTTCCCGTATCTCTCAAATGACCCCACAGAGGCCAGGTGTCTGTGGTCTCTGCAGCCAGGGAAGCGATGATGCCCTTGTAAGATACTGATTCCTTGAGGTGTGAGGTTCCCC
>NW_017731629.1:100777-108540 GCF_001890085.2 Hipposideros armiger
AAGACACCACGTTGTGCTGCCTTTTCTTAGTCTTTGTTTGTCTTGACTTCCCTGCACACCCCCTTTTAATTCGACCTTTGCTCGCCTGCTCCTTCTCTGACCACTCATCTTCTTACTCCTCTTCTTGGTCCACTCTTCCCTCCCTCACCTTGCCATTCTTTACCGTCGAACATTTTCCTTTTCACTCTGCTGCTTCTATACTGGTGACTGGGTTCTTCCGTGGCATCAACCTCCCCACTGTGCATATGCTGCAAGTCTCTTTCTCTGCGTCACCTCTCTCTCCCTCTTCCCCACGTCTTGCCTTTCTCTCTTCCTTTCTCCCTCTGTTTTAGGCATTTCCAAGTAAATACACCTTCTTCACATAAAAACTAAGACAAAATACCTTCTTCCTCCCTCAAGTTCCTCTCAAATGCCTGAGCTTTGTTTCAGTTAATGATCTTACTATTCTCCCAGTTTTTCAATGCTGAAAACAGACTTTTCTTAGTTTCCTCATATTGTATTATGATAGATCAGAGCTTGAATTCTCACTTTATAGCTTACTAGTTGTATTAGTCAGAGTTCTCCAGAAAAACAGAATAGGAGATATATAAACAAATACATACACATAGTATGCACACAAGGGAAAGGGGGTGGGGAGAGAGAGATTGACAGAGACTGATTGATTGGCTCATGTGATTATAAAAGCTGAGACATCCCATGATCTACTGCCTGCAAGCTGGAGACCCAGGAAAGCCGGGGTTGTGTTTAGGGTAAGTCCAGAAACCTAAGAACCAGAGGAACTGATGGTGTAAGTCCCAGAGCCAGGGCAGAAGACCACTGTCCCAGCTCAAGTCATCAGGCAGACAGGGCACCTGTCTTCTTCCTTCTTTTAGTTCTATCCAAGTCCTCAGTGAATTGGATGAGGCCCAACCACGTTAGAGAGAGCAATGGGTTTCATTCAGCCCACCAATTCAAATGCTAATCTTATCCAGAAACACCCTCAAAGACACACCCAGAAATAATGTTTAACCAAATATCTGGGCACCCTGTGACCCAGTCAAGTTGACACAAAAATAGTCACACTAGCTATGTACCATTGACCAAGTTGTTCAACCTCCCTGACCCCAGTTTTCTCATCTGTAAAATAGGGTTGTGGGGATTATATAAAATAATACCTCCAGACACTTAGCATATCCTTTTATCCACCTTGAATATCAACCTCCAACTAAATTCTTACTCATTCATCAAGATGAATTGTCCATGCTATATCAGGCATAATTTGTATTATTATTACTCCATATTTAACGTGCAGAATTAACTTGTAGATTCTTTTACACTTGTAGTAACTCATCATGACATGTAGATTCTTCCTATGAAATGTTTGTGTCTCTTTATACTTTCCCATTTTCCATCCCTGCCATTTCCACCAGGCTTTTATCATTTCATAACAAATCTTCATTCAATTTCCAACAATGTCTTTGTCTAGCTAGCCCTTTTCTCCATTTGTCACTTCTGCCAGGCTAATTTCTGTAAAACTCTACTATTATTCTGTCACTTCCCTATTTGAAAGCCTTCCATGGTGCTGCATTTCCTGTCCGCGGTACAAAAAGTAATAACACCTAGGCCCTCCATTATTTGACATTAAATTACTTTTCTAGTCTCATTTCCCACAATTGCCTACAGTATCCTCCACTCCAGCCCCACAGATTTATTTCTTGGTTTTTAAATCAAGTTTGTGTTCCCACATATCAAGGCCCTTGCTAAAAATATAATCTGCCTTGAAGATACTTCATGTCCTGCTCTGTGTATCTTTTTGAAATTCTGATTCCTTGAATCTTTCCCAGATCACTGTGACTTACACCAGTTTCCACCTCCTCTGAATCCATAGCCATGCTGCACCCTTTGGTTGCACATGAATCACACACTGCTTTAGTCAGCAAGTTCATGGGCTTTGAGCCAGAGTTAGGTTTGAATTTAGCTCCTACCTCCTACTAGCTGTGTGAACTTGAGCAAGCCACATAACCTCTCTGATTCTGTTTTCTCAGGTATAAAATGAGTATACCATTGCCAACTTTATAGAGACGCTGTTAAGATTGCATAAGATACTGCATCTAACATGTGTCAGCTACCAAGAAAGTACAATGCAACCCACAGAAGGGAAAAACAAACTATTTGCAAGTCACATATTTGATAAAAGTCTAGTATCCAGAATATATAGCAATTTTTACAACTCAACAATAAAAAGACAAACAACCCAATTTAAAAATGGTAAAGGATTTAGACAGAAATTTCTCCAAAGCAGATACACAAATGGTCCAAAAGCACATGCAAAGATGCTCAACATCATTAGTCATTAGAGAAATTAAATTATGGAAATGCAAATCAAAACCACAATAAGGTACCTGTTCACATCCACTAGAAAAAAGAAGACAATGACCCAACTGACTTTATAAAACTGGGACATTTTTTATATCAAAACTAGAAAAGGACAGTAATAGAAAAAAGAATTATTTATGAATCTAATTTACATACATGGGTATAAAATTCCTAAATAAAATACCTATTAGTTGAATCCAGCAGTATGTATTTTAACTCTAATAAATCATGTTAATGTAAGGTTTGTCCCAGAAATGCAAGATGGTTTCAATATCAGAATATCTTTGAAAAAAAATCATGACACTAACAGACTAATGTGAGAGAAACATATGATTATCTCAATGCATGCAGAAAAGGCATCAGATAACATTCCACACATTTTACCTAAGAAATATTTTTACCAAACAAGGAATAGCAAGAAAAAGTCTTATTCTGATAAAAGACACTTTTCAAAAACATGTAGCAAATACCACACTTAATGACAAAATTTCAGAAGCATTCCCATTAAATTCAGGAATAAGACAAAGATTTCATTATAATTTCTGTGCTTATTTTACTGAAGGTCTTAGCCAATGGACTACAACAGGGGGAAAAACTGGTATGAGGATAAGAAAGTTTTGATATTTGTTAATGATTTGTCTATATAAAGAATTAAAAGAAAAAATTTGAACTACCAGAATTAATAAGACAATGGTTTTATATCCAGTAGGATTACTGTATATAAAATCAACCACAAAAATCAATACGTATTTATGTATTATCAATTATCAATTCATAAATATAAGAAGAAAACTATCACCATTTACAATTGAAATAAAAATTAAGAAATAGATCTAATAAAAGATGTTTAGAACCTTATGGAGAAAATTTTCAAATGTTATTGAAGTTCACAAAAAAAGATCTAAATAAATAGAGAAATAATCAGTTTGGTGGATAGAAAGCTTAAATATCTTAGATATGAAGATTTTCTCTATTTAATCTACAAAATTCAAGAGTATTAGAATCAAAACCAAACAATTCCTATTAAAAAATAACAATGAGGTATATGGCATACTATATGGATAGAGGAACAGATTAATGAATAATACACCGAGCCTAAAAACAGACTAAAGCATTTGGCAACTTAGAATATAGTAAATATAGCTTCATAAATCTGAAGGGAAGCAAGATTATTTAATAAACGGTATTTCCATTTGGAAAAAAAATAAAGTTAAACCTATATTCCACACTCTACACAAAAATCTCTTATGATTTAGACACCTAAATGTTAAGAAAAAAAATTTAGGTCTATTTGAAGAAATATGAGAGGAAGTCTTTTTGATACTGGGATTAAAAAGGGTTACTTAAACAAGAAATTTAGAAGTAGCTAAGTGGAGTTACAACACAGAATAAGTATTAGTGAAAAGAATTTATATCAATGCCCACAAATCATTTTTAAAAAAAGAAAAAGTAGTAAAGGACATAAAGAGGAAATCAGAACCACCAAAGACATATGAAAAATGTGCAACCTCACTCACTCACATCAAAGAAATGAAGATTATATGACACTATTTTTCACACACTTTAGATTAATACGATCAAAAGGTATAACAATACCAAATGTTGGTGAGGATGTGGGAAAACAGACAGGATTATTATTATAATTACATCAGATACCAATTTGGTGATATCTAGTGAAGTTTAAAATGGGTATAATCTACGACTCACCAATCCTAGTTCTTGGTGTATACCATAGAGAAACACTTGCACGTGTGTACCAGATATCCACACAAGGTCATTTACTGAAGCAAAGTTTGTAATGGGGAAACTGCTTTTAACATCACAATTGTTCACTAATAGAAAATTGATAAATTATGGTACCTTCATAGTTGAAATACTATAGAGATTTCACAATGCTTTAATTTATATGAAGTAACTAGATCTATATAGATGGATACATTTCAAAACCATCATGTTGAATGAAAAGTTGCAGAATGATACTAAATACAGTAAGTTAGAGTTTGTGTAAATTACACACAAATCAATAATATTTATGGGCAATATAAATGTACATAGCCAAAAAAAAAAAAGAAAGAAAGAAAGGAAAGATAGGAAGGCATTCCAAGTAGTATTGCCTCTGGGATAAAAGAAGAAATACAGTGAGAAGGTCTAACATAGTATACTAACTGGAGAATAAGCAGATTGAAAAGATACAGCAGAAGAAGTATTTGAACAGATGGTGGATGAAGATTTTCCAAAACTGAAGAAAGACATCAATGTACAGATTTAAGAAACCCAAGGAACTTCAGTCTGCTTAGGATATAGAAGCTGCAAAAGGCATTTGTTCCTTACGGTAACCACACAAAAGTCAGAAAAACTGCAAGTTCGTGACCTTTCTTGAACCTATCAGAAAGCTGAAGTCACAGGGTACCAAGTCTGAAAACAAGGAGAGACAGGTGCTTGCAGGAGAGGGTGGGATGCAAGCAGTATTTACACAGAACAGTAAGAAAAGCTGGGATTGTCCATAAATGGGCAAAGGCCAAATGTGCACTGGTGAGGATGTAGACAGCCTCTTGGGGCCAAAATGCAGGGGGAGTTTACATGACCCACTGGTAGTCCCTTCACAGGCCTCACTGGGCATGTGCAAAAAAGATCAGTGAGCGTCCTGCCAGGGCTTCCCTTTCAGTACAGACCTGGGGAAGGGGAATAGCAGCTGCACCTGGGGGGCAAAAAGCCTCCTCCCCAGATCCTGGGGGGCAAAAAGCCTCCTCCCCAGATCCTTCTTCCGTTCTCTCCTATGAAACTTGGTAGGGGAGACCAACAGTGTCATCTCCCCAGTATTCAGGTGAAACCCCACTGAAACTGAGGAAACAGAAAACATTCACAGGTGCCTGTATGGATCTGGTTAAATAAAATTCCCAAAGAGCCAGAACTCTAGTGTTCACAGATATGTACTTCGGTGTGAAAAATACAGAGAAAAGCCATAAAGTGGCTGTCATAAAGCCAGAATAATGGTTATCCTTAAGGGGAAGAAGGGAGTTGTTTTTGAGTCAGGTCATTTTGGGGATGCATGGGTGTTGGCAATGCTGTTTTTGATCTGGATTACAGTTAGATAATTACTTTATAATAAACCATTAAGCCATGTTTGTATTTTGTTTAGTGTTTTTCTTAAGTGTGTTAATGTTTCACAGTAGAAACATTTTAAGAGAAAGAGGAGGCAGCACAGTCCTGACACATAGTGGGTTTTCACTGAGTTTTCACTCTCATTGTTATTATGAAGAGAAAGTTTAACAAGCAGTCAAAAAGCTAAGGCATGAGACCTGGAAAGGCTGTAGTCAAAAAATACCTCACATGTTAAGAGCTGGCTTGGGACCCAGAGGGCCCCGGTTCGGATTCCACATATGAGGGCCAGTGACACTGCCCTCTACAGCTAAGATGCTGAACAACAGCTCAACCTGGAGCTGTGCTGCCGTGAGTCGCTGGTGATGGCGCAGGCTGCAGCCCCTGTGGCAGTGGGTTGCCATGGGCTACCGTGTGTAGCCAGCAGCCAGCGTGAGCGGCCAGCAGCCAGTGTGAGCAGCCAGCAGCCAGCGTGAGTGGCCGTCCAGAAGCCGGTGACTGATCTGCCTTGCCCGGAAGGGCGCAATGATGGTACCAACTTGGGCCAGTGAAGCAACGTCCTCCACAACTAGACTGAAGAACAAAAGGACAGCAACTTGTCTGTTCCCCTTCCCCCAATTCCCCAATAAAAAAAAAAGTCTTAAAAAAAAAAAAAAGCCTCACTGCTGCCCACACGGCAGGATTTTCCAAATTCCTTCGTACACCTGATGACATTTGTGATATGGAGTGGCTCAGAATAGCCAAGAGACTTTGCCAAGGGCGGAAAACTACTAAATGCCTTTACCAGGACTTGAACTCCAGTGTTCTCCTTTCCGTCCAGTGCCCTTTCGCCTGTGAGGAGGGATAAGACCTATAGGGATAAGAGACAGTGGGAAGTGCTGGCGCCGGGCTTTGCCTATCCAGTCCTAAGAAATGCTGGCTTAGGTTTTCACTCAGTTTTTATTCATGTGAGTGATTTTGCGTTGTTTATTTTTGCAGAAGACACTCTTCCTAAGGCCACTTAACTGAGTAGAAAGCAAAAAGGG
Source organism: Hipposideros armiger (assembly GCF_001890085.2). NCBI lineage: Eukaryota > Metazoa > Chordata > Mammalia > Chiroptera > Hipposideridae > Hipposideros > Hipposideros armiger. The sequence continues at coordinate 107,257 of NW_017731629.1, forward strand.
GAAACGTTATGGTCATAGGCCACAAGAGAAGTTTTCTTTCTTTGGACCCTGGCTGCTTGAACCTGTGTTAGTACTAGGATAAGGTCATGGTTGAATTCTCAATGTCTGTGTTCACCTTTATGAATGACATCTATTGCTGCAAACATCATCAGCCTCCAAAGCTTTGGGTACTGGAACTTGTTCTCTGAGAGACTTCTTAAGAAACTGCTATATTTCTCCTGTGAATAAATTACCCATCACGAATGCAGTCCAACCTCGAAATAATGTGATGTGCCCCGACCCCTTTAGATTACATCAGTGTAACTGCACGGATGCTAATTGCAATACTCTGTTATTTGCACACAAAATCAAGGGCCAATGTCCTACCTTAAGAGTTTAATGGCTCTCAAGCAGCAAGAAGCAGACTTCGTTATCCCTCGCTGGCTTTCAGCAGCTGGTGGCCTCTGTAGGAAAATGCAAATACAAAAGCAGAGTACTTAAACCTTGGACACGAGTGCATTTACACACCTGCTAATGAAATCAAAGGAAAAGCTTCCTCTTCCCAGCTGAAAATCCTCTAACCTGGGAGCTCAGCCCAGGAACAAGCCACGAGTGCACTGTGTGCCCCCTGTGGAGCAGCCCTGTCCAATCGAAATATAAAGTGAGCCAAAATGGAGAGCAACCTATGTAATTTAAAATTTTCTAATGCTCTAAAAAAAAAAGAAATAGGTGAAATTAATATTAACCGTATATTTAGCCCAATAGATCTAAAATATTATCATTTCAATATGTAATCAACATTAAAAAATGTTGAGACACTTTACATTCCTATTTTCATATTAAATCTTCCAAATCTAATGTGTATTTTAGGTCTACATGCTGTAGGGAAGGAAAAAAACTTTTCCTCTGCTTTCTTAGGTTGAGTAACTGTGGCCTGCAAATTAAAGTGACAACTGACAGATTAACAGGAGAAAGGTATACAAAAATTTTGTTTGATGTTAATAGTTTACTTTTTTACATGTGTAGAGGCCTTCCTAGGAAAGACATGAAGATCCAAAGAGGCACTTAGACCTCGGTTCTTAATACCATTTTAACAAAGGGTGACAAGTTGTGAAGAAGTGACCGGACATAAGAAAAGGAGGCCTGGTAAATTGTAGGAAAGTAAAAATATGGGGCCGGCCGAGTGGCTCAGTTGGTTAAGAGCTCGCTCAGGAGTTTGAGCTCTGAGCAACAGCAGTTCGAGTCCAGCCCGAGCTGAGCAGCCGCTGAGCTGCCAACAGGTAGCAGGATGGCTCAGCTTAAAAA
>NW_017731629.1:108665-136733 GCF_001890085.2 Hipposideros armiger
AGACCCATCTCCATGCTGACTTCTTGTTTCCAGTAAAAATGGTTGTTTTTTCTCCTCCAGGTTCAGGAGGGGGGAAGAGGAACGCCTTCACAAGGGGAAATTTATGCCCCGCATTTAGGCAGATGGGAAAAGGCAGGGAGCTCTCTGCATCCATTATTTCTTAGTTGTCTTCAACTCAAAATAATCTTTATGCCTAAGTGGCATATTTTGGGATGGCAGATTCTGAACCACTTGATAGCGCATCTCAATTTATACTCGATCCATGTTACCTGCTCAAGAGGCACTGGTGACTAGTGGCCACGATATTGGACAGCACTGATGTAGAGCTTCTTGGTGTTCCTCTCAGAGCAGATTCTCCAAGTGCAAATGAAAGCTGGGATTTATGAGCATCAAGTGCTTCGCATGACCTCCAAAACATGGTAAGCCCAGTAAATGATAGCTATTATTATTAATATTATTGTTGTTGATCTTGAATTGAGTACTTTCTGCTTGTTTTCCATAAAAGTCCACATTTGAATTTTTACATCCTTCCATGGTCCGTATGTACAAAACATCAAAATCTTGTTATATGTAGCATTTGTAAATGCCATGCACATTATTACATTTAACTACAGCTTTCACTGCATAGATATCTCACATTTTAGTCGTTTTTACCATATGTCTGGTTTTACCATATCTGCATACCACCTGTACTATTATTTCAGACATGTTCAAGTCATCTTATTTCTTTAAATTGAATATTTGGGACTTTAACCTCATCCTAAGAAGTCACAGCCCTGAAATCAGGAACTCAATATTCTAGATACATATTTTTCTTTGGTTAAAATAAATGCATAACTTAAAAAACAGTCCTTGTGCCTCTTCTGAAGACATCATATATGCAAAAATAATACATCTATCATATTCTGAAGAAAAAATTATGCAATCAATGTTTATATAGTGTTCTATCCTGGCTCCACTATCTTGAAGCTCTGTGGCCTTGGCAGGTTACTTCACGCCTCCAACCATTAGCTGTCTCATAAAATGAGATTGTCAAGGGGTTTGGAGTATTAGATAAGACATACAAAGTTTCTGCACAGTCTCTGGTTTTCTTGGGTGCCTTGATTAAGAAACATGAGCTCTACCTTCATTATAAGTGATCTATAGTGTACAAAGAATTTCCTGTGTATTACTTTCACAAGATTCCACTAAAGACATCAAGGATCACTATTTCTACTTTATAGATATGAAAACTGTGCCTGATAACTTGTCTAGGGTTAATGGGCCAGTATGCAGCAAAGTCGGACACAAAGTCAAGTCTTTGAAGGCACGTTCATTGCTATTTCCATGAAACTACATTTTCTGTGGCAGGAAATGTGTTTGTGTATTTTTATAATGTCCACCTACTGAAAAAGGAATCTTCCCACTGGCAAAAAAAAAAGAAAAAAGAAATGGGCAGAGGAAGTTGGAGAGTGTTGTCTTTCATGAGCATCAGTAAGCATTTTTGGACGCTCTAGCAGGTGCAAAGCCCTTTCCACTAAGAAGATACGATTTCTACTGCTCCCTTAGTTGACCACAGAACAGGTCTCTGTGGAGTTTATTCTTAGAACAAACACTGGAATGTACCATTACAGTGAATCCGAATCCATCACTTCAAGTTGGGCTACCCATCACCAGGTAAATTAAAGAATCTGAACAAGTTTTCAGGCACTGTGGTTTTGGTGCCTAAAATAGCTTGATATGTCAGGTTGGAGGAAGGCGGTAGGATGTGCTTCTGGAATGTAATTTTCAAGTCGAGGTCTAAACTCTTTGTTTCACTCTGCGAAATTGTCAAGGCACGCAGCCTTGGTGTCTTTCATAGAGTAAGGACAGATTCTGTCTTTCAACAGACCCAAGAAACCTTTCAAGGCAAATTTAATTCAGGAAACCATGCCAGGAAATATTCCTTCAGATATGAGACAGCTATAAAAAACTGTGGGTCGTGCTTACAAGGATTAAAGAACTGCCACTGTCAATGCCACATTTTCTCTGTTTTTTTTCTCCAAGAAGATTTCTATAACTAAATGAAAGTAGATTATGGATTACGACCAATCACAACCCATATTTCCAGAAGAGACTTAAGACAATCTGATTTGCCAGCCTGTGCTCTGAAGGCCTGTGCATGCTTTTATAACAAAAGCACCAGCAGTAAATATGTTTAAAATAACTTACTGTGTGCTAGGCACTGTTTTAATCATTTACATAGATTAGTTCGTTTACCCCTTACAATGACCCTATCAAGTACAGATTATGTACTTCAGAGTACATCAGAGATGTTAGGTAACTCACCCAGAGTCACACAGCTAGGAATTGGTGCACCTGAGATTTAGACTCAAACTGTCAGGCTTCCAAGTCTCAGCTCTTAAGCATGACATTACACTCCCTCTGTTACAAAAAGGGGCAAGAAATGGGTGGGGTGGGCATCTTGAACATCCAGAACACCTCTTCCCTCAGAAGACACTATAATGATCTAAATTTCAAGGGTAACACATGTACAATGCAAAGTGTTTCCACGGGGAATGACTCCTCAACCTAATCTATTAGGTTGTAGGAAAAGTCATGATGCAGTTTTGCAACGAAAAACATAGAAAAAATACGTCATGACTTTTCCAACAACCCAATAGATCATTCCTATTTTCAATGCATGAACTGAGTAGGAGTTGGGGAAAGATTTCATTAAATGAATGATGTGGAACTTGCTGTGTGTTCAAATTGACTCTGTCTCTATGCACCCTAATAGGAGACATTTTCAATGTTTAAAATAGGAGCAGGTGTACCTGGTGTATAACTGTTTGCAAGCACGCACACGATATGGAAAAAGAAGTGGAAGTGGTTATTAAAAGCATGATAGCCAAGTTAAAAGCTAGACCTTAAAATCAGAAGAGATTAGGGTTTCCAAAGCTTAAATGAAAGGAGTCCCTTGGAGCCTTTTTATTTCTACCATTTCATGTCCTGTAACCTTATTTTTAATGGGAGCTATCCTCTCAAATGTGGTGGGCATTTTCTTAAGCAAGAAATAACCATTAGCTCTTAGAATCAGAATACGCCAATAACTGTCAGCTGATCGGTCTCAGTTAAGCTATTTCCTGCCGCTCTCTGTAGCTTGTTTTTGTTCAGAGGTGAAAAATGCCTAGCAGGTGGACTTTCTGTTGAAAACTGAAGGAAAGATGCATTTTGGCTAACTGCTTTGTGGACAAGTTGGCTAGGAAATAAGAACCAGCATTAAATGGCAAGGGAAGTGCACAGCTAATGACAACTGGGTAGGAATTAATGAGCAGAAAAATATTACAATGAGTCTAAGCATATAGCATGAAAATCAGAACTCTCCACTCTAGAGGCAATCGCCTCTGCTTTCTTGTTTTATATCCTGAGTCTTTTTCAATTAGTTGTACGTCATGGAAAAACAAAAAACAAATTTATCATGCATTTTTACTTCCACTGGAAACTGCAATATGAGATTGTTATTGGTAGAAATAAAATAGGTCATTTAAAAAGTTTATTATGTATACAGTACATATAAAGTATTAATATTTATTCAATATATTAATATTAACTCACAATTACTGAGAATTACTATGTGCCAGGCAGTATGCTGATTTTCCAAGCATTAGCTCATTCTGTCCTTACAATTCATAAGGATGAATGGTGTGAACCAATGAGGAAAACATAGCTGAGGGAGGTTAAGTAACTGATCAAAGGTCATACAGATTATCAGTGATGCAGCGGACTCCAGCCTACGGCCATCTGACCAAAAACCTGTTCTCTTAATGGACACTCTGCAAGCCCGTTTTACCTGTTGTTATGTCTCCAGGCTTAAGCAATTCTCTTGAAACAGCAAAGAAACCTGATAATGCCTACATTATTATCTGAGAGTTGCATAAAGTGGTGCTTCTCAAAATGGAGCCTCTGGAACATAGAGTACCTAGGGTTTTAAATGATGTCGCTCCCTGGAATGTTAAAACTAGTCAATTGGTAATTAAAAACATTATTTTTACATGAAAACACATTACGAAGTAGAATTCACATGAATTTTTAAGGTAAAACATAATGAGGATTTAAAGAAATTTGGGGTTTGGCCATATCTCCCAGAAGGGTTGGGCTCACACCCAGAAGCTTGATTCATCCTTGTAAAGTTGCCGTCACACCTTCGCCGGCCTAGCACCCACCCCCACCCCCCTTCTTCTGGTGGTAGCATCACCATTGTCCTCCAGGAACCACCCCTCCTACTCGCACTCTGAGTGACTTAGTGGTTGACCCCATTCCCGGCTCTAATGGAAGCCTGCGATCCAGGCCTGACCAATGGGACCCACTAACAGATAATTAGAAAAGAAATTCTTTTGTCTGGACTTGAAGCTGCGAGGGTGACTGCCTGGAGCTGCTCTGGGCCATCTGGCCACTACATAAACATAGCTTGCCTGAGAATAACGCCAACACAGAGCAAATCAGGGCCAAGAGATGGAGCAGAATCAAGTCCTGCTGAAATTGTCTGCGCCCTGGCCATTCCTGAGGCAAACTCCTGAACTCATTTGTCATGCGAGCCAGTAAATTCTTTTTTCTTTTTTAATAAACGTGTTGTTGATGCTCTGTCACTTGCAGCTGAAAGCTTCCTAATACAATGTCTTATCAATTCCTTTGATCATTACAAAAACTCAGATGTCAAGCTGTTGGCCACAAGATGGAGGAGAAAATCCACAGCTGGTGATAGTGTTTCCACAATCTAGTTCATCTGCACATCATGGGAGAGGAAGGATCAGAACCTCAGAAAAAGGAGAAGCTCATGGAAATAAATGGCCAAGACCCTACTTACACCAGTACATAAATCAAGCAATGAAATAAAAATGATGTATCGAGAAATTGGGCAGGAATCCCAGAATAAATAATTCTTTCTCTTCCCATCATAATGTGATGGTGGATATGCTTGGGTAGGAATGACCTACACAATGAGACAAAGAGATTTTAAATGTGACTTACCCTACCCTCTAAGAAAATCATTTGCCATTTTAGCAAAAAGAGAAAATTTAGGAATAATGAACATATACATGTATTTATACATACCTGCTCTATTTTTCAAAGGACCTGATTCTAAAATCGGCTATAGTTTTATTTGTTGGGTCTCCTACCTATGGAACTTTCTACTTTCTAGTGCTATAAAAGTGGAATGGTGTCAAAGACCAATGTCAAAGAAAGCCAACAGCTCTAAGCTCTCGATCTTACCTCTGTTCATTATTGCCATGTGATCTTGGGAAAGTCATTTGGCCTCTTTGACCTTGAAGGTATTCCCAAATTTGGCCACAACATAATGATTTTAGCTTCCTTCCTGGCTGTCAATACTCTCACCTTTGCCAGACCAGTCTCCCCTTTCCTCTGTGCTCCTGCTTCTGCATACCTCCAAGCTGGCTAGCCACCTACACCTGTCTCAATCTTGTCTCCTTTTCAGCACCTACTTCAAGTTCTACCTACTCTGCTAAGTCCTCCTACGGTCACAGTTTATACTTACTTATTTCTCCTGAATTTTCAGAGCACAGACTATCAAGGGATATGTTTAAAATGTCATCTAGTCTAATCCCACCCACTTCCCACCAATCTTTCATTTATGTATTCAGCCTCTGCAAACTCAAATGCCTACAGGGCACCTGAAATTTGTATAAATGCATGAGAAGTGTGGGGTGTAAGACAATGGGGCAAAATTATATAATTCAAAGTGACACTTGCCTAGTTACCATGATTTCTAAAATATTACACATACATCACAACCAAACCAAATGCAAATAAAACCATGTCGAGTCAATGAAACCGCCACTCTGGACCCTGACTTACATCATCTCATCCATGACATAATCATGAACCTAAGTCAAAATTACAGTTATGTGAAGCATGCTGTTTTGTGTTCTATTATTTCAGCTCTATTAGAAATCCTTCTTTAGGAATCAATTAATACCTGGAGTCACTGCTACATTAGGAAGCAGTCAACTCTCTCAAATCTCTTGTACTGTCCCACAATTATTTCAAATGTGTCATTCATCGTATTCCTCAAAGGTAAGCTCCTTAAGATCAGGACACACAGGCTGGATTAGAGACTGATCTTCCCTTGACTCAGGCACTCTGTACCCCTGAACCTAAGAACATCTTGTTTGAAGAGAATTTCTTTGGAGGCCTATTAGAAAATGACAAATGCAGCGGTGAAGCAATTAAATCCAAAATGCTCACCCACAGGATATGGGAGAGGATCTCTCATTTCCCCCAGAAATGTTGATTGTGGTAGGATTTTGTTGTTGTTGTTGGTTTGGTGTATCTGCAAAGTAAAAATTCCTCAAGCATTCATCACCCAGCAATTATAATGAAATGTTGCAATTAAGTTTTCTTTTTTCCAAGCTGGTGTCAGGAGAAGCGCGTGCACACACACACACACACACACATACATATTAAATCCACTTAGGCAAGGCAGCTTTAAAAAAAATAAACTTAAATGGACCAAAGTTATGTCAATGATTCTCACTTTGTGTTTCAAAGTAGAGAACTCATGAGTACTTGACTGGTTTTCCTGTCACTTCATGTGCTAAGTGTTTTCACCTATGCTATCAGCCAGGTTAGGTCCTGCTGTCTCTGGAGTGAGGCTCACTGAGGTCAAAGCAGCCAGCCTGCTCTGAAGGCAGAGCTCAGAAGTCTCCACTGTCCCCTGTGAGTGACCAAGGGAGAGAGCATGCTCACCCTCTGTTGCTGAAAATGGAATGAGGGAACTTTGAGAGTTTCATAAACTCTTTTCAAGAGAATCACTGTCTCTGTGCCTGGAACAGAGCTGACATGTCAGCACTGATCTGCAAATGCGTGTGTAATGAGCACATACTTTCCTGACTTAGTTAGGTTTTAGTGTTAGTAAGTCAGCAAAAAGGAAAAAAAATAGAGAATATAGAAATTGATAATCAATGACATTTATGATGCTGTGGAATATAAATGAGAGTTGCCATTATTTTGTTACAGTTGTACATATATATGTGTTTCTACTAATGAGTTTACTCAATAAAAAAATTTTTTTTCCCCAGAACATCTTAACTTTTGTGCATAAGCTCATTAATATCAAGAAATGAAGCTTGACAAGCTGGGAAAAAAATATTGACATATGTAGGCTGTTAATGATAATAAAAATAACAATATTTACTGAGTACTTATTATGTTCAGAGAACTTTATGTGTAGTTTTGTAATTAATCCTCCTAACAATCACTTCATATAACAAATATCATCCTCTAGTTCTCAGGTAAGAAAACTGAGGCCCAGACAGATTAATTATCTTACCCATTATTTAATAGTGGAGTTCAGATATGAACTCAGGCAACCTAAGTTCAGAGATAGCAAATATAAACATTCTGTTATTTTTAATCCCACTTTTATTGCATCATCTGGTGCCCCAGTGACCTGCTTCCACTGGACTTGTGTTCCTAAAGTATCTTAAACTCACCAATTAGCATCTCTAAGTCTATCTTCCAGAGAACAGAACTGTTCTGTCAGGTATCATTTCTTAGCAGAGCAATTTGGTCAATTATGTTTTGGAAACTTGGACATAAGGCCAGTCACACAGATTGCTCTGCTGTACGACCCCTGAGAGCCTTTAATATGCCAATGTGCACTACATTTAAAACAAAACGTAGACTCTTCAGCGTTCCCTACCAGACCTATCATAATCTGGCTTCTGCAGACCTTCCCAAACCCCAGCCGCGGCACTTACCTCCAAACCCAGGCTCTAACCACGCTTTCCCATATGGCCCATCCCAGTTGTCTTTATCCTGTTACCTCTATTTCCTTCACACACCTTATTCATTTATTTACTTACTTGATTATTGATTATTAAGCCTTTTCTAAATAAAAGGCTCATGAAGACAGAAGGTCCAGAAAGACAAAGACACTATCTTATTTGGTGCAGGATCCTCACTACTTAGCACAATCCCTGACACATACAGATGCCCAGTAAATGTCTGCCAAAGTGAATGAATCAATTGCTAAGAAGTAAACTCAATGTATTCTATTTCCTAAACCAATCTGACTACCCACTTCCCATTTTTGGTATCTATTATACTTGTATTTCACAGAAAGCTTGTATTCCATGGAACACAATATGTAAAAAGCAAAACTAAACAAAATAAAATCTCACTATTATTCAAAATAAAATTTAACTTATCCTATCTCTGGCCTACCTTAAAATAGCTGTTCATCAAAATTAATATCGTGGGGTATTTCTGATGAAAAATTTAAAAACATCTAATTAATATAATTATGTTCCATTAGATTAATTTAGATATGTCTAGCACTTTTTATGGTTTAAAGAATATAGGATTTTCCATCCTCAAAAATACACCTAGGTCAAATGATAATTCTATTGGGTTTTCGGAAAAGTCATGACATATTTTTTTACGTTTTTCGTTGCAAAGTGCGTCATGACTTTTCTGACAACCCAACAGAAGTGATGTTTTAAATATAAATAGACTTATTGAAATTCCTTGAATTCCCTTGTGTGTTAGCCCAGGTCCTCCAAGAAACATACACATAAATGGATGTTGTGGGTTGAACTGTGTCCCCTTAAAAAATGTTTAAGTCCTAACTCCCAGTACCTGTGAAAGTGATCTTTGGAAGTAGTTATCAAGTTAGGATGGAGTTATCAGGTTGGGCCCTAATCTAATATGACTGTATCCTTATAAAAAGGGGAAATTCAGACACAAAGAAAGACATGTACAGAGGAAATATGATGTAGAGACACAGAGAGAAGACTATCTACAATTCAGGGAGAAGCTAAAAAGCCTGGAACAGATTCTCTCCCACAGCCCTCAGAAGGAACTAACCCTGCCAAAACCTTGATCTTGGACTTCTAACCTCCAGAAATGTGAGACAATAAATTTCTTTTAAACTACCCAGTCTGTGGTACAGAGGTCCTTGAATATGTTGTTTCATTCAAAGTCATTCCATTATAATGAGATGAGACCGTTTGTATCAGTTAGCCCACAGTAAAACTGGCTTTGTTATGGTCCCAGAACCTACCCACTACATTGAGGACTTACTGTACTTTAAGGCAGTCCTGGGAAACTCACACAATAGACTAGACCTGTAAGAGATGAGTGAGGAAAATCACCTGTGAAGGAAGATGAGGATGGAGTAACAGAAGGCTGGGGGAGCCATCAGGGCACCAGGCGGGCATGTTCCTTATGAACCAGAGAAGGAAGGGAGGGAGGAAGGGAGGGAGGGAGTTCCAGCTGTGACTGGGCTTGCTGGAGAGGTGAGCCAATACATCTGTCTTTCTTCTTAAGCTAATTTCAGCAGGGTTTCTATTACTACAGCCAAAACAGTCCAAGCTAATAAACTGATTATCATTATCATCACCACCATCGTATGTCTGTTGTTATTATTATTCTCTTTGAAAAAGGAGCAAACCCATCTCTCCAGACGGTGAACATGAGAACTCACTGGCAGACAATGGCGTAGGCTTGATGACAAGTAAGACCTTCATCCAGATAAATGGGTTTAGGAACTGGAGCATGAGAGGTGAGCTTTCTCACTCAGGTTTCACTGCCCTTAACCTTCAGCAGTGCTCATTTTTCACAGTCACCAAAACCATTTCACTAAACTTTGAGCACTCCATTCATCCATCCACCTGGGTTGTCACTGGGAGTGATTTAGAAAGATTACAAATCTCTGTGCCTTTCCATTGTCCTTAGAATGAGACAAACTCTAGCCTGAGATCCAGGGCAGCATGAACTAGGAGTACCATGACTTTAGGTCCAGTTTCTATTGCAGGATGAAGATGTTATGAGGAAGCTGAGTGGAGCTCACGACCTGGCTAAGCCCACCAGCACCCTGAATCCTCCTGACCACAGGGACTGACAGCGACGGGGGTGGAACCTCAGCTTAACAACTCGTCTTGAGAATCACAGGATATCTGCTGGGTATGCTGACGGCAAAGGCTGTCTGTTTTCTGCTGGGGATAAATGAATAAGTATGAAACCCCAGGAACTTATTAACACCCTCAGGGTCAATCATCTCAGGAAGAAGTGAACCTGGGGAAGAAAGCAGAAATGGAGACCTGGGCCTCTGCTATACTTTCGGGATGCTAGTTCAAGCTCCCCTGGAGACAGACATTCCTGGACTTTTTGGTAACTTGAATCAATAAATTTCTTTTATAGTTTAAGCCTGTATCATGGGGCTCTCCTATAACGTGCAACTAGAGCATCCTAAGAGGTTTATTTTTATATACATATTTTTATCTGCAAGAAGAGTCAAAATTTCCACCAGATTCTCAAGATATCTGTGATCCCAAAGAAGTATTTTAACATCCTAGACTCAAGAATTTCTAAGGTTTGTTACAACATTAGCATTCTGTGATTTTCCAGTTGGCTTTGTTTTAAATTCCAAACTTGGCTAATAATACATAAAGCTAGGCAATACAAAAATAGATTTTCAAATAATATTGGACTTTTCTATTATAACAAGAAACATGCTTATTAGGAAAAAAATGTATGAAAAAAAGTATAAAATAACAGAGAGAGAGCCATTATTAATATTTGGGAGGTATTTTTCTATGCATTTTTTTTTACACATAGTTTTATGGACATTTTAATATGATTAAGCTCACACTACATATACCCAGTTTTTCATCTGGCTTCTTTTTTCACGTGACATTATGGCATACACATTTCTCCAGATTATTAGAAACCTTTTGTAAACCTGCTTTTAAATGGCTGCCTAACTTTCAACTGAGCACTATAATTTCCTTAGTGTTAGAAAAAATGAGCTCTTCGTTTTTTGCATCATGTGTCCCTTTTTTGAAAAAGAATTCCTGTCTGAATGTAAAAGAAGACACTACCAATGGTGGAAGCGTTCATCCTGATGGCGGGTCAGGCCACAGGGAAACTTGGGGAAGGAGGCAGGAGCACACCAGGCAGCTCTTCTGTCCTCTCCAAGTGTCATCTCCATCTTTTTTCTTGCTGCTGAGTATCTTCCTCTGGTTCCTGAGGCCACATGGAAGGCTACGGCCATTGGTGGCCTTTAAGTTTCATGTTCAGGCACCTGGAGAGATCAACTCTAGATAAATCTAACTTCAACCGGCCTGAGTCAGGTGCCCACCCTTGGTCCATTCAACTGCATTAGGGTTGAGGGTAGAGGGTACAGGGTCACAGGGAACAAAATGGCTGCTGCAAATTCACCACCATGGATTTGGGCCTCACCCGTATTGATCGGAGGAATGAGCAGTACCCAGGGAAGAAAGGAAAAAACGGGGTGCATTTACTCGCACTCTTGAAAAACACCCCCAAATTATCCACCGTGAAGCCTGTCAGTAGACCACCACCCTCCCTACGCTCCTGATGCTCAGTGTCTCCACTATTCTTTGCACTGAACACCAACCTCTATAAAAGATTTCCCCAACAATGACGCATTTTCCTGCTGGGCCCCATGCAGTGCTTGGATTAGAAGGTACATTTTTTCATTTCCATGGCTTTTCTTACTCATTTTCTGCCCGATTTCTTCAAGACCAGACTTAGCTGAGGTCCGCCTGTGCTAATGTGCGAGGCTACAATGGGCTTTCTCATTGTTTATAACACAAAACACTTCCGCCAGGATCTCCCCAGATAAAGGGCTCAAAAGTGAGTTTCTTCTGCATCCTGGGAGCATTAGGCTCTTGTCTCCTGCCTGCCCTTGGCTACCCAGGGGTTGGGGAGGAGGGAATGAAGCAGGCAGTGGGGGGAGGATAGGTGGGAGGAAAGAAACGGGATTTGTGGAGCTCCTCTGGGCGCCACTGTGTGCCTTGTCAACATTCACTGAGAGCTCTCTGAAGTTTACACTCTTTTGAAGGGCACAGTTAATAAACGTGTATCTCTAAGGAGCCATAAACAGGCCCCTGCCGCCTGTTGCTTCTTATCTAATCGGAAGCTACACACACCTCGCATGTGTTAACTGTTCACAGTCTGAATGACATTGACTGAACAGCATTCCTTCCTTCCATAGGCCTCCTCCCCAAAATTAATCAGGAACTGTACTAGGTGCTGTAAAGTGACACCAACAGAAATACGACATAGCCCAGGTCCTACAGAAGTTTCCAAGGTGATGGGTGAGCAAAAGGCTACAGTGAAGTACAAAGAGTAATCAGAGGTGCTTGCACAAAAGAGGTGCTAATTCTGATTGTGAGATTTAAAAGGTTCATGGAAATAATAAAATTCACTGTAAATCCTTAAGAGTACATATGACCTGGACAAGCGAAATGGGAGTGAGGGTGATAATCAAATAAAAGAATAAAACAAATAAAAATAAAAGTGATGGTAAAAAAAAAGAATGGGGTTGTTTGGAGACTTTGTATATTCCATTGACATTCTAGCAGAAGGAGCAAATGGTATGTTTTGAAGAAGGAAAGCTGGAAAGACAGATTAGGGCCAGGCATTGGCAGACTCCCAAGGTTGGGCTAAGGCATTTGGGCTTTATCTTGTAGGCCGTGGGAGAGCCATAGGTTTTCCAGTTAGGGAAAAAACAGTCTTATTTTCGCTGAAAGGACATAACCCTGGAGGGAGTTGAAAGGAAGAACTGATGCAGGGAGGAGAGACTGGAGGCAGAGAGCAGTTCAGGGGTTGTGCTACGTTTAGGCAGAATGCCTATGACCAGAATTTCGACAGTAACAAAAGAAAGAAGAAACCTACCACCAAATCTTTGAACCTATGCACTTGAAATAGTTTTCTTGTTCAAGTCCAAGCAAAGAAGGGATGTGTGTGGACTGGATTTGTCAAAAAGGAGGCAGGTCTTAAGGAAAAATAAAGGGATAATCTATTAAAACCGTCTGAGGAGGCAGCACTCTGGTATTTCAATACATCTCTCACTCAGTTTAACATGAAGGATGTACAAAATATGAATAATGAGAAGGTCAGAGAGGCAGGAAGAGCATCCTAGGTGTTAGAAAGACCACAAACAGTGGTTCAGACCTGATAAACAGTACATGCTGGGAAAACTTTGCAGGTTAGGCTGATGATCTCTAGCGAGACCTAAAATCAGATGGATATGCTGGGATTGAAGGATGAGATTCTTGAGTATCATCTAGATCAGGGGTCGGCAAACTGCGGCTCGCGAGCCACGTGCGGCTCTTTGGGTACGTACATGTGGCTCTGAAGTAAAATTGAAAATGAAAATAAAACTATCATAGTTTCATTTATAAAATTTTTAAAGGATATTATTCACATAATAGTGATTCCACTTGTTTCATGGCTCTTGAATAATTTTTAAATTGTTGTGAGGGACAGGATTGGCTCTTCCATCTCAAAAGTTTGCCGACCCCATGCCCGGCCGAGTGGCTCAGTTGGTTAAGAGCTGGCTCAAGAGTGCGAGCCCTGAGCAACAGCGGTTCGATGCCTGGCCCGAGCTGAGCTGCCGCTGAGCTAGTTTGCCAACCCCTGTTCTAGGAAAAGTAGGGTGTGGACCAAATGTGACAATGACCCACTGTGGTCTGTTACGCAAGGAAGTGTGTGGTTGAAAAGGTGTCAGGAGTCATGTGGTCCTGGGGTAGTCTGTGATATATGGTATAAACTATAACGTTATTTCCTTCATCTGACAACCAAGATTGTCCTTACTATACTGTACGTTGGAAGAAAGAACATGTGCCACCAAAATGACTGACCAATACTGGGAACTGCTGGCCATGGCAAAGCTGGTAAGAAAGTCCCCAGCAATTTTTACTTCCTCTCCATTTGTAACTGTAGAGCTGTGAAGACAGCACTGGGCAAGGGGGAATACCAGGCTGTTTCTGTGGAGAAGCTGGTCATCTTTGCTTGGGAGTCTCCCCATGCACAAAATGAGGATTAATTATCTGCTCTGCCTTTGTAAAGACAAAGACAGGGAAGGGATGTGCAAATACCATGAAAGCAAAATGGGCAAAGTAAACTGCACACAGTCAAGGTGATATTAGATTCAAAATTTCAACCTGAGTACGTAGATAGCAACTAAAAAGGAAAAGGTGGCAAAAACCAAAATAACCCTTTTTTCTTGCACACATAACATGTGTCATATATTAGGCTAGAGGCTTTACAGGCATAATCTCATTTAATCCTTCCAGGAATTCTATGAGATTTTTATGTCTCATCTTCAGATGAGAACACTGAGACTCAGAAAAGCTAAGGGCCAGTCCAAGGACACATAGCTAGTAACAGAGTGAAATTTGAACCCAAGCTGGCCGGTACTAGAGCTCAGTCGTGTAACCTTTCTCCTACACTGCCGCTGAGGGACCCCGAACCCAGCAGGATACTTCAAAGCCGAACCCAGGCTTGGACTGAGGACAGCTTTCCTGGAGAAGTTGACAGATCTGTCTTATGTGGTCATCCTTAGAGCCCACTTCCCACTGAAGGCAAGTGTTCAGGCTAGTGCCAGGCTGCAGGAACCAAGGACAAAGGGAGGGTGGAATGTGACCACCAAAAGCAAGAGAAATGAAGTATGGGTGAGGACATTAGAAGCACAGTGATATACACAGAGCAAAAGAGTAGAAAACAACTAGAGTGGTATGAATAAATGGATTGATGATTGGGTGGATAAGTTTGCTTATTTACTATTATGAAGGCCTCCCATTTTGTGGGCAAAATGTATTCTGCTAAATTGTATTATTTTAAAATTCTTCCTCTTTTTACAGTATTACTTTTGCAAAGTTGGAAAATGGCTTGATAGGAACAGACTCCTACAGTTACTAGAACAAAGCATTTTAGAGATTCAGAAAGAGATGGTGCCATGAAGCCAGCTCCTGGACGTCTTGTTTCCAGGCATGGCTGATCCAAAGCTCCCCCGTTAGCTAGCGCAGTGACTGTCCCAGCCTTACAGGCTGCCACAGAAAAGCGGGCTCACAGCCTTCCAGGGAGAAGTGTCCAGGGAAAATGTCATTAGACAGGTATTCCCATGGCTCTGTCACAAAGCAATAAATGCCACAAATGAGCACATTTATGGTGCTGCTATCTATTCAGCATGTTCTGTCCTCTGAATAAAACTTCTCTACTTAATACTTCTTGTATTTGTGAGAGGAGAGGGTACGTAGTATAGTTCTGGGTCAATCACAAAGAGACTGTATGATCCTGGGAAGGTCACCACCTCTCCAAGCTTCAGTTTTCTGACCTATAAAATGGGAACAATAATTGTGCTTCTCTCTCGGGTTAATCTGAAGACAAAGTGAAATGATACATGGAAAGTACTTAGCTTGGCATCAGGAATATGCTCATATTCCATAAATGTAACTGCGTTGTAATTATCACTGTTATTGTCAGTGACCCATTTATAATGGAGATCACTCATGACCCATTCTCCAGCAGCGCTGTTTTACAATCAGGATGTTTCTTTTTTAAAATAAAAAAGAGAGAACAGTACTCTTCTTCCATCACTACGTTATCTGACATGAAATTTGTATCAGGCATCTCACCCCTGAAAATTAATATAAAAGGAACCAGGTAACTTGTGACCCCTCCGAACACCTATAAATTGAAGGCCTGTTACATTCCTTCCAAGGTACAAAGTGGAATGACCATGGGACACAGGTGGCCCAGATGGCAACAATGTGTTTGGAGCAGATCGGAGTTCTGTCCCTCTAGGGTCCCATGATTCTCACCAGACAATACAACTGATTCTGGCATTGCAGTAACACATCCTACGCTTCACACAATACTCCTGACTTAGGCTTTCCATAGTTTCTGAGGCCTTTTCCTTTTGGCTCAAAGTTAGAATCCGTAGGTATAAGACTGATGTATCATTTCACAGCCAGTTCTTTTTGGATTTCGGAGTTTCTTAGAACTTAAGGCCAAGTAATTGAGCTGGCAGGGAGTCTGCTTACAGGCTGGGGATAAGGTCAAGAGTGGCGAGGCTAAGATGGTAATGGAGTCATGGTTCTGGACAAGGTTTTATGGGACTGTCTACATGCGGATCAGGAAGTGATGATGGTGTAGAACACAGGCTCTTGGCAGTCGTGAGTATGTACCATAGCGTATTAACTCTGGAAGGGCTTTGGGGAATTTTGTTTTTCCAAATTGACCAACTGGTGTCCTGCAAATCAGAGTAAGCGCAAAGATGAGTTTTGTTTGACAAACATAGTCTTTAAAATTAATTTGAAGGGGATACAAACATTTAAAAATTGGGAAATTGCAGACAAAAACCTAATTTCCTGGCTGCTCATAAAGCTCGGAAGAGTTTGATAACCCTGGGTCCAGTGCAACAATGTATCAGCTGCCCCCATGAAAGGCTCAGCAGGGTTCTCATTCCCTTTTACAATCTCCTCAACACCAAGGGCCAAAGGAGAGAGCATCACTTACCGCAGAGGCTGTGCTATAATATTTACTGTAAACAGTTTTCCATCAAAAGTAGAATACAAGATATAGCGGGAGAGCTTGTTTTTCAAGAAAGATGAGGAGAGAAAACTTCTATTCAGATGTAAGGGCAAGTTCTCTGTACTTAACATCCAAAACAAAGCATTTCTTTGTGGAAAGAATACAATTGCAGACAGGCACCATTTTTGAAACAAACCTGGCCTGTTTTAGTCATGACTCACCTATCTAGTCCCTCCTGACATCTGAGCTTGTAGCCTGGGCTAATCCAACCCTGTCACTGTCTGGGAGGAGAAACTGAGGCACAGAGGAGGCCCAGGACCTCAGGCACACAGACCTCAGAGTGTCCTTCACCGCTCTGGCACCAGATATAAACCTATGAAAGGGCAACGCACATGTACAGTAGCAGGTGCCCCAGTGCATGGTTTGTGCTAAAAAGGCAGGCAGTGGCAGGAAGGAGTCGGGGGAACGGGCTTAGGAGTAGGGCTTGACCTAAATTCTAAAGGAAGGTACATTCGACATCTCGTGTGCGACACTAAGAATCTCCTTGGTGGCGACCAGTTCTATGCAGGCTTCAATCGGCTTTTTGCAGGTCATGCTCTGGGCCTGGCATCCACACGTGCACAAACCAGGAGTGCAGGGCACTTGATATGCCTCAGGATAACCCTTGACTACAGGGGACAGGAGCTGATGGGTCAATGTGTCTCCTCCTTATTCCCTCCAAGTGAACACTTCTAAGGCAGCTTTACATGGCTTCTCAAAATGCCCCATAGTACTGACAGCACTCTTGTGTAATGGTGTCCAATTTAACGACATAATCCTCATATTCCTCTTCCTCCTTCCCCAATGTCTTAGTCTGTTTGAGCTACTATAACCAAAATACCATGAATTGGGTGGCTTAAAGAACAAATATATATTTCTCAAAGTCTTCGAGGCTGGGGAGTCTAAGATTAGGCCACCAGCAGATGTAGAGTCTAGTGTGGACCCACTTTCTGGCTTGTAGACAGCTGCCTTCTCACTGTGTCCTCACACAGGGGACAGAGAGGGTGGAGAGAGAGGGAAGGAAAGAAGAAGGGAGGAGAGAGGGATGGAGGGAAGGATGGAGGGAGACAAAGAGATTGGAAGAGGGGGGAAGAGAGGAAGAGAGGAAGAGAGGAAGAGAGAGAGAGAGAGAGAGAGAGAGAGAGAGAGAGAACACAAGCTCTCTAGTGTCTTCTTATAATGGCGCTAATCCCATCTGTAAAGGTTCTACCCTTATGACCGAATTTCCTCCCAAAGCCCCCACTTCCAAATACCATCACATTTGGGATTAGGTTTCAACATAAACATATGAATTAGGGGTGGGGAGAGGGGACAAATGTTCAGTCCATAGCACCCAGTCACCCTAATCATCACTCCTGATAACTGGGAACACAACCCAAAATAAACTGCTCTCACAGAAGCCTTTGTATCAGGCTTTGCTGTAGGGGAACTTGGACTAAAACACAAGTTCAGTGGTAATAGATGGTAGAAATCATTTCAGATAGGAAGGCAGGTGGTATTTAGGGAACAGGACCGTGTATCTCTAGTGTAAGGCTTTTGGCAAAGGAATACCTGGGAATAATTGCTTTTCTCGATACTACATCATACAAACTCTTGTGTTTTAATTAAAGGATATTAGAAATGCCCTAAGAATGCCCTGTTCAGTGACTCGTTGCCAAAAGTAGTTGAAACAGAGCTGTAAAGCTTAAAACAGTATAGGGGTTAGGATGAAAGTTTGTTTCATTTTTGCTCTGTTTTACAATTCAAGTCAAAGTATTCAAGACATTTTCAATTGCATAAAACAACCAAAATGTTTAGAACTCTTTCAAGATGTGTCCAAAAACTCAAATTATGTCACTATGTAAGGCAGCATTTTATATTTTAAGTGGGTTTGGATTCTGTTGTCTGGTTTCACCTATCCTGGTAATGTTAATGAGTGAAGTCTAGGATTCTTTTCCTTTCAGGATCCCCAAGGTAAGGTTTAGGATGACCACTGATGATGATAGCTTAGTCAGGAAAACTTCTGTTTTCTATTTGACATTAGATGAAGATAGGCGGGTATATCACTTATTTCCTGGACAAGTTCCTTTCCCTCTATGTACCTCAGTTTCTACATCTAAAAAGTGAAGGGCCCTGACCGTAGTATCAGGTGGAGTTCTACTCTAGGGTGTGAATCCCTTAGTTAACATCCCAGAAAACTCACCATCCCACTTCAGCCTGAATATCCCCAGTGATCTTCAACACATGCTTTCCAAAATACAACTTTCTATGTGTTAGAGAAAGCTCACCTATTTCTGCTGGCCAAAGTGCCAGTTGAAAATTTTCATGACTAGAGGGAAGATTAAGTTGCTTGTGTGTTTGCTTGTTTATGTGTCTGGTTTATATCAGGCTTGCTCCAAATAATTCAATACGGCAAGGAGGTTATGTAAGTCTGAGAGTCCTGAGTTCATCAGCATTGTCAATGATTTTATTGCTGTCCTTTGTTTTCGTTAGCTCTGAAATTTCTTCCCCCAAAGCTCTTGGATTTTGTAGCTTTAATTAAATCCCCAGTCTGGAAGACTGGGCAGTATTTTTTCTCCAAACATAACATGACTCGTCAGAGCCCTGGAAGTAGTATAACCTGACTGGTGGTAATGCACACCCTAAGAACCCACCTCTGGGCCCATGTGAGCCTGAACTGACTTACTTCTCTGGCCTCCAATCTACCATTTCATGACCAGCATCAGTATACTTGGGGCTGAATATCAGTCCCAAAGGCCTGGCCTCAGGATAACGCTTCAAACATTTTTCTGAGAAGTACGTGGCAGATAGCTCTGAACTGGCCCTCTCCTAGAATCTACCTGGGGTCAGGCACTGGTTAACACTGGCATTTCTGGGCCCTCTCTGTATGGGTGCCATCTGATTAAGCATCTGTAGGTGCCAGCACCTGGCTGACATTCAAATCTTTGCTTCTGGCTGGACTTCATTGGCCAAATGTGGCCTTTCAGCTCACATCTGTCTTCAGGATGGCCACACACTGGGTATTGGCATTTTGGCAGATGGGCAAAGCACCCCCATTACAGCTGTCTCTGTGTGGTTCTGCACATCCAACCATCTTAATTAGCTGACCTGCCATTAGCTCATCATTTGGAATCTTTCCCCAACTCCAATAATGTAGTTTTTCTCACAGAGGTTTTACACATTTTTCATTATTCCTCGGTACTTGATATTATACTTGCTCCTATAATGGTGTCTTTACTTTAATTTCATTTTCAGTTTGTTTCTGGTTATGGAACTACACCTGGATTCTTATAGTAAAACTGTTATAAGAGCCTAGATATTTTGGCAAAGACCAACCTATAGATGCTGAACATAGGAGTGCCGCCTTTTACTATTTGGACTGGCAAAGGCCAGAAGTTTCAACTTGAGTAATTCGGGAGGTGCTAGATGGCGAGTGGGAGAGGAAATGTGTACCTTCTGAGCTGGTGCTGCCACTGTTGCAGAAACTTCACCACACTGTCTGTAAAATATCAGGGTATTTTTTCATGGTGCATGCAACGGGGCATTTGATTGATATACTGCATCGTTTTCAATCATGGCTGTAGGAGGCCCATATTAAATATTGAAAACTGAGCTATATATTTAGAACAGTAATTAGTCTGAAGCAGCCTCTGTGCCTTAGTCCCTGTTAAAGTTTTAAAGTAAACCAAGGATGATGAATAGTTAATGTACTGTACCTCGTCATCTGATAATAAGATTAGTTATAGGGTTATAAAATGTTATTTTAGGTTCTTACAGCATATTATTCATATTGTAAAATGTAGCCAGGTTCCTAGGCAGAGCTGCCTGACCACCGCCCCCAACTCCACCCCACCCAAAATAAAAACAATAGAAAGATGAGTGATAGCAACCATTTACTTCAAGGGCTTAGAAGACAATCGGACAAGAAGTGAAAAGATGTATTTGAGAGTTAGATACATTCACCAAGCATTAAATAGGAAAGAAGAAAGAAGACAACGAGGGAAGCAAAACAGAACAAGCGACAGGATGGAGAGGAAAGAGGCGAGAACATAGAAAAACCGAAGAAAAGAGGTAGCGAGGTGGTTAATTGTGGGGAGCATCCAAGGACCGGATGGAAACTTGGGTGGAATGAATACAAAAGGATTTTCCCACGTTTCGGTTCTAGAATTCCATGTTACCCCTAAAGGAGATCGAAATACGCAACCCTCAAAACATGGCACCTGGACATTAGGATTGTTGAGCTAAAGGCAACTGAGAAAAAGCAGACACAGAAAGTGCTCTCTGCCGTCCGCTCTAATCTGCCTAAAAGCAGGGTAGAAATCTCCCTTGAGAAGGTGTTCCCCTCACGCATACCAGGAAAAGGAGAACAGTCCTCATCACCAAAGATAGAAATGGCACTGAGATGACTCTGCATAGACAAATCCTACTAAATAACTCTTATCTGTCATCAGTTTCCTCACATACTTTCTAGTCACCGGTTCCACAATTTATCACTCCTGAAAGCCCAAACCTTTTTCCTTGTCTAGTCACCTCTCCATAATTTGTCACCCTTTGTTTTAATGGTAAATGAGCCCAGTAGTCTAGACACTTCTTACGGGTTTTACTTCTTTTCTGTGAAGCATCCATGCACATAAAATTTTAAATGTTAACATCAATAAAAATGAGTATGCCTTTTCTCCTACTAATCATTCTTTCATCGATTTAATTGGCAGACTCCAGCCACAAACCTAAGAAGGTAGAGGAAAAACTTTTCCTGTACCTCACAGTCAAAAAAAAAAAACCCTACAGCCATAGGAATCTCATGAGGCCAGTGATTCCACCTCATGATTCTCTGAAAGAATCCAATGGCCCTCCAGAAAGATGGCTGCTGTCCAGAGGAAACTGAAAACAACGAAACACTTGGCAACAGTAACAGTAAAACAAGAGTAGAGTTTAAGAACTGGTGTTCACTTATGGGCCGTTCTTGTCCATCACAAAAACAGGACAAAGTGTTAGAATATATATCAAATTCTAATCTAGAAGAAAACCTGTCCATTTCGGTTAGTAAAGGTTTCCTAGATAAAATATAAAATGTACAATCCATAAAAAGAAAACTTGATATATTGGCTTTATTAAAATTAGAAACTTACTTTTCTCTGAAATTCACCATTAAGAAAACAAAGTCTCTACACATCTATCCAGCAAAGGACTTATAACAGGAATATAGACAGAGCTCTTATATTTTTATAATTATAACAAATAAGCCAATAATAAATGGGCAAAAGATTTGAACAAAAATTTCCAAAAGAACATATACTAATGGCTAAAAAAGCACATATCACGGGATGTGGAGTACAGCATAGGGAATAGTCAATGGAATTGCAATAGCTATATACAATGTCAGAGCGGTAGTAGATTGGGGGAGGCGGGTTATCACTTCATGAGGGGTGTAAATATGTAGTACATTGTTTTGCACATCTATAAATAAATAAATAAAATTGGAAATTAAACAAAAGAAGAAGCTTAACATCACTGATCATGAAAGAAATGCAAATTAAACTTACAGCAAGATGGCCCTACATAACCATGGTAATAGCTGAGATTAAAAAGCCTGACAAAACTAAGTGTTGGTGGGCCAGCCAAGTGGCGCGATGGTTAAGAACTGGCTTGGAATGCCAGAGAGCCCCGGTTCGGATCCCACATATGAGGGCCAGTGACACTGCCCTCTACAGCTAAGATGCTGAACAACAGCTCAACCTGGAGCTGGGCTGTTATGCGTCACCAGCGACAATGAAGGCGCAGGCTGCAGCCCCTGCTGCAGTGGGTTGTCATGGGCTACCGTGTGTAGCCAGCAGCCAGCGAGAGCGGCCAGCAGCCGCAGTGAGCGGCCATCCAGAAGCCAGCAACTGATCTGCCTCCCCCAGGAAGAGCGCAATGATGGTGCCAACCTGGGCCAGTGAAGCAACATCCTCCACAACTAGACTTAAGAACAAAAGGGCAGCAACTTGTCTGTTCCCCGTCCCCCAATTCCCCAGTGCTGTTCCCATCCCCCAATTCCCCAATAAAAGAAAAAAAATTTTTAAACAAGGACTTTTATGGATATGAAAAAAAATATGCCGGAAAAATAAGGAAGCTAATCTCAGGGAAAAAATAAACACATGCACACATACATAAATGATCAGAAATTAAAAGGAAACTCAGCCAGAGGCACAGGAGAGATTTTTTTAAATTATAATAGAAAACATTTTACAGGCAAATATATGGCAATACATTTGAAAACCTAGAGGGAATGGATAAGTTCCTAGCCAATATAAATTACCACGGCTGACTCAAGAAATAATATATGAGTATATGGGAATGTAATGTGTGACAAATTGACATTTCACTTCAGAGTAATAAGGATGGGTTGTTTTTTTTTAATGGTGTTGACACAATTGGCTATCCTTTGGGATGAAACAAAATTGAACTTCTAACTTACACAACATATAGCTAAAGTAAAGATAGAATAGGGGAGAAGAAAAATAGAAATGCTGCAAAAAAATGAGGCGACTTCATGAATAATTCCATGATAAAGCAGATTCTGTTATCCAAGACTAAAAAATAAGATGTTTTATAAACCATATTTAGCCATACAAAAGTTCAAATATTTATAGCAAAATATAACAAATTCCAATGCTGAGGATGGAAATTTAGTACCTATTATATACATAGTATATATAATATACATATTATATATACACACATATTACATATATGTGATATATATAATATATGTAAAAGATATAATATATATATGAGATATATATAATATATATAAAAGATATAATATATATAAAAAATAAATTGCCACAAGGTAAACTCCTCAGAGAAAAATAGCCAAGGTTATAAATTGGAATTCACAAAAGGAACAAATACAAGTAGCCAACAGAATATGAAAAAGGGCTGAAAATCACGAGTAGCAAGAAAAAAGTGAATTAATCCAACAATAAGTTATGATTTTATATACATCAGACTGGCAAAAGACCAACAACTATTGCCAGGAGGGATGTGGGATGGACAGGGTAATTCTGGCACATTTCTGGTAAAAAGCAAATTATTACTGGCTCTTTTGGAATATATTCTAGCAGTAATTATTAAAATTAAAAATATTTATACCCAGCAGCTCCACTCCTGGGAATTTATTCCATTAAAATAAAAGTCTCAGTGTGTGTGTGTGTGTGTGTGTGTGTGTGTGTGTGTGTGAGTGTATGAGTATATACACACACACACACTCACACACACACACAGATATTTATACAGAGGGTGCCAAAAAAATGTATACACATTTTAAGAGCTGTTACCTATGCTCAAGCAGTAGTTCACCATAATCAAGGGTCTAAATGCTGATGGTAACCACTTTGAGCACCTCTTGTAATTGCAGAAGTTAAACGTGACTTGTATTCATCTTTTGTTATCGGTATATATTGAGTATTACAATTTTAATGCAGTTTTTTCCTTTCTTAAAATGTGTATACATTTTTGTCACCCCCTGTATAATTTTTAAATGTCCTCAGCATATAATTAGGTTAAAAATAGTAATTCGTATCACAATATGCATAATGTGACACCATTTTTATTTGTTAAAAGATGCATATGTTTGCATGTGCCTAGGAAAATAACACCCAATATTCACTGAGCTCTTATTTTGTGCCTTACACATACATACGAATGACATACACCTTTTAATTCTCTCAAAAATGCTATGAGATAAGTAACTAGTGTTATCCCCACTTGACGTATGTCAGAACTAGCTTGGAGCAGTTCATTGACTTTCCCAAGATCACTCAACAGCCGAATTAAAGAACACACATCACATTAACAGTGCTTACCACCAGGAGGGCTGTAGGGTAGAGGGGAACAGACTTACACAATTCCTTTTATTTATCTCAGAACACTTTCCCTATTTTATGGTAAGTCTGTGGTTTTTAAAAGAGGTTTTCTTTTTTTAATTTGACCTACATTTCACCTTAAAAGTGAAGCAGTTTTGCTTTCCTTTCTACCCCTTTCCTATATTTAAATTGATTTTTTCCACTTATTTCTCATCATTTTTCTTTAGTTTTATTTCTGCCTCCTAACAAGAGTGTTCAGTCCCCTCAATTTTTCTCTGACTCTCATTTCCAAAGTTAAGATAAGTTATGCTTCTACCCCCTCGCACACATACACAAGTCCTAGGGAGAACTGAAACCAAGCTCTCTAGTGAAGCTTACGGAGGATTACATATGTCAGAGAAATGCGTTTGACGTGCAAGGGATCTGAGTGCAAACTTTAGAGAACTGGACCATCAAGCATTATTTGAGGAGGGCGATCAGGCAGAATGCCTGGGGTACCATCCATCCGACAGAATTTATTGTCATACACAGTTAAGAAGGAAACAGAACTAAGATAGAAGATGTGGATTCCTCCCAAGTCCCTGTATTAAACGGATTGGAATGCTGCACTCCAGTGTCAAATCCCACTGCAGTCGGAGAAAATTCTGAAAGAGAAAATCTCTTCAGCCTCTTAAGTCACTATATCCCTGCCTCCGCTTAGCTCCTGACTTTGAGCATGTTCCAAGCTCCAGATGGAAACTGTGATAGGGAGTGGATTAAGCACAGTTGGGCTTTCACACTTAAACCTTGAGCATTAACGGTTCAGCAAAGCAAGGTTTTCCCATTAGAGCTGCCGTACTTCCACGTTTAACTATTGATAAGCTCCCAAATTTAACACATCTGCAAGAAATATGCATGTGTGCTGGCCATAAAGTAAACCACACATCTTCAAGTCGAATCCAGAGTCTAGGAAAACAGCCAAGTTGAGAATGTCTTGGCTAGACAAACAGTATTTCTCACATATTGCTGGGCTTAAAAGAATAAAAAGTTTTCCCAACACCAACTTATGAAATACAGTAACAATGACACATTTAAGGGAAGAGAGACATCCTTCAAATGCACCTATTTTTTAAAAATACTCCAAAAATAATGTCAATATCTTCTTTGTGAGAGAGAAATACTTTATATGGAGCATTTTCAAAAATCTGATTTTTGAACTTGAGCTCATCACAGCTTTTATTGTAATATATACATAGAGATGTTAGTACCCTACAATGGACTCAGTTTCAAAAATCTCATTATAGTCACAACTTGTTCCAAGGTGCTGAGTGAGGTTTAACCCTACGTTGCAATATCTAGTACCACATATTTTTTTAATAGCTTTCATCTGTAAATTTACCTGAATTCTCAAAAGACCATGGGAAGTGAGTTACAGAAAAGGGGAAATACTCCAAGAAAGAGTTACTAAAATAATCAAAAATTGTGTTTCACTAGTATAAAGGAAAATGCAGCAGGATTCTCCTAAAGGCTAACATTTATCCATTGTTACTAAAATACTTACAGAAATGAGTTTCCACAGTAGGTTCCCTCTGGGTGGCATTACAATGTGGAAAGAGAGGGAAAGGGTAGAACACGGAGATTAGACAGTTGAATGGAGTAAGGCAAAGATAAGTATAAAAAGCATGAGCTGAAAATGAGTGTTGAGAAATTTTCTTCCCCTTTGGAAGGAAATAACAATGATAACAGGTACCACTGATCCTTGGGCACCCACCATGGGCCAGCCACTATGTCAAGGGCTTTCCTTGTAAGTGTGGCTGCACATGAATACTTTCATTCCTTCCATTTTGAAGATGAGAAAACTGCGCCTTAGAAAGGAAGCTGTCCTTTGTCACACAGCTGGAAAGTGGCAGAGGTGAAACAAAATTTCTCTCCTGTCAGATTTTTACAGGAGTCCTCACTTTTAATCACATGAGAGAGAACAAAATGCTGCTTAATATTAGATCTAGTAATGAACAGGATAGAAAATAATAGTATAAGGTATGTATGTGAGTAAGAGAAGAGATGGGAGGAGTGAGGAAGGGAAAGAAAAGGGGAGAGAGACAAAACAGAGTTTACTTGTATGGCCGGAGGAAATCACCCAAAGCATGATGGGTGATCTCCCTGTTTGTGTCCTTCAGCTATATAACTACTTTAGAACCCTTTTCCTACCTTATACTCTCTTGAACCTTATAAACCATATTTCCCCATGTATAAGACACTCTCATGTATAAGACGCACCTTAATTTCGGGGCCTGAAATTTGAAAAAAAAGTATTACATAAAGTTATTGAACTCAAGTTTTATTCATCATAAAATCCATACAACTCCTCATCACTGTCAAAACTCCCAACCATTAGTTTGGCCTCATCTGTGTCTGATGATGAATCACCCAAAAGAGCCCTTTGCTCTTCAATCCATATCTTCAATTCCCTCTCTAAATCTGGCCATTTTGCTGACTTGCCTCTCATGGCCTTCTTCTGCCATGGCATGTTCAGTAGGATTTCTTCTTCCAGTAGCCAGTCTCAGATTGTTTTCTCAGTTGGAGGAAGACCAAACTTATGTTCATCAGCACGATTTCCATTCACTTTTGCAAATGGGATCACTTTTAACTTGAATTCAGCACTGTACAAAAACCTTTTCTGAGCCATTTCTGGGCAGAACATGGCAAAACGTAACCTGCTGTAATATACTGGTAACAAGTGCGAAACAATGAACGCAAAGACAACAAGCATGAAAAAGCGGGAAATGTGAGTAAAAAACTCTACAACAATGAGCACAAAAACAAGTGCGAAAAAAGCGGGAAATGCAAGTAAAACAAATCTACAACCAGTGTATAAGACGCACCCAGTTTTTAGACCCCAAATTTTACAAAAAAGGATGCATCTTATACATGGGGAAATACGGTATTTCTATATGCCCACAGATAATTCAAAATCTTTGTTAATGAAACAAAACAAGGGAAAAAGGAGCCACGCTGTGAGATTCAAGTTCCCGCTTATTAAAAAATGGATGGATTTTGAGTTGCTGTGAATTAAAGTTTACCTGGGAGATCTAGCTCCAGAATCCAGACCAAAATTTGAACAACCATGAGCATATAGGGCTCCAATCTCACTATGACCCACTTTGTTAATTCCACCTGAAACAAACAAGGCACTAAGCCATTACACCCTGCTCACTAAATTCTCAGCACCCCAGCAGACGTGTTACCGAAAAACTGTGTCCAGAGGATCAACCAACATCCAATCTCTAGAACCAAGACTTTCTGTAACATGTCTCTATATCACTTGGGTCTTTATTTTGTTTTATTTATTAACAATAGAACTGGCTCTGTCTACCTTAAGCAAAACAGTTTTGGGAGGATAAAGGATGACTCAAAGAATTGAAAAAAACTACTAAAGAGCCACCCTCAGAAGATAAAAGCAAGCAGGGATCCAATCAACAGGCTCTGATCAACAGTCAGGGTGACAACAGAGCGAAGGCCAGCTCCAGTCATCTTTTCATGCAGGCATCACTGAACTCAACACATGCATTAGAGTCCCCGAAATGATAATCCAGTCTTTCTTATGTGGGTCACTTGCAGTCTCTTTGGCTAGTGAGGAGCAGGGGAACTTGACTGGTAGTCCTACAAAGACTGTCTCTTGGGGAAGACACAATTATCCAAAAGAAAGCTGGAGAGTGAGTTCCCAAAAAGGGGGGTGGGGGGAGGCAGAAAATGAGTGCTAAGTTTAAGAAAAAAATTGATCACAGCACCCCAGGACTTTGATTTTGATTGACCTCAAGGAACCTCCACTGTAGGTTTGAACTCCTCTCTCTCTCTCTCTCTCTCTCTCTCTCTCTCTCTCTCTCTCTCTCTCTCTCTC
>NW_017731629.1:136898-146500 GCF_001890085.2 Hipposideros armiger
CTCTCTCTCTCTCTCTCTCTGTCTCTCTCTCCAGGGAGGGAGGGAAGAGAAAAGAAGAAAAAAATATTCACAAGGAGCAATCACTTTAAAAAATATTCAGGGCAGCCATTCTGGCTTAAAAGAATGAGCCTGTGACAGAGGCAATTTTTTAAAACTTTTGAAATGTTATGCTAATAATAGAAATGTTTGTTTTGGCAACCTGAAACAGCTGTCTTCTAAGAGGATGGATTTTGATGAATGTGGGGCCCTTTGTTTGGCTGACACCTTGATGTGCAAATGTGGAAGAAGACTTAGAGGAGGGGGAACTGTGTAATAGAGAAAAGAGAGTTTAAAGTGCAGTGAGGCAAGAATGTGGACTTGGAATTCAGAAAGTACATTCAGACCCTACAAGCCTTAAACTGCTCAGGACAAGTAAAGTGAGGCTGCCACTTGGGGGAAGCCATCTATGGTCTTCATACCATGATCAAGCAGAGAAAGGTGATCAGCAAAGCAAGGTAGAAAAGCCAATGAGTGGAGCACATGCGTAGAGAGCAGTCTACATGAAACTGGAGAGGAAACAGGATGAATAGAATAACTGCCTTGGCACCAAATGGCCTTCCAAGTCCCGTTTATATCCCTCCTGAAGAATAGTCAGATTTCTAGGCCTTGAGTTCAAAGGCATACCCCTCATTCCTTAAAACAAATCCCTCTCAGACTGAGCCAATGAATTGGTTTCTGGTTTATCGCTATCAAAATAATTCCTGCATAAGACAAATACCTTTAATTAACCTTGGTTTGAAAGTTCATGGCCTGGCCAGTAAGCCCAGTGGAGAATGCCAACAAAATGGAGGCTGGATGCCAAGAGGCAACATTTGACAAAAAGAAGCCCAAGAAGGAACCCTGCTATGGAAGCCTTAGCATGGGAAACCGAGGGTGAAGGTGTGAACAGTGGAGCAGTACCAACCGATATGCCAACTCAGGAAAATAATGATTATAAGCAGAGATCTGAAACTTAAAGTTCTGGTAGACATTCCACGGCTAGCCCCACAGCCTGTGTGGGGTGACTCGTGACACTCCTACCAGCCTGCCTCAGGTGGCCAGTGACCTGAGTGATGAGGGGAGCAGTCACTACCTTTCACAGCTCAAGAGTGGTGAGCAATTACTGTGACTAACAAGGACACCGGGTCCATTTGCATGACGAACTTGCAGCTTTGGACAATGAGGAATTCTGGCGATGAGCTATTCAGAGCGATTAAAAGTTCCCTGGATAAGGCAAAACCTCAGCTGATGGGAGAAAAGTGATGGAGAGGGGCATGTCCACTGCAAAGGGAATGGATGCTGAGACACAGCCACTAGTATGAAGAGCAGGGGATGGACATCAATTGTCATTACCTTGATTGCATCCACAATTACCCATAATCAACTGAGCTTCCCTGACAGAGAGAAAGGAGGAGAAAAAGTAATAATTAACAAAAACAACAACAATGATAACAAAAACATGGTCTTGTTTAGGGGAATGAAGGACTGAAATCTTCTTTATCCTAGGAAAATAGAATTAGCTTTAAAACATCTACAAAACTCTGTTTTAGCTAGATTCAAGGATGGTTGCGTCTAAGAAATACAGATGCCTAGAAATGGCATAGAAAAGACTTAGCCTAGTGGATAAAAGCTTGGGCTCTGTGATCAGTTATATCAAGGTTAATCATGTTCTTTTACTTTCCAGCTGGGACCTCGTGAAGTTCACTGTAAATTTGAAAAATGGGGTTAATATCAGTAACTCGCCACCAAGTTGCTGAAGGTCTCAATGAGAAAATGCTTAGAAAGTGCTTAAAAATATGCCTAGCACACATGCTCAAGAAATATTATTATTAATAACAAAACAACCTTACAATCATTTTGTCATTGCAATTCCAGCGGCTTAACCTACTTTTATGCACCCTGATGAAGTCTCTACCACTTGGGCATACTTACAAAATTTATAGTTGATATGATACTGGGGGAAATAGTCAATGAAATGTGTGACAGAATTGAGATTCCAAACGTTCTTGATGAGTTGAAATGACAATCCAACTCTGACATAATGAAATTGAATTCTGTATCTCATCCTATGTCAGCCTTCATACTGACCACTAGGCATATAAAGATGATTAAGAAGTGGTCGTTACAGACGAGGAAGCATATATCAGCCAAGGCAATCTCCTTTATAAGGTTAGTCTCAGGGCCACATCCAGGGAAGGGTGTGTGATCCTCCAGAGGATGTGAGGGAGCAGAAAAGTGAGGGAGGCCCATTACCGCTGAATTCCAGGCGGGGAAAACACAAGGTGAAAAGGAATAAAACATTACATGTCATGGCATATTTGAGAAACTCCAGTAAAAAGTAGTGAGTGAAAGGGAAAAAGGATGGGGAAATAAACTGGACAAGATGTTGAGAGACCTCAAGCGCCACGAGAAAGAGCTTGGAGTATGTCTTGAAGGGAGCAGAGGAGGAGTTGCTAGCTTATTCAATACATATATTTATTAGGCACCTATCGCATGCCAGACGTTTCTCTAGGCACTGAGAATATAGCCAGTAGCAGACAAGAATACCTGCCTTTGTGGGGCTTACACTGTAATAGGAAAAGGGACTACACAACTGGCACGGAAATAAATAAAACATTACTCTTTTCAGGCAGTAAATGCTACAAAGATACAAATATGTTGCTAAGGAGGTATAATAGGGTAAGAGAATAGCAGACAGGGGTGCTACTAGAGAGAGCTAAGGGGTCTAGGGGTGCTTTTCTGACGATGTGACATGCAAGCTGAGAAGTGACTAACAAGGGGAACCAGGGCAAGCAAAGATTTGGTGGCAGAAAGATGTAGAAAAGGCAAATTCACCTACTCACTATGATGAGAGAAAGAAGGCAGTGAGTTTGGAGCATGTGAGGGAGGGACGGCAGGTAAGACATACAACTAGAGAAGAAGGCAGGAGCCAAATATCACTGAGCAGGGGGTCGCGGGAGCTGTGGCTCAAGCCACCCCGGTGGGCATTTCTGGGACACTGTTGGGGTGTTGTTTGTTAGTGGCAATGACAGAAACTCCCTCCTGGCATTGAGAGGGCACAGGCCAGGGCTGCTGGGCTTCCTGTGACCCACAGGACATGCCACACATCAAAGAGCTGCCACTCAACCTACATGATTTTCTAATGTCCCACTGGACATTCATTTAGGTAAAACATTGCTTATAATTATTTTAGCCTAGAACCTAAATTCACAACTTTTTTTAAATAAAGATTTAATTACTTCTAAATTTTCCAGAAACACACTTTATGAACTGAGGGAAGACTGTACTCTTTGTCTTGAACACTACCAAGAACATTTCAGGATATAATGTCACCAACAACACTGCATTTGAGGTATTTGGGTCACTAGTCAAAACCAAAATGTGTATCAATCTGTATTTGTCACTCCCATATTCCTGGTGACTTCACCTATAGACGTAACCATGTATTTCTTATGTCACCCTGTGTAATTATACCTACACATGTACATATTGAAATACATACTGCATTATTTAAAAATCATGTTTAGTTTGTTACTATAAAAAATTAGGACATTATTTCTCTTTTCTTTAGTTAGTGATCACATAGGTTATATTATCAGTAAAGTTCATTACAAGAAAGTGAAGGAAGGGAGTGATTAAAATATTTGTTAGGCCGGCCGAGTGGCGCATTGGTTAGGAGTTGGCTTGGGACGCCAGCTCTGGCAAGCAGGACCCCGGTTAGGATCCCACGTTAGGGCCAGTGACACTGCGCCCTCTACAGCTAAGATGGTGAACAACAGCTCGACCTGGAGCTGGGCTGCTGTGAGTCGCCAGCGACGGTGTGGGCTGCAGTTAGGCTGCAGTGGGCTGCCATAAAGCTACCATGAGTGGCTGGCAGCCAGCGTGAGCAGCTGGCCGACCGGCAGGCCAGCCGGCTAGCGTGAGCTGCCAAGAGCCACCATGAGCAGCCGTCCAGTGGCTGGCAACCGATCTGCCTCACCCGGGAAGAGCGCAATGATAATACCAACATGGGCCAGTGAAGCAACGTCCTCCACAACTACACTGAGGAACAAAAGGACAGCAACTTGTCTGTTGCCCTTCCCTGATTCCCCAACGCTCTTCCCCTCCCCCAATTCCCCAATAATTTATAAAACAAAGTGTCTGGATCTGATAGAGGTGGGGACCACTGTAGGACATGGTAAACAATGTAGATTTTATTCTAAGTCCAATGAGAAGTTTGAAGGTACTAAATAAAGGAGTGTTGTGATCTGCCTTGTGGTTTTACAAGCTGACATCTGTGTCTGCAGAACCCTGACTGAAGGAGGCAGAAAGGAAATCAGAGACCAATGAGAAGCCCATGGGGTCAAGGCTAACAGTGATGGATGCCTGGACTAAGACACTAAGAACAGAGTTGCTGAAAGCTCATCTCTTTGTCAGCTTAGAGCCCTTGAAGTATTTGAGGCTGTTACCATATCATAGCATATTATTTTCCTCTTTGTACTAAACATGCCCAAACCCTTCCATTATATCCTACATGACATGGTTTCTAGGCTTCCCTCCACCTTGTCAACAAAGACATCTTTGTTGACATCTTGTGAAAAATGTCTAGGTTCTCACTATCCCTCTCAAAGTAGGGTTCCCAGAATTAAGGGTAATTCTTCAAATGGGGTTTGACTTATTGGCTGGATGATTAAGCAGCTGCCACCCATAAACTCTCCACCCTGCTGTCTACTGAAGAATAAGGTAGCATTTTCCTTAGCAGTATTGCAGTGTTTCTTTACCTTCAGCTTGTGGTGAAATACAACTTCCCTTCCCACCTTAGACATTTGCTGAGCCTACACACCAGTCTTTACATTTCTAAGAATGTTGCACTGCTTAGCTTTAATTTCTCCCTATTCTTCACCATTGGAATCCAATATCATATCATAAATATAAAAAAGAGAAGCCCTCTAGACATCACAAAAAACTAAGAAAAAGAAAAAAAACACCAAGAAGGCAGCAACATGTAACAAATTCCAGCTGAATACCCCCAACAGATGTCAGAGTATTGGCCATTTTTTTCATGAGCTACAACTTATACAGACAGAGCCTTTCCTTGAAGTCCTTTTTTCTCAGGCAGCTGTGTTTGCTCTGTCTCTAACCACCTTCATCTAGCAGTAGAAACATCTTTTTTCATGCATCCCCCTTGTACTTTTGCAAGACAGGATGCTTCATGAAGTTCTGAGTTCCCCATCATTGGAAGTAGGTGA
Source organism: Hipposideros armiger (assembly GCF_001890085.2). Lineage (NCBI taxonomy): Eukaryota > Metazoa > Chordata > Mammalia > Chiroptera > Hipposideridae > Hipposideros > Hipposideros armiger. The sequence continues at coordinate 142,145 of NW_017731629.1, forward strand.
GCAAAAGAGTAAGTTATCTGCTTGAAGACGTTAAACAGAAAATTCAGACTGATGGTTAAGTGCAAGGTTGAGTGGACTTCCTAGATGACATACTCATATAGGATAGGATCCCTTATAATTTTGAAACCCTACAGATTCTACGATTCCTGTAGCCTTATATCAACCGGGCTTGCAGTTGTCCTACTTCTCTAACTCGGCACCTGGGGGGTGGCTCCATGACAACCCCACTGTTTCAGCTATCCTTTGCTGCACATCAAACCACTCAAAAACGTAGTGATATAAAGCAACAGCCATTTTATTATGCTCATGGTCTCTTCAGGTGAGGAATTTAGACAGGGAACAATAGGGCTTGTTTGTCTCTGCTCCCCAGTGTTGGAACCTCTGCTGGGAAGACATGCATGACTGGGGGGTGATTCGAATTTCTGGAGATGACTCAAACCACTGGGAGCTGGAATCATCTGGCAGCATCCACATTTACATTATTTGGTACCTAGGCTGGGAAGACTCAGAAGCTACGTTCAGTTCAAATTGTTGACTGGGGCGTCATAAGGCTTCTCCCTGGAGCTGAGGCTTCTTCACAATATGGTGACTTAAGAATAATCAAAGCTTTTGCCATTTTTTGGCAAGACACAGAGGCTTAGGATTCTAAAAGCAAACGTTACAGTTAAGCAAGGTAGAAACTGCAGGGTCTTTTATGACCTAGCCTTGGAAGTCACCTGGCATCACTTTTTATAGGTTGAATCTGTCGTTGACCTGCCCAGATTTAAGGAGAGGTGCCACAGACCCCACCTTTCAATGGGAGAAAAGTCAATGAACATGCAGCTGCACTTTAAACTTGCCACATTCCCTATGGTGTTTATTTTTCAATTTTAGATAATAACAACCAAGTTTCCTTTTTCTTCTTCTTTTAAATTTTCTGACTCAGATTGAAGTAAAGTTAGGCACCCATGTAGCTTACCAACAAAGGTGAGGGCTTCTAAGCACAACAGGGAGGAAAAGAGTGAACCACAGCTTCCAGTGGACATCACAGAGGCGATTCCTGAGCCAAGAGCACATCTGCCTTTGGAATGGAACAAAGATTGACATTCTAGATACTTGCTCCTTCCTTCACAAGACCCTAGGAGCTCCAAGGCAAAACTCTGCAGCATCCAAACCATGGGAGAAAAGTCTTACTCAGACTCAATTTATAAGATATTGGCCTTTAATCCACTGAAATTTGTATGTGTTCTACACATCAGTCTATTCTCTGTTTTGGCTAAGTGGTTACCTAGAAATGGCCTCATCCTCCCTTGGGGTTGGTAAGCAAGCCTGAGCCTGGGAGAAGAGGTGCAAAGAGAGAGACAGCTATGCTTCCCACTGAGAACCATCAAGTTCAGCTTCCAAGCAACAAAGCAAAGGAAGGAAAGCTACCTCAGCAAGGGAATTGAAATGCTAGCAGCACTGCCCTCCTGGCTGAGTGCAATGCAGTTCTCTGCATCAACCCCCAACTAATTATTCCTCACTGCACATCAGCAAAAGCTGATCCGATTAAAATGGTAAATCAGCCATGTGTTTCTGTGGAAAGGATGTGGAGCTGGGTGTGTTCATTTAAGATGTAAATCATCATAACTGGGGACTTTGGTCAAGTCACAGACCGTCTTTATGTATTTAGCTCAAGTTACCAACTTCAGAGATGTTGGCTGACCTTTCAATTCAAACTCTGAGCCATTGAAATTAAGGCAGACTACAAGTCAACATCCCTGTCATTTACAGCAGGCAGGAGGAAGACGTGAGCATATTATATGGTCACTGATCAGTTTTCACAATGGTAGTTAATGCACGTAACTAAGCACTTACCATGCACGTGTCAAAGGGCTTGGCATGTGTCATCTCATTTCATCCTTGTAACAATGCTATTTTACACATACAGAAACTGAGACCAAAAGAGGTGAAGTAACATATCCCAAATTACAGTCTTTGGAAGTTAAGGAATCAGAATTTGAGCCAAGTCTGTCTAAACCTAAGCTTGCACCACAACTCAATACCACCTCTGCTCGTGGGCATCTGTGAAACACAGATGCAGGTACTCCCCAGGCAGTAAGAACGGCTGGGGAAGGCAATGCCTGATTTTAGTCTTTAGGGTAAGGAGAAGTCCACTAGGCTGAGAAAGTACTGTAGGGAGAGACTTGCAGCCACAAGGAGTAGCGTGTGCAGGGCACAAAGGCTGCTGAGAGGCAGGCTGAAAGCTCCTTAAAGTCAGGAAACATGTTTTCTTCTTTACCATGGGAGCCCTTAGTGCCTGGTACGTAATAACCAAATGACAATCCAGCAGAGTAGGCAGAAGCACGGTTGCTACAGTCAGGCGGTCAGTGTTGAGCTATGTGACTTCAAACAACTGGCTTCACCTCTTTGAGCTCTGGTTTTCCCACCTGTGACAAATGTTAGGAGATAATAGAATCTGCCTCCTAGATTCAAGAGGGAGGACTGAATGAGATCATGTGGGTAAAATGCATACATGGTCTAGTACCGCCATTGAGTCAGAGCTCAGAAAATGGTAGTGATGGTTGTTTATCATTAGGCCCTCAGTAAGTCTTTGTTAAGGGAATGAACGATCGAATGAATGAATAAATGATGTTGGCATGACTTACGAGAGGGAAGCAAGGATTTCAGTATGACTACAGAGGATGAGAGACAAGTAGTTCACGACAAAACTGATGCCAAATTGGACATCCCCATTTTTTCTTCCTTCTTCTCCTCATAGTCCATGATTCTAATGATGATGGTGATGAGACAAGAGGTTCACCATGTATTTACACTGTAATTTGAGCTTCACGACATACTTCCACAGTCATTACTGTATTCAAACTTATAGCAAACAAATATATGCTAAATATATGAGGAGTATGCCTTGTCCCCATTTTGCATATATCTGCAGAGGCCCAGAGTGTATAAGTACCCGTAAAAAGTCAATAAGCTGTAAGTTAACAGAAAAACAAATAAAGCCCAATTATTCTGACTCCTGGCCCTTATTCCCTCCGCATGGATAACGGAGCTAATGTAGAGACTCAGGGAGTTTCCTCCATATCAGAGAATCGGTTTCACAGGCTTGCTGGCTAGTCACCAAATCTCGTTTCTTTTCTTCCAGAACATGCCTTTACTACATTCACTACATTTTCAAAAGTATTTTAAAATATTTGTCTTTATCAGAAAACCTGACGATTTTCTGTATGTTGGTCTATTACTATCATAATAATGTTTCCCCCTTAAAAAATCCATTCAAAATGGATTGAGGTAAAAAAAATTTAATTAAAAATACCAGGCCAATCTTTTTAAAGAAAAAATATATTAAAATTATTTTAGCTTGATACATAAAAATCATCTTTTCTTGTCCTGCTCTGCTGAGCATAAATATACTTCAAATGTACATTTATACATCATTACCTCTTCTCTACAGTTAGCTGTGACCACGTGACTTAGCTCCAGTCAATCGTGGGCAAAGCGATTTATGGGACCTCCAGGCCTGACCCAGGAGCTCTTCTTCTCTTTCCCCTTCAGCAGCAATATTAGAAGCTGAAGATGGCAAATCTATAAAATAGAAGGCACCTGGATTCCTAAATCTTAGCACTGGAAGAAATTGCCAACTGCTCTGGAACACCCATTTCAGAAATTAAATGAGCAAGAAATACATTTCTATTATGCTAAGCCACTGAGGCTTATCTGTTTCAGCAGCTACCATTGCCTTAACTAATAAAAGCATGGACACAGATATAAATATTACACACCCAGACACTCACTAAGACCATCTTCAGAATTCCCAGGCTCTATATCCCAATGAACCTTTGCTTTATTAGAATTACATTATGTCCCAATCCTGAAAGCAGGTGGTAACAGATAAGAATTTCAAGACTGTAAATGTATTTTGGGCAGGAGTCTTATCTACCTTTGTGTCCTCAGCATGACACACAAAAGCAGGCACAGGGTAGATGTTTAATAAAGGGTGACATATAAATAACCATCCTAACAACCATCATCCAAGGAGATGACAGTTGAATGGGACCGGAGTGATTAGGTTCTCCAAATGGGATTGGGTGATTTCCCACAGGAGGCATCTTACAGAACGGGAGATGGACCATGACTTGCTGACAAAGTGGTAAGAGACTTTATTCACGTATTTATTCCTTTCTTCGAAGCCGTTTATTGAGCACTTGTGATTTTTTGGGCACCATTCCAGGAAATACAGGCATGAAAACAGCAACAAAAACAAAAACAGATGAGGTCTCTGTGCTTGTGGCTTTTACATCTGAAGGGAAGTGGAATGTGCCACCCAGGACATGCCTCTTCGGCATGAAGATTACTTTGAGATTTTTTTTTTTTTTT
>NW_017731629.1:146925-148236 GCF_001890085.2 Hipposideros armiger
ATACATGTTAACACATTTCTGTTGTTGTTCTCTTGTTAATGTCTTTTATTACATGGGGCCTCAGCCAAGAACTCAGAAGGGTAAAAGGAAAATTATTTTCCCTCCCCTACATATTCCAGCGAATTTCTATATACATGTTGAAACACGTGCATACAAATTTGGGTCCCCAAATCAGCTAGGTACTCAGTCCTCTAGGTACATATAACAATGAGTGTGTCAGGTTAGCCAAATTATGATGAGAGATAGATTATGAAAATATCCATTCTCTCAAAGCATAAGAACACCTGCTCCTACGCCATGAAGAAAGGAAATCATCAACTAAAAGCTTGAGAACAAATCAATCAGATCCACATTCATGACATTAAACCACACAGGAGAAAATCATAGCAACAAAAGTGAGTAGTAAAGATAAAATTCTGTGGCTGGGCATACAGTTGATGAAGGTATCAATCCATTCTGCTTCTAAGCTCCTGTTTTCTAAGAGTTAATCATATAATTTGGCTACAGCAACATGAGCAATGGCAGATGTGTTGTCCAACTGACCAGGTTAAGAAAAATAAAGGCAGATGGTTTTAGATTAAAGTCTGGATGGTGACACTGACATTAGAGAATCGATGTTCTGTCACCAGGCCAAAGTTCTTCTATTTACTTTACTCTCTAAATTATCTGCCACCTGTTGGTTCAGGGAATAATTTAGAAGTTTAGTCATGCGTAGTTGATAAAAAGCTCTTTAATTTGGATTCAGTGATTCATTCAAGAAATATTTATTGAGTGCCTACTATATATGCAGTATTGCTCTAGATGCTGGGGACTACAACTACCAAGACTATAAGCAAATAAGGTGACCTTAGATTCTGTTAAGTGCCACCAAAAGAACAAAACAGGGTAGTGGGGACAGGGGAGCACAAAGCATTAGAGTGCTTACGGAAGGACTCTCTGAGGAAGTGACATGAGCTGAGGCAAGAAAGATGATGTATTAATTTTCTATTGCCACAAATGTACTGTCTCAGGAGTACCGGATATGAGTTAGCTGAGTCCTCTCAGGGTCTCACAGGCTGAAATCAAGGAGATGACAGGGGTGTAATCTCATATGAGGCTTGGGGTTCTCTTCCAGCCTCAGTGGTTGTCAGCCAGATTCATGTCCTTGTGGCTGTATTACTGTGGCCCCTGTTTTCGTGCTAGCTGCTGGCTGGGGAACACTCTCAACCCCTAGACATCATCCTCAGTCCTTGCTACATGGACTCCTCCACTCACAACCTGCCTTCTTTTAGGCCAACAAGAGAGCATCTCTCTGACACATTACTTTCTTTT
>NW_017731629.1:149561-155197 GCF_001890085.2 Hipposideros armiger
TTAATAATATTTCCAGGAGCAATATACAATTTGTCTTTTGGTCAGGGGAGAATACATAATTAGTGTTTTTAGAAATTTCCAGCAATGCAGATTTTCAAAGATAATCCTGAGGCAAGAGTTTACTGTTTATAAATGCTAGCTTATCACAGTCACTTTTTCTTCTCCTTCCTAAACTGAGGTTGAAAAGAAAATCCAACTCTGAATTAAACAACAAATAGAAATGTTACTATGTACTAAATGACCCAGAAGTCAGAGGAATATGTGCTTTCTTAATTTCTTCAATTGAAGTACTAGCAGGATTTACCTGAGGCTTCCGTCTGAACTGATGAGCAGAGAAAAAAATTTAAGAAATGATAGAAGATCCAAGATGGCAGAGTAAATAAACATTATGCATGCTTCCATCTGTAAACACATTAAACTTACAACTAAATTATAGAACAATCAACCTGGAGAACCATCTGAAGTCTAGCTGAACAGAAGTTTTATAATTAAGGATATAAAGAAGAAGACAGTGAAGACTGATAGGAGGGGTGGAGACACAAAATGAGCTGGCCCCAAACCTCCATATGGAGTTTGAGAATCAGGAGGGATATCTCGGTTGTGGAGGTTCCCTCCAGAGGAGCCCAGCCCCACACCAGCATCCACAGCCCAGAGTACTGGTGCCAGAAAAAGGAGTCCCCACATCTAACTGTGAAAAACAGTGGGAATTCCAACCATCAAAGTAGGTCAGAGGCTGCAGAAAACCCAGGCATCATCTTAAACAACCCACGCACAGGCTCTCTCACTCCCAGGCACTCACCCTGGGCTCTGGCAGAGGGACGGTGACTTGGGGGTCGTTGGAGACATATGGGGGGCAGACTGAGGTGTGTGGCTTCAGAGCAAGGGCTGAAAGACAATCGCCATTTTCCCTGTGTGGGGTTCTTCCATGAAGCCGGCAGGCAGGCACCATCTTTCCTATGTTGAGCCCTTCCCCCACTAGGCCAAATCTGAATCTGATTGGCCTGGTGAGCTCCACTGGGAACCTGCCCACCCAACTCTCCCAATGCTAGAGGCACTTTCTCGTGAGCAGCTAGCCCTACCCACACTGCATTTTTTCTTGGAAAACTATCAGAGCCTGTGGGTCCCAAGCTGGCAGTTACTAGCCTCAGTGGGCTCAGCTCAGCTCAGCTCTGACACTTTTGATGAGTAGCTACAGGCTCAGCACTGACAACAAACCAGAGTCTACATTAACCTGGTGAACACAACTCTTCCTACTCTAGTGACTCCCTGAAACCTTGCCTCACCCAATTGCATACTGCACAACGCTTTATCAGTGGCTGAACCTTAAGGGAGCCAGCAGGTTGCAGCAGGCCTTGGGATATCCTGGCTTTTTGTGGAGCTGCCCAAGGCCTAGTGCTGGTGGCAGCCATCTTCTGGTCATAGCATGGCCTTCCCTATATACCTCCAAGTTTAGCACAGGCAGCTAAAAACCACAGATCACTTTGTAGCTCCTACAGGGTAGTCCCTGACAGATCACAGGCAGTGGGTGACATAGGCCTGCACTGGAGCCCCTCCCAAGAGGCCCCAGAACCAACATACTTGGAGGCTGGCTTCAGACCACAGCAAAGCACCACCCAATTAGCCCCAAAAGCACATACCCAAAGGGTAGTCTCAACAGGCACCAGAGCCCACTAGGGTGAATCCCACTCAGTGGCGTAAGCCCCCTGCACAGTAGCCCATAAGCTGTGGACATTGCCCAACCCCATAGACAATCAGCCTGAGGGCCAACGCCACCCACTGATATGCTAAGAGCAATCAAGGCTCAACTATAACGAGAGGGCACATACAACCCACACAAGGGACACTCCTGGAGCACCCAGAACAGGTGATCAGGGAGTCTGTGCCAGGACACATACTTACAAGGCCACCCAGCCAAGACTGAAAGGCATAGAAGATTTACCTAATACAGAGAAACAAACACAGAGAGGCAGCCAAAACGAGAAAACAAAGAAATACATCCCAAATGAAAGAACAAGAGAAAACTCCAAAAAAGAACTAAATGAAATGGAGGCAAACAACCTATCATAGAAAGAGTTCAAAACAATGGTTATAAGGATGCTCAAGGAACTTCGTGAGAACTTCAACAGAGAGATAGCAAGCATAAAAAAGTACATAGACACCATAAAAAAGAACCAATCAGAAGTGAAAAATACAATAACTGAAATAAGGAATGCATTAGAAAGAATCACTAACAGAATAGATGAAGCAGAGATCGAATCAGCGATTTGGAAGACAAAAAAGCAGAAAACACCCAATTGGAACAGCAAAAAGAAAAAAGAAATCCAAAAAAAAATGAGGACAGTTCAAGAGATCTCTGGGACAACACCAAGCCTAACATCATTTGCATCATAGAGGCACCAGAAGAAGAAAGAAAGCAAGCAATTGAGAACCTATTTGAAGAAATAATGACTGAAAACTTTCCTAACCTGGCAAAAGAAATAGACATAAAAGTCCAGGACGCACAGAGAGTCCCAAACAAGATGAACCCAAACAAGCCCACAATGACATCATAATTAAAAAGGCAAAGTTTAAAGACAAAGAGAGAATCCCAAAAGCAGCAAGAGAAAGACAACTAATAACATATAAGGAAGCCCCCATAAGACTGTCAGCTGATTTCTCAACAGAAACTTTGCAAGCCAGAAGGACTGGTACAAAATATTCAATGTGATGAAAAGCAAGGACCTACAACCAAGGGCTCTCTACCCCACAGGGCTATCATTTAAAATTAAAGGACAGATAAAAAGCTTCCCAGACAAGAAAAAGTTAAAGGAGTTCATCAACACCAAGCCAGTATTATAAGGAATGTTAGAGGGACTTCTTTAAGACATACACACACCAAAAAAAAAAAAGATCAAAATTATGAATAAAATGACAATAGCTACATATCTATCAACAATTACCTTCAATGTAAATGGATTAAATGCTCCAATCAAAAGACATAGGAGGGATGAATGGATAAGAAAACAAAACCCTGACATATGCTGCCTATAAGAGATTCACTTCATATTGAAAGACACATACAGATGGAAAGTAAAGGGATGGAAAAATTTATTTCATGAAAACAGAAATGAAAAAAAAAAAAGAAGAAGAAGGTGGTGTAGCAATACTTACACCAGACAAAACAGACTTTAAAACAAGGGTTATAACAAGAGACAAAGAAGGACCCAGTAATTCCACTTCTGGGTATTTATCTGAAGAAACCCAAAATGTTTCTTAAAGGGGACATGCACATCCATGTGTTCACTGCAGCATTGTTTACAATGGCGAAGATGTGCAGGCAGCCCAGGGTCAATGGAAGAATGGATAAAGAGGAGATTTTATATATATATATATATATATTGCTCGGCAAGGGAAGGGAATGGGTTCCTGCTATGTGCAGCAGCATGGATGGACCTGGAAGGTACTGTGCTGAGTAGAGTGTCAGGCAGAGAAAGACAAATGCAATGTAATTTTGTTTATATATAGAATCTAAAGAATAAAAAACAAAAAACAGAAACAAACTCATAGATACAGAAAACATTTTGATGGTTGCCAGATGAGAGGGGTATAGGAGAAAAAAGGGGAAGTGATTAAAAAGTACAAATTAGTTGTTAAAAAAGTAGTTACAAGGATGTAGGGTATAGCATAAGGAATAGAGTCAGTAGCTATGTATGGTGTTAGATGGGCACTAGATTTATCAGGGTGATGGGTGGGAGGGGAATTGGGGGACTGGGTGAAAAAGTTGAAGGGATTAAGAAGTACAAATTGGTAGTTATAAAATAGTCATGGGATGTAAAGTAAAGCGTAGGGAATCTAGTCAATAATAATGGTAATAACTATGACTAGTGCCAGGTGGGTACTAGACTAGTCAGGGGATCACTTCTTAAATTATATAAATGTCTAACCATTATGCCATACACCTGAAATTAATATAAAATAATATTCAATGTCAACTGTAATTGAAAAATTTTTTAAAGGAGGAAAGTTGAAGGGGAATAAAAGGTCCAAATTTCCAGGTATAAAACAAATAAGTCATGGGAATGTAATATACTTCATAGGGATTATAGTCAGTAATATTGTGATAACATATTGAGTTGTCAGAAAAGTCATAATGTATTTTTTCTAAGTTTTTCGTTGCAAAAATGTGTTATGACTTTTCCGACAACCCAACAGTATGGTGTCAGATGGTTGCTGGACTTATCAAAATGATGATCACTTCTTCAGGTATATAAATGTTGAATAAACACTGTGTACACCTGAAATTAATATAATATTGTTATATAAATATATATATATATAAATCCTTTTTTAAAAATGATAAAACTAAGATTCTAAAACGTGAAGACTCAACCAGACCACCCGAATAACTCCCACTTTTTTTTTATTAACTACCCACCCATTAGTGTAATTGGACCAGTTTAATTTGGACCAGAATTTGCATCATTAATTCAATAAGGCAATTTAAATCCTCTTTTCTCAACATCACTTTCTTGTTTCCATGACTGAGGTCTTATATTGTAAAGATCATGTTACATTATTTTCCTCTCAGGAAGTAAGAGAAATTTATTCAGTGAAGCAATCTAAAAATAACTCATTCTAGAGCCAGTGGCTTCCATGGTTACCGAAAGACCCTGATGATTCTTTGCTCTAACAGGCAATGACAATTGGGGAATCATTTGAATTTAAAACAATACACACCCAAAATAGCAAGACGGGCCCCAGAACAGGACTGTGCAGCCTTCCATTCCACTAAATGCAATCTTCTCCACAGCTCCATGAAAAGCACATGCCAGAAAGAAAGAAATATACTCTGAAAGCTAAATGAAACTTGGCCCTAAAGCAATTTCGAGGTTCTGTGAATCCCCACCATGCTGTTATGCTCTGATTAACATCACAGTAGTTCATAGTGTAAATATTGAAAACACCATCTTCACAAATAACTGATAATATGCTTAATTTCTGCTACAGGCAAAGAGGAGTTAATTTTTTTTCCTTAAGTAAAATTATGTCATGTGACTTTATAGGAAACCTACAGATCTTTGATGGTTGGGAATGGGGTACTGTATGCATGCTGTGTATATGTTTGAAAAATACATGTGCATACGAAGTCTCCTAAAATTCCAATATCCCATTCCAACTTGTTTCCAGAACCAGGGATCTAAAATGAATCTACTTTTGAAAAAGAATTTCATATTTTCATCACAGATTCTAAGGTCTAGCATACCCAAAACATGTTTATGGAAAGGTAGGAAAAACATACACCAAAATACATTAAAACTGTCTCCACATTAACTAAGTTGAATAGTAAGAGTGCCAAATATATAAATTTAATAAATGTATGTACCAGTAATCCAGATAGAGGGTTAGGCAATCAGGTCTGACATAAACTGGTTCAAAAAATTAACTGTTTAATATCAATTAAATTAGTTTTTTGTTGGGGCCGGCCAAGTGGCGCGATGTTCAGAGCTGGCTTGGGACGCCAGAGGACCCCGGTTCGGATCCCACATATGAGGGCCAGTGACACTGCTCTCTACAGCTAAGATGCTGAATAACAGCTCAACCTGGAGCTGGGCTGCTGTGAGTTGCCGGCGACGGCGGCGTAGGCTGCAGCCCCTGTG
>NW_017731629.1:155912-160168 GCF_001890085.2 Hipposideros armiger
TTGCTACTGTTATGAATCGTAATGTAAATATCTTTTTGTTTTCTGATGGTCTTAGGCGACCCCTGTGAAAGGGTCATTCGACCCCCAAAGGGGTCACAACCCACAGGTTGAGAACCGCTGCCTTAAAGGCTTTAAGCAGGAGGGTAAATCCAGTCCCTGTATTCACCCAAAGTGGTCCAAGTCTTTGAGCTCTTTAAAGACTTAAAACAGGAGAAGCCAGCCATGGAAAGAATTAGATGAAGAGCATGTGGTTACTGAGAACAAGAAACTCAAACCCAATGAGATAAGAAACAAGTTGGCGTGACAGAGAAACAAGAAGCAAGCCCATGTGCCTGGAGCAGAGGAGACAAGCGACACATGAGAAAGGACGTGAAGACCCAGAATCGCCATGGCAAGGAGCTTTGATTCCATTCTCAGTGCTTTGGAAACCCATTAGAAAAATTAAGCAGAGCAATAGCAGGATCAGAGATTAGCATGTAAAAGATAACTCTGGCTGTGTACAAAGGACTATGATAAGCCAGGAGTATGAACAAGGTGACTACTTAGAGGGCCACTGAATAATCCAAGTGGGAGATGATGTTGGCTTGTCAAGAGTAGTGACAGACAAAGAGGTGGAGTAGCGTGAATGATGTTCTTTAGATATTAACATAGGACAGGCTGGAAAATGCTGTCTATTTTCCAGGTGTGTGGATATGAGAGAATAAAGGTATCTACTATCTATGAATAAGCTGTATTCCAAAAGTTTATCTATCTGTCATTTTAAACTCAGGCTACATGTTTTTCACAAATATGGTGTTAGTATTTGCTGGTAATTTATATGAATAATGAATCAGTCTAATAATACTAGTGATGGGCAGAAAAGTCCCAAAGTTCTGCCCTCTACCCATTATCTGAACTAACATAGAAGCAGGATGGCTTCAAATGGTCACACAAGTGCCTAGTGGCTTTTTTGTGTGTTGTTTGTTTTTTTCTGTTGCCCCAACTCTTTGCTTTAGAATATCAATTTTATCCTTTCTATCTCTCTAATAGAAAATAATCCTGGTAATACATGATATTAAGGTATTTAGGCTCTCCAAAGAGGAATACAGAAATTATTCATGGTCACATAAATCTTGGTTTACCAGAGTAGAAGCCTTCTGAAGTTTCCTTTCAGAGCATCTGAGAAAACTTACAGGAAAAAAAAAGTGGTATTTAAGCTCATAAAATCTTAGGGGATGATTCCTTCTCTGAAAGAGTTTGGATAGGACATTGTGGACACACGAGACTGGTGAAGTCTTCTAAGACAATGTTTCTCAAGCTTGAATGTGCAGGAATTTCGAATTTGGGCCAATTTGGATGGAGTACAGGGACCGGATTTACCTTCCTGCCTTAAACAACTACAAATATAGACAAAACATATGAAACAACAGGATTCAGACATTGGACAAGAGGCAGCCCAGGACAGTGATCCCCACAGGAAGGAAAACCAACTGAGTCCCATGATTGCCCTTGGCAATTACACCTGAAAAGAGTTTAGAGCCCAGAGAGTAAACAGGGGGCATGCAAACAGAGCCCAGCTGAGAAAACTGAGTTGTGAATTTGTGAGGCCAAGGTGGCCAAAATTTACAGTGCAGAATACTGGAGAGGAGGGGGCTGCACAGAGAAAGAGCTCTAGACAACCAAAGAGGGTTTCTCTCAAGTTTTCAACTGAGTGCTAATTACTGCATATGTGCAAGAAAACTACCAGAAGCTGAAGAAAGGAAGTGGGATAATCCCTGGAGTTTACACAGGTCATAGTTCATGTTCCCACCAGCCAGAGTGGGAAAAATTTTGTAATATACAAGACATCAGATAGAGTTCTGAGAGTATAGAGCAAAATTAGCCTTAGGCTAAAGGATACTCTGGTTCCACCTTGCAAAGCTTATTAAAAGCAAGCCTTGAAAGAACCAAGCTGTTCCTAAATAAATTGTGTCCCAGAATAAAGTGTATAAATATTTAAAGGAATACAAAAATTCTACCAACAAGTAAAATCTACAATGTCTGACAGCCAATCAAAAATTCCAGGTAGGGGGCCTGCCGAGTGGCGCGATGGTTAAGAGCTGGCTTGGAATGCCAGAGGGCCCCGGTTCGGATCCCACATATGAGGGCCAGTGACACTGCCCTCTACAGCTAAGATGCTGAACAAGAGCTAAACTTGGAGCTGGGCTGCAGCAATGGTGTAGGCTGTAGTGAGTTGCCATGGGCTACCAGTGTGTAGCCAGCAGCCAGCGTGAGTGGCCAGCAGCCACAGTGAGCGGCTGTCCAGAAGCCAGCAACTGATCTGCGTCACCTGGGAAGAGCACAATGATGGTACCAACTTGGGCCAGTGAAGCAACGTCCTCCACAACTAGACTAAAGAACAAAACAACAGCAACTTCTCTGTTCCCCTTTCCCCAATTCCCCAGCGCTGTTCCCATCCCCCAATTCCCCAATAAAAATCTTTAAAAAAAAAAATTCCAGGTAGGGAAATATGCAGAAAAATAACACCTATAATGCAGATTAAAAAAAATAAACCAATCAATGGAAATAGACTCAGAAAATAACACAAATGACAGAAGTAGCAAAGACATTAAAACAGTTACTTTAAATCTATTCCATATGTTGAAGAAAGCAGACGAAAGCATGAACATGTTAAAGAGAATGTGAAAAAAAAACATTAAAAATAAAATCCAAATTGAACTTCTAGAGGTGAAAAATGCAATGACTGAGATTAAAAATATGCTTGATAGGAATGACAGTGACTTATAGATACTGTTGAAGAAAACATTTGTGAATTTGAAGACAGAAATCGAAAGTATCCAGAATGAAACACAGATGGAAAACAACTGCAACAACAACAAAAATGAACATGGCATCCAAATTGCTTAAGACCTAGTCTTAACATACATACATACATACATAATTTTCAATTCCTTTGGCCAAGTACAGTAGATGCTTTTTTGACTGTCTATCAGCCATTCCTTATTATTTGGTGACTTTACTCTCATTTCCTTCTGAAACTTCATCCCCTTATCCACTCCCAGATTAGGTGCTTTGAGTGTGTATTCCCTCCAAACTCCCAGGATGAAACCTATTATCCAGTCCTAGCCAGTCACTTACTATATTTCAAAAGAGAGATTGTTCTTCCATTTGAACCTGCAAGAATATAGGCTGGATCTGCTGCAATCAACCTGCCCCCCTTTGGAGGAGAGAGAGTATAAGAATGGAGTCCAAACAGATAAAGCAGAGCCAAGAGGAGAGTGAAAAAACTAGGTTGTCCTATGTCATATTAACCCCTTGGTCACACTATTACTGAAGTTAGATGTATGCCTGAACTCATCTAGTACATAAGCCAATGATTAATCTGACTCTTCAAAGCAAGTTTAAATAATATTTTCTTTTTATGACACATAAGAACCCTAACAGCAACAAAAATACATAAATAAGGTTTTGTGACCTAGTTCAGGAATCTAATCACAATTTATTACACAATTTCTATTAATGATCATGGGTTTCAATCAGATTGCAGGATTCTTGGAGACATGTCTTCGCTACTTGCTATTATACAGCATTTGTGAATAAAGGGGCAATTAGATTATGCCTGGCTGGGTCAGAGTGGTTTGTCAGAGAGTCCCTAAAATTGGGAATCTAGCCCAACATTCAGCAATTTGTGAGTCACAATATTCCTAAAAGTAGATGTGACTTTATCTGGTGAATAAAGTGAATGAAAAGCATTAATACCATGTACATAAAAATCTTGACTCTGTGGAAAGAAGACACCCATTAACCAAGACACTGAGTACCTGATTTGTGTTTACTTTCTTTGTTAATAAAAAAATAATTTCCACTGAAATGAGAGTCTAGATAACTCCAAGACAGAAATCTTAAAATTGAACATAATGGATTTCTACTAACAAGACCATGGGATACATACAATGGAAGAAGCGTTCAGGAAAGTTATTTTCATACCCTCTGGGCCTTAAATTCTATACTTTCCAGGGACTGCGTCAGATGGTCTTTCCTTATTTTTCTAAGTTTTTATGATTCTCTTGAGAAGTAATGGCTAATTAAGGTTACAAAAGCCTGAAACAATTGAGGCCTCATATTAACCATAAGCAACGTAATAGTCTAGCGTGGAGTAAACTCAGGTGAGCAGAAAATATTGAAATCTGTCCACAATCATATTCTGTGCCAGACTTCTGACCATCTCTCCCCAAAGTGAAAAGGCATCAGGTTCACATGATGACTTTCTTGTTATT
>NW_017731629.1:162569-174793 GCF_001890085.2 Hipposideros armiger
AAAAAAAAAAAAAGAAGGTGACCTTTGTTCTGGATGAAAAAACCCTTCTCAGTCCCGCCTAAAAACAAAGGAAATATATCTGGCTTAGATAATACAAATCCAATGTGTTCAGTCAGTGAATGAAGGACACTGTGTTAAGGGTCAGCACAATAACTTGGAGAAACAGAAGATATGAGGAGGAGACTACACTGCATTGGCTTCACGAGCTTTTGTCCCCAGGATGAAATGAGCCAAGAGCAAAGCTGGGCCCTAGTCACTCAGCACAGTGGTGTTGGCGGGCAGGGAGGACACTGCACATGCCCCACCCTTCGTTCCTTAGTCATGAGTCCCCACCCTAACCCCATCTCTGCTTCATTACTAAGAAGAGCCACATGCAAATGACATAAACAGGAATGAGGGACCAGCAGTATATGGCCCAGCTCACTCCATTGTGAGCAAGGCTCTAAGATTATGGAAGGCAGCTGATGGTGCGGCAGAAAAAGGACGAGCTAACAAGCAGATGGGACTTAAGAACGCATCTCTCAGGTTGTGCGGACCTGTGGTCTTTCCTAGTGACCTTGGCCATGCCATAGCTCACGAACCAAAGTCTCAACCTCCACACTGCCTCTTCTGTCCTGATGCTTCAGGAAGGAAACCCCAGCAAGCTCAAGTGAGTGAGTTCACAACAGATAATCTGATGGTGTCAACTTTACAGATAAAGAAACCTGGGCTCAGAGAGATGCATTAACTTGTCCAAGTTACGCAGCTGATAAATTCTGGAGTCAGGAGTTAACCCTGAGAAGTTTGACTGCAAAGTACATGTGCTTAACCATCAAGCTGTATCACAGACAAGTTTTTTCCACGAAGCTCGAAACAATGCACAAGTGATCTGTACCAGTGTCACCTCCTTAAGAGCTTGTGCTAGGAAGCTGCAGTTGACCATCCTTGAAGCACATTTATTATGCGGATTGAGATACTCCAGGGCATCCTCAGGTTATGCCTCTGCACACTACTAGCTAGAATAAACTCAGACGCCCCATCGTGGCCTACCGTATGCTCTGTAGCTCCCAGCCCACCTCCTCTCCAATTGTCCTTGGCTCCAGCCACATTTGGGCCCCTCCTGGAGCTTTCATGGTACAGTTTCACATATGAGTATGCAGGACATTCTGCCAAAAGAGCACTGCCTGCTCTTCAACCAACTCACTTGGCTCCCTTCTTCCAGGCCCATGCTGAAAAGACCATCTGCTCAGAAGAGCCTTGGGTGACAACCGAGTCTAAACGGTTCCTGACCCTCAAGCTGCACTCACCATTATTACTGATCACTTTCCCATTTGCTCCATAATATCCATCACAATTATATTCTGCTTTGTTAGTATATTAATATTTCTCTGACTCCCACACTGGACTGCAAGGCTTCCAAAGGGCAGTATCCATGTCATTCTATCTATGTCTGGAACAGTGCTGGGAACACAGCAGGGACCGAATAGATATTTGTAGAATGAGTAAATGAATTTTCAAGTGAAAGGGATTCATATGGCGATGTTTTTAAATCCTCACGGCTTTCCATGGCTCTTGCACAAAACAATGACAAAATCAACTATCCAAACTTTCCCAGGCTTCCCTTACCCTGAGAATAATAACTTCTCTGCACATACCACAGACGTATTCCCTGCTGGAATCGCTGGACAGTATTGCCCATGAGCTCTGGGCTGAATCAGCAAACGTCGCCCAGAGTACGCGCCTTTATCTTAGGACTGCAGGAAGGCAGACAATCCCCATCCTCTCTCACCTACTTGCCAATAAACACAGTGATGATGACATCTCTTTTTGCCCTGGGAGATGATGTTCCAAGCTCCTATAACCCCATGAAAGAAACTGACTCTGGTCCCCAAGGTCACTACAATAAACATTATGTGTGTGCAACGAAGGGAATATTGACTGAAATGGATGAGTCTTTTGTTGAGAGTGCAATTGCTTCTCTAAAAAAAAAAATAGTTATTGGCAGAGAGCCTGCTGGTGGTGGATTTGAAAAGCAATTTTACAAAATTATTTTTAACCAAGAGCTCTACTTTCTTAGCATGGATGTGACTGGATTTGGTGGAAAAATTATAATAAATAAATAACTTAATGTAGGCTTAAGACAATACCAAGATGGATACTCTCAGTCAAGAAGTATATGTAGCTTAAGCTTGGGGTCCTCTATATAGTTAGGTTAGAACTTTAGGCTGCAGGCCATAGGTAGGAGGAATTTGTTGCCACCCCTGGATGCACTGATGGAACTGGGCGTGATCCACTACAGCCTGAACCACTAGCTCCCACCTGGAATTCACATCACCCCAAGGCCTGGGACAGAACACTGGGAGAAAAGCCTTTTGAGGACAAGGACTTCCCTTTAGTCACCCCCTGTGTGACACTCATTTCATCATACATGGTAGACACCAGAGAATGTGCATGGTGGGTAAATCAATCTGCTGAGATGTGGGACATAAAGCCTGAGGACACAGAGACAGAGAGAGTTGCTGCTGGTGCTCCTCCTGTGCCAAGATATTTTCTGGGTTTTCAAAACATACTGCCAGGGGCCGGCCGAGTGGGCTCAGTTGGTTAAGAGCTCGCTCAAGAGTTTGAGCTCTGAGCAACAGCGGTTTGAGTCCAGCCCGAGCTGAGCAGCCGCTGAGCTGCCAACAGGTAGCAGGATGGTTCAGCTAAAAAAAAAAAAAAAAAACCATACTGCCAGGACTGCATGCAATGTGCATGCGTAAAGAGACAGGTGTCACAATCTGCAGAGCATTGTTAAAGGGCCATGGGTATGCTGGGGAGAAGAGGCCTCTTGGGTTCTCTTTTAGTTGCATGAATGGGGCAGGTGACAGAGGACAAGAGAAGAGAGCTGTCACTCTCTCCCACTGAAAACTAGTTAGAAGGCTTTTGTCTGGAGGGCTTTAAAAAGGCACTTTCTGTTAGAATTTATAAAAAGAACTAATATTATATTTTAACGTTCAAAGCATCTTTATCCATATTGTTTTCTAAGTTCATAAAGCTACTCCTCACCTATAAAATGAGATGACCACGCCCCCCTGACAGGGGGACAGTTTTGAAGCGGAAGCAGGATCATGTTTGTAGGAGACACGGCATTTTGCCTGACCTATAGTGAGTGTGCTGTAAATGGCAGTGCTGTCATCATGACTCTTACTGTTACAACTGCTGTTCCAGACTGGGTTTCTTGGGACAGAGATCACCATGCAAGGGCATATTAGGCAGTGCTCTCACCATCAACACCTGAAGAAGGGAGGCAGAGGCAGCAGGGTTGGCACAGGGAGAAGATAAGCTGTTAGCAGTCCCAACAAAGGCCTGGTCAGTTCCACAGAGAGCTCTGAAGCAGGCTGGCTCCGCAGAATTGTCACCGACTCGGGCAAGGGGCTGGGCCTTGACACCCCCGCCCTGACAAGTCATTACTGCAGGGTACAGCAGGAAGAGGTGGGCTTTGGGCAGGGCCTGAAGTTTCCCTCAGCTGAGGCCATCCCCAAGGAGGGCTCCAAGCTGAGGGCCACTTTCAGAAGCTGACACAGTAAGCTGTGCCCTCCTGAGGGGAAAGCTGGGTGCATCACAGAGCTTACCCCAACTATTATAGTGAGTGAGAAGACTGCTTCAGAGGCCCTCTATGACATGACCGAAGCCACAGTAAGTGAACAGCAGTGCTGGGAATAAAAGCTAAGTCTTCTGACTCTAATCCAGTCCCCGTCAGAGGCCCAGGGCTCTTCTGAATCATTGAACATTTCTATCCTTTGCTGTCCCAGCAACTGCTCTGTCTCCTCTGGGACTACATAGAACAAGGGATATCTGTTTAATGTAATTCTTGTGTCTTTTCCGGCAGTTGACTTTATTCAAGAAAAAAGAAAAAGAAAACTATTCTGGAAATGGGAGTTTTTCTAGTTATGTTACCCTTATAAAGGTTCTCATAGTCTCAACTGCTTCTCCTCATCTCTCTCTCACACACACACACACACACACACACACACACACGCACACACATACACACCCCACCCCACCCCCACCCCCGAAAGGGTCTGTTTAAGTGAAGATTTTGGTCATAAACCTACCAAATTAGAATCTCTAGCGATGAGGCCGTTGTAATCAGCCTTTTTCCCAAACACCTGAAATGAGGTCAAGCACGCTGAAGTCTGCAAATCACTGCTATAAATTAACTGTATCGCCACTTTCAAGTTATCCTGTGTTTTCCTTTAAACTGACTCTAAAAGAAATTAGTAGAATCAAAGAGTTTCAAGTTAGAAGGCATCTTGGGGATTATTATGTCTCCATTTTTGAGAAGAAAAAAATCAGAGCCAGAGAAGAAGGGTGATTTTTCCAGGGTAAAAAAATAAGGGTGGGTTAATGACCAGAGCCAGGCCCCTACTCCACATCAAGCCTTCTTATAGCACTAACAAGCTGCAAAGAGTTCGAACCACTTTTCAGCAATGAAAGCAATAATTTTTAAAAATGTTCCAGGACTATTCTCAATAACATTGTAATGTAAAACATCTCATTCATTTCGGTTAGTTATAAATACCTCATCCCCCATTCCCATTACCTATAACTATTCCCAACTTATGTATCTTGTGACCAAAGATTCTGGAAGCCTTCTTATGTGAATGTGGTTTACCCAGTGGGAAGGGCTCACTCAAATGCCACTCATTCCAAAAGGAACAGTATTTCCTACTGCAGTTTCTTGGGAATGGTCCTTAAAAATTGGATTTATTTTTTATTCAGAAGTGAGGTTGGATTTCCAAATCTGTTCCTCACAGGAGGAGGTGGGGAGAAGAGGGCGCTGCACCTGAGTAGGATCACATTTCAGATTTAGTTTTTTGAAATCTCTCAAGCTTTGATTAATAGCAATTATAGTAACGATGATGATGATGGAAAATCAACCTAGAGTTTCCTCTTTGTCAGTCCCCACACTAAGTGACTCAAATAAGCATAAAATATGAAAGACGTGGCTGCTTCTATTGGCATCTGTGGTTCTCCAGGTCCCCAAATGGCCTGTTGTTAATTCCATTTATAGTAAATTGAAGACATAAATAAACTCAATTTGGGTGCCTATGAAAATATGGCAGGCTGGCATGCCAGCACAGCCAAAAATCTGCTTTAACTGGTGTTCCTTCCTATTAATTCCATTAAAAGTTGCTAAACTCAGAGCCCAGCTTAGAGTCAAGTACAGCGAGCTTCTGAGCCTGTGTAGGGGGGCAATCTGGGATGGTGGGGAACCACAGTCAGGAAGTCAGGAGGCTAAAGGCTCCATTGCTGGCTTCCACCAACACATGGTATATGTTTAGAAAACACTTTTTCCCCCTCTCTCAGTGCCACAAGCATTGTGTCTACTGCTGGGTGATTTTCATAATTGAGCTTTGTTACCCGAAGTCACTCATAATATCTAACTTCAGGACGTCACATGGACCATACATCTGTCTCCAAGATAGCCTAACGTCTCATCTCCTCATCCCAAGAGGGGGGAAAAAAGAACTCGTTTCCTTTTTAATTAAAAAAAAATCCACAGATATAGGCTCAGCAGTAATATAACCACAGACATGGCCTCAGAACAGAGAGATCCAGAGATTGGTCATCTCTGCCACTTACTGGTCGTTTATTGGCCACAAGTCCTTGCTCCTCCCAGGATCAGTATAGGCTGGAGTCAGCTGAATATTATGATTTAACATAAAGTTCCTCAGTAATGACTCAAATCAGAAATGGCTTCTCTTGCCACCAAATACATTTCCATTTAGAAATGTACTGGATTCAAAATAGATGCTTTTGAAGAAGTAGGAAAGGATTAGCAGTCATTCATGCTTCAGCGTAGATTTCAGCGTACCAACTGTAACAATTAGAGTTTTTTGTGTGCCATCCATTGGAATGAACCCTAACTTAAGGGAGAAAGTGGAACTTAACCAGAGCATCTGGGGTGACTCACAGACTTGCAAGAAAAGCCAATTATCCAAGAGTTGCAAAGCAGTGGCAGCAGGGCTGCCCAAGTGTCCGGCCCCCAGGGATAGAGAACCTGAGTGATCAGTGTTGGCCCACTGCCTGCCCACTGTCCACCCCTACCCTGGGCACAGACCACGTTCAGCAGCCTCAACAGAACTGCAAAGAATCATGGAAAAGGTAGTTTCACAAAGGGAAGAACACTGGACAGACAGAAGCAACATGCCCCCACCCACGCAAGACAGCAAACACATATGTTTACCTGTAGGGATTTTTCTGACTACAAAAGTCATACATTTTTATGATATAAAGTGTATGCAAGGGCTTCCTGGGTAGGGGAGAGAGAGAGAGATTACTTCTCACTTTGTTGGAGGGAGAGGAAAAGGAGATGCAATAAACACATCCTATTGCTAAGCTAGAAATAAACAGATTTTCAGACTTTTAGAGAAAGAAGTGGAAAGTCCATCCAAGCTACTTATAAATGTCTTTAGTTCTTACCCCACAATTACTCTATGACTTGCTTTGAAAATGAAATAAATGCTGTTAACTAGACTGTTTCTTGCTAGATGATGAATGACATAATCTAATCAGACATTAGACTCACCAAAGAAAGAGTGTCTGTCTCCTATTTACCAAGACAAAAACCTTCCAAGAAATCCTGAGAAAGGATATAATGTATATGAAAGAGCTTTAAAATCTATAAGCCAGTACTACAACTGTAAATGTAAGATCCTTTTTCCCCTGTATTATTATATAACATATTTGGAGTAACATAAGTAAAGGGATACAGAGCAGTTCGCGCAGCAGTGGCAAAGAGAACACACAGACCCTACACACGTTTCCTCTCCCCTGCTGGTGCTGTTCTCACAGCAGGCACACGAGTTAGGGCTCTGAGTACCTTCTTCTGATAACTAATGTGACAAAGAGAGCAGCCACAGCCAGCCCACATTTGTATATGAGCCCTAAAAACATTAATATTAATAGAATAAAATAGAGAATTGATAAAAACACTAAAATAAAGACACAAATTACACAACAATTATAGAATGAGTACCTACTTTGCTCCAACAGATAATAACTCTTTCATTGTATTAGGGTGTCTGAGGATAACTAAGAAATATTTCATGTGGTCCTTGTCTTGAGGAAGTTTTAATCTACTTGTATTTAAATCATGAATGCATTACTCAGTACTGGACACTCCCTGGTGGGTGGAAAAGCATGGTCCTCGTCCTCGATACAGCTTACAGTCTGGTGGGGAAGGTGATGTCAGACAACGGAATAAACGTTACATAAAAAGGTGCTGTCATGACACACTGACATGAAGTAACCCATTAGGAGTATACCACCACAAAACCGTAACTTACACAAAGAGACAAAAATGTGTTAAACACATCACATTCAAGGTATCTGTGGAATTTTGTACTCTGATGGGTTTTCTTGACTACAAGAGAAAGATGCAGATTTATACAAAGTCCCTGACTGGAAGTCTTGCAAAACTCTAAGTTTTAAACACACACACACACACACACACACACACACACACACACACACACACCCCCCGATCAATGAAAAACACAAATGTTTTTCTCGTGTTTGCTATGTATGTAAAGCAGTTTTCAAAATTATGTCACGTAAGCCTCATAACAACACAGTTGAGTAGGTATTACTCATCCTCCTTTACCAGACAGGAACGCAGAGCTTGGAAAGGTTAAGGAATTTGCTGGGCTTCTGCAGCTACTAAGTGATGGATCCACAGTTTGAACCCGGATCTGCCCGACTGCAGAGCTCTCCCGCTGAACCACTCCACCACCTCACCATGTGAATGTCATCTATCACATGTGACACAGTAGAAAATCAGCTGCTGGAACTCAGTAAATTCTGAGTGGAAAGAAGTGCAATGAGCCCCATTTAGATCGACTCCATTCGCCTGTTGGTCCCCTCCCTGATGGATCTTAGCTAGGAGTTATAGGTATGCTGGGGGCACCTAACCTCCTGAGCATGCTGTCCGGGCTATGAAAAACCATGGGCCAAAAGCCACGTGACTACAGCATCTCCTAGGGAGGGGAGTAGAGGACTTTCCTGCTGACATGAGTGGAGACCAGCCACAGTGACCACTGGTCCGATCAGAGTGAATTTCAGGTATGGGCAGGACTCATGAAGAGACTAGCTCAAAAGGTGAAGGCCAGAGCTGGCACAGCCATCCTGGCATGAGGGAAAGCTGGTATGAAAACAGAGCCAAGAGGGAAAATGCGCCAAGGGACGGGAAGGAGAAATTGAGCCCTGGCGAATTGTTCATACGCCTGAATCCACCTGGGGCAGACGCACTTTCTGCCACCAGTTCTTCTCAGTTACAGGAGACAATTAAGACCCTTTTTGCCTACAAAACAGTCACATATTTTTGTCCTTTCCATCCAGAAGATTATTAACTCTCTCAAAAGTGACTC
The DNA here is from genome assembly GCF_001890085.2 of Hipposideros armiger. Classification (NCBI taxonomy): domain Eukaryota; kingdom Metazoa; phylum Chordata; class Mammalia; order Chiroptera; family Hipposideridae; genus Hipposideros; species Hipposideros armiger. The sequence continues at coordinate 170,960 of NW_017731629.1, forward strand.
CCAAAGAGCTTGAGCATCTGGCTTAAGGTTGTAAGTCTTTTAATGGATGAGTGGGTTCATGACACAGATTCCCCAATTCCCAGCCCAGAGTTGACTCTACTACACTCCACGCCTCTTACCTGTTGGTACCAATAAAAATGCCTTCCACAGACAACAGTATGGTGGTTACCAGAGGGGATGGGAGGTGGGGGGAGGATCAAATATATGGTGATGGAAGGAGACTTGACTTTGGGTGATGAGCCCACAATGGAATACACAGATAACGTATTATAGAATTATACACCTAAAACATATGTTATTAATCAATGTTACCCCAATAAATGTAATTTAAAACTGGATAAATATTTTATGCAATATTTGAAAAAAATCTAAACTAATGCAAAAAACCCATGATGAAGTATTATATTTTTAAATAAAAAAGGATCAGTAAACGAAAGAAAAGTAGAAAAAGGAAAAAAAAAAAGAAAAAGAAAGGCCTCCCACCCTTTCAAACAGGAGGGTTTTAAATACTTTCTGATCTGGAATCACCTAGGCAGTGGCCCAGACACTAACTCATCCATCGTGTCCTTATCTGCTCAGGATGAGAGAGCCACTGGACATCATTTCCAAATGTGCAGAGTCACAGTGTTTTTAATTATCTCTGACATGCAAGGACAGCGCTCAGTGAGAGCAAGAGCTGTGCAGCTGACTGCTTCCTCGGTGTGGTTTCTAGGGCGTGGCCACAGACAGCTTCTAAATTTGAGCTCTCCCTGCCTTTTAATTGGATGGTTAAGTGTTGCTTCCCACCTACTCTTGCTAATGGCTTAGCCTCAGGCTACTAATTACCAGCAGGACAGGTCAGTTGTCATATCTGCACCAACTCCATCATTTCTGACATCCTCAGACAGTGACAGGTTTGCCCTTTTCCTTTGAGCAAATCTGGGTTAGCGGGTGTTTGGCTTCCTTTTCATGAATGCAGGATACCCAGTATTCTTATCTGTGATTTAAATTACTGAGTTCAATTTTCTGCAGCTAAAATGTGTCTGTTTGCTCACTCTATATTTATTTATTCAGGGTCTTCTCTGTGCCGGCCCTCTGCTAGACCCTGAGCGAGCAGAAGAGAACTAAACGGATGACGAGGTCGCACCTTCATGGAGCGTGCTGTCCAGAGAAGAGAGAGAGGGACAATGACCTAGTGAAGAATCAAATAAATACAAATTGTATTCAGAGCCAAAAGGGGAGAAGAAAAAAAAAATGCTACGAGGGAAAACAGGAGAACCTAATTTAGATGGAAGAGAGAAGGCAAGGAAGGCCTCTGGGAGGAAGTGATAATCACGCTAAGACCTGAATGGTGAGAAGGTGCCTTTCAGGTAAGAATGAAGAGTGGGGAATTCCACACAGAAGGAATAGCAGCAGAGAAACCCAGAGGCAGGAAGGCTACTGATGGATCCAGAAAACTAAAAGAAGGCTGGACTGGGGCCGGCCAAGTGGCTCAGTTGGTTAAGAGTTGGCTTAAGAGCATAAGCTCTGAGCAACAGGGCTGCCGATTCAATTCCCACATGGGCCAGTGACACTGCGCCTGAGCTGAGCTGTTGCTGAGCTGCCAACAGGTGGTAGGATGGCTCAGCTGGTGTAACAACAAGATGGCCTGTTCAATGGTGGGCTACCCCCACCCACAACTAAGACTGAACTTGGCACCTTGAGCTGAGCTGCTGCGTGGATGGCTCAGTGGATAGGGCGTGCATTCTTAACAACAAGACTGCTGGTTCGGCTCCCACATGGGATGGTGGCTACACCCACCTGCAACTAAGACTGAACACAGCACCTTGAGCTTAGAGGGCACAAGCTGCCGACAGGAAGCCAGATGGCGACTGGCGCGCTCCACAATGAAGGCAGAAGAACAACAATTTGGCTGGTCCCTTCCCAATCCCCCAATAAAATCTTTAAAAAAAAAAAAAGAAGAAGAAGAAGAAGGCTGGACTATACAGTAAGGAAGGGAGAGAGAGCTGAAGATAAAGGGTAGGAAAGGCCTTGAAGGCCATCTTAAGAAATGTGGATTTTATTCTAAGGGTGACAGAGGCCATTGGGGAGTCCATTCATACATTTATTCTGTCAGTCAACATCTACCAGATTTACTGAATATCTACCATGTGTCAAGCACCATTCTAGGCACCGAGAATACATCACTATAATAATAAACAAACCAAATGCCGGTCTTCCTGGAGTTTACATTCTAGAGGGGAGTCGAACAGAGAGGTTTTATATGTTCCACATTTGTAAAATGAACACGTTGGTTCTCTATGAAGAAGGGAAGCGGGAGACCAGGCAGCTGTTCTTTGGTTTCCACAGGACAGATGAGAAGCTGGATGCTTCCTGTGCTGCACATTGCAGAGCAGTGCTCCGGATGCCCATCAGGAAGGCGTTTTGGGCCGTGTTTTAGCTAGAATGGTAATGACTTTGCGTGGCTCCATTATTTTATCTCCCCAATGGTCAAACCAATACTTTGAGAGGGCCTCCTAAAGCTGAACTGCACTCTATGGCCCAGAAACGACCAGTGCTGGGCAGCACCTTTGAGGCCCTTTGAAGCAAGAAGCCAGGCTGCACGTTGAATACAGCCCCTGAGCTAAGAGAAAAATAGACAGCTGATTACTCAGTCCACCCTAGTAGGACATTCCTTTCTCCTAATAACATAACTGTCTTTCAATGGTTTCTTTGTCTTTCTATCCCTTCACCTTACACACATAAACACACACACACACACACACACACACACACACACACAAAGTCTGACAGTTAAGTTTGCGAACTCATCCTAGAAAAAGTGCTACATACCTCATGGCTGAATAGCACTACAGTCACCTTCAAAATACTCCCCTTGGGAAGCTATGCACTGATTCCAGCACCTAGTCCACCCCTCAAAGCAATTTTGGCACTTTTTTTCTGGAATGGCCATTAGAGCTGTCATCGTATTGCACTTGATGTTCAGAATGTCATAAAAATGTCTTTCTTTCAATATTTCCTTTACATTCAGGTAAAGAAAGAAGTCATTGGGGGCCAGATCAGGTGAGTAGGGAGAGTGTTCCAATACAGTGATTTGTTTACTGGCTAAAAACTCCCTCCCAGACAGTGCCGTGTGAGCTGGTACACTGTCGTGATGCAAGAACCATGAATTGTTGGCAAAAAGTTCAGGTTGTCTAGCTTTTTCATGCAGCCTTTTCAGCACTTACAAATAGTAAATTTAGTTAACTTTCCAGTTGGTACAAATTCATAATGAATAATCCCTCTGATATCAAAAAAGGTTAGCAACATCGTTGCAACAAGTTCGCAATCTTAATTGTCAAACCTCTATACACAGAAACTTTTACGACAAAGTAAATGCAAACTAGGCGCTACTGAGGATGAATTCAGAACCATGGCCACATAACTAGAACAGGCTCACCAGCTTTCATCAAGAGGTAATCCACAGACCATCTGCATCTGTTACCAGGGGCACTGAAGACTAAATGCATGTCCAGGTTTCTGAGGTTCCAACACCTCCCACTGCCCCGGCATTTTCAGAAGCTAAATGTGGCTTTTAGGGCTAAAATCCAGGAATCCTCATTTCTACACATATCATCTAGGGATTTTTTTTGCTTCAATTCTCTCACCATAAAAACTAACTTGTTCAGCAAAAGGTAAACCACACAATTGTGTCTGCTCATTTCTCCATGACTAGGGGAATATTACATGACCTCTAAAAGCGCTTTCCACCCTGACATTCAATGAAAGGCAGGATGTCACAGTGGCTAAGAGGCTTTGGAATGAACCAGATCGATGTTCGAATGCCAGCTTCAGGAACAACTAGCTATGCAACTA